>NW_020838009.1:6070103-6395764 GCF_003676395.1 Aethalodelphis obliquidens
CCCCCCCCCCCCCCCCCCGCATTGGAAGCACGGGGTCTTAACCACGGAGCTGCCAAGGGAAGTCCCTTTTTGTCAATTTCTTTCTCCACCCACATGCACTGTTGCCAAGTCAGATCTCTTGCTTGTTGTTTAATTCTTTTACACCACCTTTGAAGATTTTAAACATATTTATATTAAATTTCTTCCTGTAAGTTTAGGCCCTATGCTTTGCCCATGGTATCTCCTTGCCATTGACCTTGTTAATATTCAGTCTTGATTTTTAGATCCGATTCTTAAATGCAAGGACAGCAAATTAGACTCTGGTGACTTGGAGGACTGCGGCACCAGGCCAACCCAGTGCCGTCATTTTGCTTCAGCTGGAGATGTAGTTGATTTGTGAAGGGCAGAAAGAGGCACAGGAGGGGACAGAATAACTCTGAGAATCAGTCCGAATAACGCCTGCCTTTCATTTCCTCAAACCGCACCCCTCATTTATTCTAAAGCCAGTGCCATCGGGGTACCCGTGGAGAGTATACCACAGTAAATACGGTAGCATATATCGTTAGGCACCAAGTTATGCCAGCATGCTGGCGAGAAAACTTAGTAATGCGTGGCATAAGAGGTGAATGACATTTTAATGGCAGAATTTAACATTTTTACTGAAATAACATATGCAGACAATATAAATCAAAGAGAAGAGATTGGGGCTTCCCTGGTGGCGCAGTGGTTGAGAGTTCGCCTGCCGATGCGGGGGACACGGGTTCGTGCCCCGCTCTGGGAAGATCCCACATGCCGCGGGCCAGCTGGGCCCGTGAGCCATGGCCGCTGAGCCTGCGCATCCGGAGCCTGTGCTCCGCAACGGGAGAGGCCAAAAAAGTGAGAGGCCCGCAAACAAAAAAAAAAAAAAAAAAAAAAAAAGAGAAGAGATTATGGTGGAAAGTAATAGTGACCCCTCTTCCTCCTTACCCCCAGCACCCAGGAGCAACTCTAGACAGTGTTTATTGATTTCCTGCTAATAAACGAGGAATTTTTTTAGCTATCCAGTCCTGATGACTTCTTTTTGCTAGTTTTGGTGTTTGGTAGTTATTTTTGGTTCTTCATTGGCAGTGTTCGTGATTTTAAATAATATACTTAAACTTTACGTCCAGCTCCATCCACTTTAGTCAGTATCTGAACTCTCTTCACCTTCCTTTACCCTCAACTCCCGCTTACTGTCAGTTTGACCTTTACTGCTACAGTGTCAAGGTTGTCTATTGTCCTAGTTCTCTGTGAGTATAGCTTCTGTTACTCCAACTTCCTGGATTTTGTTTTCCCCTTTGTCGCTCATGGTCTCCATCTCTTTGTCTACTTTGATGTCCTGGGAGGTCTCTTCAATTTTATTTTCTAGCCTCTGAGTTAAATTTTCTATTTTAGCCATCATTTTTTCATCTCTGAGTTCACTTTTCCTCTTTGACTTTCCCTTTTTCGTTAACATACTGTTCTTGTTTTATGGATATATTTTCTCAGATTTGTGAGGTTTTTTTTTTTTAATGTATCTTCTTTTTTTTAGCCTTAAATGCTGGTCCCATAATTGTCTGTTCTTCTGAGGACACATTTGGGTCTTTTGTGCTGCTCGCTTTCCTTATATGTTGGTAGTTTAGCTTAGTGGTTAAGAGCTTGGTCTCTGGCTCAGACTCGGGTTGAATCCTGGCTTTGCCTTTGGTCCTTATAAAGCACTTTAATAATAATAACGGTAGCTCCCTGTTAGGGCTGTTGTTGAGGACTGAATGAGTCAGTACCTGTAAAGTTTTTAGAATTGTGCCAGGGATATAGTAAATGCTCAGTAAATGTTAGCTGTCATCATCATCATCATTTTTGGTTATCTGTTCTTACTGAAGGAAGAAAGATTGGATAATGAGGTTGGGTTTCCTCCACATGGTGTGAGCAGATCTGTTCCCCTCTCGGCCTCGCCCCTGAGAGGGAAGTCAGCCTGGGCAGGTGAAGGAGACCCTCCAATGCCAGGATGAGGATGGCTTGATGTGGGAGCACCAACTAGAAGTCTTAGCTCACCCAGAGGGTTTAAACTCTGTGTTAGGGAGGGGAGTAGATTGTGTAATTCCCTATGCAGACTTTCCAGAACTTACCTACTTTTAGTTTCATGCTAATTTTGAGCCACAAGCCTTCCTGTGACTCAGGTGACCCCCGCCTTCCCTGCAGCCCTCTTGTAGTGTCTGGACAACTTTCTCTACCACACATTTCCATTCTCCTGTCACTAGAAATGTACTGAAACCTTCTGTGTCTTGATTTTGCCCGTCTTCCCATTGTCTCTGCTATTGTGGGTTTATTCCTTTCTGAACTTCCATACTTCTTTTTCAGTGGGCTTGAGAAGCAAACACGTGGGCTTGGGTCCTCATTTTAAACTAGAAGCCAAAGGAATCTCCTTCATTACCGTTTCATAAACCAGGAGTTTTCCTTTGAGCTACCAGTGTTGTTACCTGTGCTAGTGATCAGGGCTTCCCCATCGCACGACCCCGGGGACACCACTCGCTTTGTAGCCTGTGCACGCGGCACCCCCAGAGTTGCCCTAAATACAGCCCGTGCAGCTATAGGTGAGCCTCCCCACAGGTGAGACTCCTGTAATTTTGTCAGTGCTGACAGCCCTTTCGGTCTGTCTTGGTATCTAATACTGTGCAGGAACTGACTAGGTCACACAGTGAGGGCGTCTGCTCATTGAATCTTGTTGAACTGCCACAGTCCAAAGAGAATTTGCCAACGGGTCGCATCACACTGGGGACTCCAGAAGGACATCTTACCAGTTTTCCAGAGTTGATCAGACTCAGCTAGGGCACACTAAAAGACTCCCGTGAGACACTTTATTAATCGTCAATAAGAACTGTTAGGGAAAGCTGATGTTTGCATTGTTAGAACTCATTGTCTCCATGGAGGGGAAATTCAGAGGAAGCTAGATTACCAAAGGTTTCTTGGGGCGCATGAAGTCACCCCAGAAGGAGATGCTTTGGCTTGGAATGGTTAATAGTATTTGTCCCTCCTAATTCAGTCCCACAGATGATGCGAACCGGATATTGGCCGTCAGGGAGGCCTGTCCTCTTGGATGACCTGGGACTCTTAAGGGGTTCCGCTCGCTCAGAAGGCATCTGAGGGGTGTGTGCTGGGCACTGGTCAGAGACAGCGGAGACGGCATCCACAGTCTGGTGCTCGGCCGCAGGGCTTCACAGCGGTCTGGTGTGCATTGTTTTCAGCGCCAAAACTTACACTTTGTGATGAGATGTTTCTAAAATATTTCATGTACTTTTCCATCCTGAGCAGAAAATACATCATTTTGATGACCCCCGGTCATCGATGTGGAAATTGGGTATTGTACTCTACAGTGACTTTTGATGGATTGATCTATTTATACCTTGTCTTGGAATGTTCTATAAAATAACAAGGGAGATAAGTTACAATAAGGGAAAAATAAAAACATGGCTGGAAACAGAAAATGGAGCCAGAAATGAGATTTAAAAATGCCTGCCACAGGCTCTGCCTGCTCTGTGCTGGAGTGTCGTTGCCCTCGGTGGGTCTGTGGGGATGGTGATGCCCCTACACTGGGCTCTCTGCAGTGTTTTCTTTTTTCTTTTCATCTCCTTCTTATTTAAAAACGTTTTCTTTTTGTTTTGAGTGGGCTTCAAGTGGGGAGAAGAGAGAAGCATGCTTGTACTTTGCCAATTGTTATGACAAGTCCCATTATTGGTCTTTAAATCCTGTACCAAATAGTATTTCCTTGTTAGCTTAGTTATATAACCACTGTTATTATGTTCTTATACTCTAGTTTCTTGGAGAATAACCAGTCAAACAGTCAAAGACTTGCAAGAGCTAGAAGGGGGTGTGTCTCCCCAGCACTGTTTAGTCTGTGGGGGAGTTTCACTCAGAGGGGCAGGCGCTACTGGAGTTAAGGTCCTAGGCAAGTAGGGGACTCAAAAAGAAACAAAAACTAGCCAACCAAAACTTGCCCCAAACATTTAACCCCTATATACAGAAAATGTTTTCTGCAGTTTCTGCGCACTAACAGACCCTGGGAACGGAGAGTATCTGTGATCTCTTCCTCAGACATTCACCTGGAAAGGTCACGAATTCCTGCTGCATGCTGTTAGCAAGTGTGGACATCTGCATATTCTTTAAGCTCTGAATTGCATACGCTAGTTTAGCATTACCGTAGATTTGGCTGTTTTGATGGGCAAGACGCCGATGATGATTTTACTGTTATTTTGCCTTTCAATACCTGGTGATCTCATTATGTTTCACCTAGTCTATCATTGTGGTTTTGATTTTTCCTTGATTCAGGAGTTGTATAGAAAAATTATATATATATATATATATATATATTTTTTTTTTAATTTCATGGACTGTTCCTCCTCTCTTGGTTAATTGCTTCTATTTCTGTTGTTATGTGCATTGCAGTCAGACAACGTGTCATAGCTTTTATTTACTTTGATCCTTCAAATCAGCCCCTTTTCAGAACTTAGAGCTTTTCTTCATATGTCTAGTGATTTTCCTCTGATTGTTCCTTCAGGGTGTCTAGAGTGGCTTGTTATTAGGAGTTGAAATAAGTTCTATCAGAGGTCATGTGTGACCCTGTTCAAATCTTGTGGTCCAAGGCAGAGAGAAACATTTAAAGTGCAAAATCAAAATATCGTTGACTCATTTGAAAATGTTCTCGTGGCTACGATGCATTCTTAGGAAGACTTGCCTCGGTGTCTTCTCCAGGTCCTGGAAGAGCTCAGCTTTAATTCTTTCTTCTCCCTCCAGGCAAGAGATCTGAACTGCTTTGTGTGGGTCCGTGCAGCACTTAGGCAGAGATTTGGGCAGTTAGCCAGCGGAGGATGGGTTGTAGTATCTGGTTATTTGAAAAATTTGAGTTGAGAAATTCCAACTGTCCGATTGTTTGGCAGGTGACCCCTCCTGTGTTCGTTGCGCCTTAGCTGAAGAATGTGCTCTGAGGCTTAGCCAGCCTCTGCCCTGGAAGGGTTGAACGGTACGCATTCTTCTGAGTCACTCCCAATCCTTTAACAATCAATGTCCTAATATAGCATTCTTTTAAAAATTAGAATAGAATCAGTCTCCGTAAATAGAGGTAACTTTCCTGAGAGAACTGGGAAGGTATTGGGTGAGAAAGGAGGGAGGAAATGAAAGAGCACCTGTGAGAACAGTGGTCCAAAGCCTATCATTCTCAGGTCTACGTGCAGTGGGGTCTGAGACTTCCCGAGGTCGTGGAACCAGGGACTGGGCTGGCAATGTGTGTGCTGATGTCTGCTGCACCATGAATTCTGGGGCTTCCAGTAAGGTTCAGGTGCTTCATGATTTCAAGACATGAGTGTGGAGTTAGGGGAAGGGCCAGGTGACGTCCTTAAGTACCTTGGTGAAGGAGGAGGGTCGTTAGGCCTCTTGCACTCCTGATTTCATCCGGCCGTCACCGGACGGTGTGGGTGCTGCCACACCTCTCTAGCTGTTGTGGGGCTCAGGGCAGAGGGGCTTAGCTTTGGAGGCAAGCATTGGATGTGAGTTCAGAGCCAGGCTCTACCACCTACAAGCTTCATGGCCTTGGGTGAAAGCCACCAAACGCCCAGAACTACAGATGAAGAGAACTGATGATAGCACCTTCATGGCACCGTGCAGGTTGTTGTGAGATTGAGAGATAAGGTATGTCTCCTCCCCCCCCCCCCCAATCATCATCGCCATGGTTCATCCTGGGTCATCCTGCTGTCTGCCAAGTACCTTCTAGTGTTGGCCAGCAGCCAGCCCCCCAGTGGTTCTTGGCCATTGTTCACAGGTAGATGGGATGCCAGCCTCCCCTGGAGCGAGCACCTCTGGTCTGGCCTGATTGGGTGTGATTTATGACCCAAGCCTGCAGGGCAAAGTAGCAGTGATTGCGGGCGTGGGGGGGGACGGGGGACACGGCGGAGGAGGCAAATATGGGCCTAATCCCCTTGGAAAATGAGGTCAAAGGCCTTGTAATGCCCCCATGAAAATGCCTGGAGGCATTCACCATGTGGGGACGTTAGCAATCAGGTGATGTACTTTGGATTTCTGATCTGTCAACTGAAGGGAATGAATTAGGCCTGGATCTGCCTCCCCCAGATCTTTAAAATCAGGCATTCTTATTTTAGAATAAAGAGAACCTACATAATCACACTGTTAGACTATAAGCCCCACGAGGGCAAAACCCAAATCTTGCTCATTCTTATACCCTTAGCTTGGAGCACCATAGATGCATAGCGGTCCCTCAGTGATTATTTGAGAAATAAATTATCCCCTTCCCTATCTCTGTCCTGGGATAGAACCGGGTCAGCATGTATGTATGTAACCAGTGGGAATGGGGACCACTCAACTGACATATTTCTTTTGCAAAACTCGATTCAAATATTCATTTTATGAAAACTTATAACCTTGCCCATAAATTTTGCTTTGTGCCAAAGAAGTAGCAAGTTTGAAACTGTAATAAAATCTTAATATTTTCATAAACATTTTGACTGTACGCTCACTTGTTTTTTTTTAATCTGAGGAATTCTGATATGTTGTAAAAGAGGGTAAAAATTAGCTCTTTTTCAAGATAAAAATGCATGCAAACAGAGCTCTATTATCGAAAGCATGGTTAATACTTTATAGAAGATTTGTATCATTTTGATTTCTTTCCAGTCTTGAGTGAAACATTTTTTTGACTAGCTTTGCAATTCTGAGGTCAAAACTGTCCTTTTCCAAATTGCATTGACTTGACGGGAACTCACAAACCGTGGTAAATCGTCAACAGGGAGTCAAATGTATTAGAAGTAGTAACGTAGGAACATTCCAGGACTGAGGAAAGAGATTGCCCATTGGTGTCTTGGATGGAATTTTAGAGAGACGGGGACTGTTTGAGGTCCAGTGGGCTTAGAGAGAAGAGAGAACCCAGCCAGATAAGCCAGTTTGGAACAGGGGACCACTGGCATGATGGGGTGATAAAAACTGGAACAAGAGAGAATCAGGGTAAGTGCCTAGGAGCAGACATACGGAGCTTACAGGTCAGCCTTGCTCAGAGGGGTGGAATACATTTCTTAGGCTCAGAACAAAGGAAAGGAAGGTGGATCCTGCTGAGGTTCTAGAAGCATTGCCTGAGTTAGGGGAACCCCTAACTGTTTCCGATCCTCCACTCTTCATCTCCCATCCTTTGTGGGTTTTTTTGTGTTTTTGTTTTTTGCGGTACGTAGGCCTCTCACTGCTGTGGCCTCTCCCGTTGCAGAGCACAGGCTCCGGACACGCAGGCTCAGCGGCCATGGCTCACAGGCCCAGCTGCTCGGCGGCATGTGGGATCTTCCCGGACCGGGGCACGAACCCGTGTCCCCTGCATTGGCAGGCGGACTCTCAACCACTGCGCCACCAGGAAAGCCCTCCCATCCTTTGTTTTAGCATCTTAATCCCAGTGTCCGCCGGTGGGTCCTGAGGTCCTATGCCCCACATAGCACATGGGATCCGCTTCTTCTGGTGGCCTGGCCTGCTCTGCCCTCCCTGAATTTCCATTGGCTGGATGGGGATAGAGATCACCCCCACCAGGCTCCTTACTGTGTATAATAAATGCATCGAGTTGTTACAGTCTTCAGTTTCTGCAATGACCAAACAGTTGCATTTCAGAACGAAAACCCGGGTCCACATCTGTCCCTGTTTGAAACATCCTTGGCATGCAGCTTGCATGAAGTCTGTGTGTTTCCAAAGTGATCTAAAATAAGAGACACATAATATTTTATATGCTGCCGAAGACAAGCCATGACCCCAAGGGGAAAAATGCAGGACACCAAGGTAGAGAGTATGGATTGACGTGTGGGTTTAAGGGGAAAAAGCTTGCCAATTTCTTACTTCACAGCCCATGTTATTACGGGCTTGTGTGGCCTGCAGAAAGAACTCCAAAGACTGGGTTATAAGAATATCAGAACAGATTGCCATGAAGTGTATGGAATGGAATGTGGCAAACTGGGTATTTTTTAAAATTATTTATTGATTTATTTATTGGCTGCGTTGGGTCTTCATTGCTGCGCGTGGGCTTTCTCTAGTTGTGGAGAGCAGGGGCTGCTCTTCGTTGCAGTGTGTGGGCTTCTCAGAGCGCAGGCTCAGTAGTTGTGGCGCACGGGCTTAGTTGCTCCGCGGCATGTGGGATCTTCCGGGACCAGGGCTCGAACCCGTGTCCCCTGCATTGGCAGGCGGGTTCTTAACCACTGCACCACCAGGGAAGTCCCGAGCTGGGTATGTTTGAATTAGTAATGTTACGGTACACGATGTTCGTAGCGGCCAAATGTAGGCTTCCTGTTTACGATAAATAAGGACATGGCATTTGCCTCTGTTTACATGCTACATAGTATTTTGATTAAAATGGAATGTTGATGTTACCTTAAGGCCGTATTTTAGGCTGACTTGAGAAAGGAAATGAAGACTCCGTGTGGGTAAGATCTGAGTCACACAGACGCTGTCTGCTATTTGGAGGCTAGGGAGGCTGGATCCGGCACCTACCATCCCAAATCCTCTGTCCTTGACAGACAAGGGGGTGATATTTCAGAAGGCAGCCGACCTGTCTGACAACAGCCCTTGAGTGTTCAAATATAGAATTGGAATTCTGTCCCGGTGTTATTCAAATGAAAGGTGCAGCTAAAAAGAGAGGGGTCTCTCTCCATCACCACCTCCCGAACTGGCGTCCTCTCGTGATGTTCCCGAGGGAGGCCTTTCACGTCCAGAAGAGAAGGATGGCAGTACTGTTGGGCTGTGCTAAGCAGTGGTTTTTCTTTGTTTTGCTTAAAAAAAAAAAAAAAAAATCCAGGCAAGGTGGAAAGATAAAATGGAAAGGATAACAAGGTCTTCGTGCCTGGTTTTTGTGCTCAAGTAGAATCGAGCTGTCCCTGGATCCCAGCTTCGTAATAGCCACTGGGCTTCCCTGAAGCTTCCCTGAAGCTGGATCTTGAGTAGAATGTTCTACCAGATTTGTAGAAGAACACAGTGTTAGTGACATGCACATCTTTAGAATCTTTTTTCATGGTACTGATAGATTTTAATGCCTTTGGATTCTAGAGAGTTGACAATTTAAAAAAAGCAAACTATATTTACTCTTTATTTTTATTTTTGTAGTAAAATCTCTCTCTCTCTTCCTTTTGGTTTTTTTTTTTTTTTTTTGGCTGTACCACCCGGCTTCCGGGATCTTAGTCCCCCAACCAGGGATCGAACCTGGGCTCCAGAAGTGAAGGCGCCAAGTCCTAACCACTGGACTGCCAGGCAATTCCCTAAGAATCTCATTTTGAATTCAGGAGAGCTAGTACTCTGTAATAAGGAAATAATTAGTAGAAGTCAGATTTAAGAGGATTGTTCACTTTTTTTCCACTCTTTTTGTGACCAACTATATATAACATAAAATTGATTCTTGGAACCACTTTTAAGTGGACAGTTCTGTGGCATTGGGTCCATTCACATTGCTGTGAAACTATCACCACCCTCTGTCTCCAGAACTTTTCATTGTCCCAGATGAAAACTATGTACCCATTACACAGAATGTTCACTTTTTGAAACAGTATTTGTATCAGACATGCTTAGGTTGGTGCTCCGGACGTGCTAATTCCAAATTGTTTTACCTCTGAGTTACAAGGGGGTGATAACTGACATGATCCAGCCGCTACACACCACACCAGCCTTGATGGGTAGGAGCCTCCTTGGACGCACGAGACAACCGAAACCCAGAGCATGATTCTGACAGTTCCGCCTGATTCTGAAGCTGCGCTGCGCCCCCTCCACTAAGTGACGCTTTTGCCAGCTTGGTTGTAATTCGTGGGATTCATAATTCTTCCGCCAGTTCGTCCATATTCTGGAGCCATAACGTCCTCACAGCAGCTGTCTTGGTAATTACAGTTCTGAGTTAAGTTTTAACCTCTCTCAAAGCTTGAGTTTCCTTATCTTAAAGGAACCCATCTGTGTGATCTCCAAGGGCCTTTCCAGCCACCTGTCCTGTGGTTTGAGTTATTTCCATAATCGATGCTGTGAACTCTTCCCGCTTTTAAGAAGGATGACAGGGGAGAAAATGGACGGTTCTGGAAGCTGAGTGAAGAGTAGGCAACACAAGGAAAAAAGACAGGCACAAAGAAGGGATTAGACTGAAAAGGGAACTGAAGATGTCGTCAAGGAGGGGCAGAGGACTGCACTGGGTCTGCCCAAGGCAGGTGTTTATTTAACAGACTTCCATTTTGAGTGTACACAAAACATTTAAGGGAGCAAACAGTGCCAAGCCCTAGCTGACGAGCGAACCAGCATTCTGGTTTCAGATTAGGTGTCGTCGTGGGTCATGTTCAATTCCCAATCGTGCCACGTCTGGATGTGGACACAGGAAAGCAGCCCAGAAGGGGGAGGAGAGGGGAGTCCATGGAGTTTCACTCATTACCTCATTTAATTGTCACCACAGGCCTGAGGCAACTTACACCCCTTTCCGGCCCAGGGAACAAGACTGCACAGAGGTCGGATCACCGTGCAAGGCAGAGCAGGGCTCCAGACCTTGAGTCGTCTGATTTCAAAGCCTACTCCTCTAACCTGCTGTGCAAATCTCCACCCTCCATCCCCGCCCCCAGACAGCCACACTGTCGTGACTACACACTCGGAGTTGCTCACCAAAGACTCATGTTAGCCCAGTTTCAAGAGAGAACAATGTAAGCTCCGCCCAGGTCAGAACGCTGGGAGCCCCCTGGCCAGACGCGACCAAGTGCCGGGTCTCCCAACAACGAACGGTAGCTTCAGGACTCAGCTCGCTTGCTCCCTCTCTCGAGGCTTTGCTTTCCTGTTTGTAGTGATTCTTGAGGAGGTTCTTTCTGTGTGGTGACAAAGGTGATCTTCCCCCAGGCTTGGCAGAAGAGGGCATAGACATCCTGGAGGGACTCCCATTGACCCGTCTTGGTTCCAACGCTGCTTCTCCCAGAAGCAGTCACTCTGGCCAGGGGGTCTGGAACGGGCTTGTGTTCATACCTGCAGCTCCAGTAGGACATTCTTGGATGGTCACCTAATGGGGACAGAGAGCATTTTTGACCTGCTGTATCTTTTCAGAACATCTCTACTGGACATCTCAGCAGTTGTAGCGTCGGAACTAAAGGGATTTTGTCAAATTCCATTCGCAAGTCGGTGTGAGCCGGAGCTGACACACCTACCATCTAGTGTCTTGTGTGCTACAGCTGTTGTGAGAATGCACCTTACAGTGAGATAAAATAATTAGGAATTGATTCTTGGGTTTCTAGTTCTAAGAAATGACTTTCAGCCTTGGCCCTCAAGTGGAAAATTAAATTAGATTTTTAAAAAATGTTTTTCCCTATCCCAGAGATTTCATGAGCTCTGTCCCTTAATCTCGGCTGTGTTTCTTGGGTGTGAAATAGGGAGATCCTTGAAGGCTTTACTTTGGTCAAGGGTCTGTTTTTAATCTGTATTTGGTATGGACGGAAGTGACATTTATTAAATGGCTTTTTTTATCAGATGCCTGTGCCCGTTGATTTACATAAGCCGGCTCGTGTAATCCTCTCAAAAACTGTAGGGTAGGTGGTATTGTAACCATTTCACAGGTATTTATGCAGCTGTAGGGAGTAAGGTAGCATTTTTTAGCTTTTCCAACATGTTAGATAATTACAGAATGCCAAAAGAGCCCCAGTTATCATTAGAACAATTTCATGCACAAGTATACTCAAACAAGTTCAAGCAAATTATTCTATTTTCATTGTAACAGAGCTAAAGAGAGTTGATTTTGTATCCTTTTTTTTTTTTTTTTTTGGTACACGGGCCTCTCACTGCTGTGGCCTCTCCCGTTGCGGACCACAGGCTCAGCGGCCATGGCTCACGGGCCCAGCCGCTCCGCGGCACGTGGGATCTTCCCAGACCGGGGCACGAACCCGTGTCCCCTGCATCGGCAGGCGGACTCCCAACCACTGCGCCACCAGGGAAGCCCTGATTTTGTATTCTTTAGGACTGTAACTTTTCCTCTGAAAAGTAGTTTTTTAAAAGAATTAAATCATGCCAAGTCTTGTTTATTTTTGCTTTTACACAGAGAAAGAGTATTGTAGAGGAGAGAACAGTCTTGAATGTCATAAAGAATGACGTTGTTTTAAAGGTGCGTTTAGACCTGGCACAGAAAGCCCTTCCCTGCACCACCATTTGGAAGGAAACTTCTCAAACTTAGGATAGAATGAAACACCGTACCCGAGGGTGGCTGCTGTTTTACAAAAATTAGATAATGCATGTCTTGATATGTTTTGAACTACGTGAGTACCTATAGGAAAGGCTCCACTGACTGAGCACGCATCGCCACACCATGCCTCCTGGAGGGTTATGTTTTGCTGGAATGGCCTTGTTCTGTGAATTGTGTCATTGTCATCACAGTCCGTTGAAGAAAAGGGCACAGCATCTTTTCGTTTACAGATGTAAGTTTTGATGTGTCTGATCTGTCCATCTCCACGGGACCTGGGCCGCTTGGTCCCCCAGAGCCTCTGCCTGCAGCTGTAGGTACGCCTGCAGCTGTAGGTACGCCTGCAGCTGCTGGCCTGGACAGATATTCCCAGACTCCTCCTTCCAGCTGCTCGCCTTCCTGGCAGGAGGCACAATGAGGGGCACTCAGGGGATCGTCTATCTAGCATAGACCCCAGTACAATTCAGGAAGATTTTTCTTTTTTTAAAAAAAAATTTATTTATTTATTTATTTATTTTTGGCTGCATTGGGTCTTCGTTGCTGTGCGCAGGCTTCCTCTAGTTGGGGAGGGCGGGGGCTACTCTTCATTGCGGTGCATGGGCTTCTCATTGCGGTGGCTTCTCTTGTTGCGGAGCACGGGCTCTAGGCACGCGGGCTTCAGGAGTTGTGGCTCACGGGCTCTAGAGCACAGCAGGCTCAGTAGTTGTGGCGCACGGGCTTAGTTGCTCCGCGGCATGTGGGATCTTCCCCGGACCAGGGATTGAACTGTGTCCCCTGCATTGGCAGGCGGACTCCCAACCGCTGCGCCACCAGGGAAGTCCCAGGAAGATTTTTCTTATAAGGAACCCGGAGAGTCTGACTCGTATTTGCCTTCCTAGGGTGCTCCACAGTTACCTGGGACTCAGTGTCTTCCCACGCTGAGCGTATGTTCTAACAAAATGAAATTCCAACCACCCATGACATCCCTCTCAACTTCTCTCTCTGTGCCCATTTTCCAACCCTCAACCGCAGAATTATCTTCAAGTCTCTCCCTTCCCCGCCACGACTTGCTACATACACACCTGCTGCGAGCCACTCAGAGCACGTCTTATCCAGACGTTCTCTTCCTTCCTGCGGCACAACTTGTCACGTCTCCATCCTCTCAGGGACCCTGTGCCCATTTCCCAGATGCTTCCAGAGTACGCGCCACCTCCTTTGGATGGCCCTCTGCTTCCCAAGGTGAACCTCTCGCCCCAGCCAGGCCAGCCTGCCGTCCATGTTTGCAGCATGCTCTTCCTCCCCTTCAGCTCTTGCCTTTCCTCTCTGGATGTTTTCAAATATCCCCTCCCTTGTGACTGGCTTCAAGCTCGACTTCTGTGCTTCCTGATTTCCTGGCCCCCAGTTTGGACCATTCCCTTCGCTGTGCTTTGATGAGCTTACTGACCATAATATTCATGTTGCCTAAACTTACGCTTGATTTTAGTGTTATTGCTTGGTCTGAATCTCATTTCCTTCTTCATTTCCTCAAAGATGAAGTAACCCAGGAGCTCATATTTATCCCCATTACATTCACTGATGCTTCAGGTGAAGGAGGCTACTTTTTTTTTTTTTTATTAATTTTTATTGGAGTTTAGCTGCTTTGCAGTGTTGCATTAGTTTCTGCTGTACAGCAAAGTGAATCAGCTATACGTATACATATATCCTCTCTTTTTTAGATTTCCTTCCCATTTAGGTCACCACAGAGCATTGAGTAGAGTTCCCTGTGCTATACAGTAGGTTCTCATTAGTTATCTGTTTTATGCATGGTATCAATAGTGTATATATGTCAATCCCAGTCTCCCAGTTCCTTCCACCCTCCCTGCCCCCTTGGTATCCGTAAGTTTGTTCTCTCCATCTGTGACTCTATTTCTGCTTTGCAGATAAGTTCATCTCTACCATTTTTCTAGATTCCACATATAAGTGATATTATGTGATACTTGTTTTTCTCTTTCTGACTTAACTTCACTCTGTATGACAATCTATCCAACCCTTTCTTTTCTCTCCAAGTAAATCTTCCGCTCCTGCGATTAGACTCCCCACTGCCTCATCACAGCCCCTGAGACCCTGAGCCCCTGTCTGGACTGTCCTCACTCCTCCCCACAGCCTAGAAAACCCTGGGGCCCTTCAGGTCCATTCAAGTCCTACCGCCTGCGATTAGACTCCCACGCTCTGCAAATGGCACTATTTCGTTGAAGGAGGCTACTTTTAATGTTGCATTGGTGCATTTTATTTTATAAGTAGTGTTGAGAGAATACTTGAGCATGCTCAGATTTTTGGAACTTGCACAGTCATATCATTATCTTGCTTTTAAATGTCCTTTTTAACTAAGTTCCCTCGGTCGGAAAAAAGGAAGCAAATCAACTGACATCACTAACCTTTAAAACTTTTAATTGTCTCAAACAGTGCTAATGCAGCAGGTACTCACTCTAAAATATGTTTCTGGGAATTCCCTGGTGGTCCAGTGGTTAAGACTCCACGCTTCCACTGCAGGGGGCTCAAGTTCGATCCCTGGTCGGGGAACTAAGATCCCACGTGCCTCACGTTGTGGCCAAAAAAATAAAATGTGTTTCCTTTGCTTTTGCCACTGGCGTTAACGACCAATAGAAATCTGTTTGTGAAACATCAGTATAACATTTTAAAAAGTCTAAACCTACAAAGATGTGTTTTTCAAAAGGAAAAATAGGCATGTTCCAGGGGATTGATACTTTTTTATCTTCCTCATGATTAAAATATAAATCACACATTTGTTAAGCTTTGGCTACAGAAAGTAAAAGATGGATTTCCCAGTTCTGTGCCTGAAGGCTAGAGTTCCACAGGCCGTCTGTGTTTTCATCCGGCCGTGTTTACCCACCTGCTTCCCTCCCAGCCAGTCCTTTTACTCTGAGGCTTTGCTCTGAAGTTTATTAGGTTTCCCAGTATCCTCAAACCTCATCCTTCAATTAACTTTCACGTTACCTTGTGTATTTATTTTCGTTCTCTGTCTAAAGATATTTCCACTAGGAGTTCTAGCTCTGAAATATTTAAGATATAGACTTCAAAGTCAGTGGAACCGTGCCAGCCATGCTTCATCTGAAGATAAATGGAAATGCTCTTGACACAGGGCAAAGTCAAGGCCCATTAACTTAAACAGGATGCAGTGTGTCTTAGGGAGGCTCGGCTTGGCCGTGTTTGTTGACAGAAGAGCAAGCCTTACGTTCAAACAAAAACAAACAGGTTTTACCTTATGAGTGGAGGGAGCGTTCCCACTGGACACTGTCCCCCTGGCGCTCCCGGCCTCCTCCGTGGGCACCTCCTACCTCAGCTCCTGCTCTTGCAGCTGATGCTGCTGTACCTTGGGTACGGGCTGTGGAGGCTCCTGGGGACATGTCCTATATGCTGAGTGGGAACCAAAACCTAAATTTGTGTTGTCAGCCTGAGCTCAGCATAGCTGGTGACTGCAGGAAGATGCTAGACGTTTGGAAGAGGCAGGGAGCAAACATTGTGGGTTTCCAAGGGGGTAGCTATACACCCGGCATTGCCTGTTATGGAAAGTAATCATTCAGGGTCGTGGCTTTCCCCTAGCAAAATTTGGGAGACTTCAGTTCCTTGTGTCGTGTTTTAAGTAAATCTTACGTAATGCCTAAAATAACATGAGTGCTTACTAAATATTACTGTCATCCTTCAGGGACTGACTCATTTTTGCTAGTTTGCAGTGAAGAGGTCGTTTCTGCTCCTGTCCAGATCCCCAAGAAGATGATGAACTTGGAGTGGATTGTCTATCCATTGGAATGATAACTATATATGAGATCTAGTTTTAATTTGTTCAGAAACAGCCTTTCCATTCAAAGCAAGATATGCCTCCAGTGTACCGATCCCTGAGCCTGGGTATTGTTTTAGTTGTTTTTTTTTTTTTTTTTTTTTAACGACCATTTTTAAAGTCTTTGTTGAATTTGTTAGAATATTGCTTCTGTTTTATGTTTTGTTTTTTTGGGCCACAAGGCTTGTGGGATCTTAGCTCCCCGATCAGGGATCAAACCCACACCCCCTGCATTGGAAGGCGAAGTCTTAACCACTGGACCGCCAGGGAAGTCCCCTGGGTATTGTTAATGTTCCCAAAGAGATAAACAGTTGTACTTACTTTGGGGAGCTCAGAATCTCACTGACAACATAGGACATGCCACAAAACGGTTCATCACATACAACCTCGTGTTGACCTGGTGCACAAGTGAATGGCTCAGGAAAGAAAACCCCACAGGTAGACTGGGGTGGTTGGGAAAAGTGTCTGAAGGCGGTAGGACTTGAATGGACCTGAAGGGCCCCAGGGTTTTCTAGGTTGTGGGGAGGAGTGAGGACAGTCCAGACAGGGGCTCAGGGGCTGTGATGAGGCAGTGGGGAGTCTAATTGCAGGAGCGGAAGATTTACTTGGAGAGAAAAGAAAGGGTTGGAATAGTAAGATGGGGCCACGTTGTGGAGGTTACTCTAAGGACATGAGTTTTTATCCCAGGGATAGTGACTTGCCGAAGGGTTTGATGAGCAAAGTAACACAACAGAAGTTTTTTGGAAGATCTACCTGATGGGAAGTTACAGGATAGATTGGCATGGGGAGTGACATGAGTGTGGCAGCTTGTATAGATGGCACCGGGGAGAAAGCAGGTCTGGGAGAGCAGAGGAGAAGTCAGAAATGGGACTTGATTAGGCCTGGAGATTCCCAGGTTCTGCCCTGGGAAGAAGGGAGAGGCCAGGATGGAAGCTGCTAAGTGCAAGCAGTTAGCAAGAGTCAGAGTGAGCGGTGGGTGGAAACGAGGTCAGTGGTCAGGAACTAGGATATCCACCCCCTCACCAGCCATATAAAATGGTACACAGGAACCAAAAGGATAGGACAGGACAGGTGAGTAGTTTGAGCAGTCAGGGACCCACTGGAGCAGGTACGCACCATGGGGATGGACAGTCAGTGGTGGTGTGGATTCCAGGAAGACCTCTGAGGAACAGACCCTGGGTACCAGTGGGGATGTTCATCATGGGGCAATGCTCATTACACTGAACCGACAGGCAGCTCCTGATCAACTGACCACAAGATGCCACCACAGAGCAACAAAAATGGTGTCAGAAACGTGATCCTCTGGAAACCGTCTCCAAGATAGAAGTGACAGAACTTAGTGACAAAGTCTATGTGAGAGGCAAAGACTGAAGTTCATCCTAACTCTTAAGCCTGTGAGGTAGAGGGTAGAGTGATAGGTAGAAATGGAAAGATGTGGGGAGAGACTAGGAACAGTCCGGTCTGGGAGGTGTTGAGTGTGCAGTGCTGGGATGCTCAGGGAGAAATATCAACAGAAAGGAGAGGGGCCGGGGCTGGAGCAGAGGCGAGATATCGGGAGTGAATCAACACATTGTAGAAACCCTCGCCACCCGTGTATTCCGTTGACACGTATTTATTGCACGATTACTATGGAACAGACGCTGTGCTATGCTAGGGTCTGGCACTGGGAGAGTTCAACAAGGGACTACATAGGAAAAGATTCCAGAGGAGGGTGAGGACTGACCTTTGAGGGATGCCCAGGTAAGTGTGGGAGAAGAGAGAGGAGTGAGCAAAGGAAACAGAAGAGCGAGAAGAAGAATCTGGCCAGTGTGATACTGGGGCAGCCACAGGCGAAGAGCATTTAAAGAATGGCATGGTCGTCTATAGCTAAAGTTGACTGAGCACCGCTCCCTGACGCAGAAACACTTCACCCTTCACACCATCCCTTGAAAGGCAGCAGAGCCTTCGCTGACCACCAACCCCACCACCCACCTGGGAGCCCTCTCTAATCCTGACCCCCAGGGTTCCACATAACAACTCACGTGGCGTGCCTTAGTTACTGTGCTGCGTTTTGAGTTTTCTAGTATCTGTTTATCAGAACCCACCCTGACTTTTGCCCCCTTCACTCTGGGTCATCCAAGTATTTCTACGAATTTACAGGTGAGCGGTTGCTTGAGTTTTCTCTTTACTAAAGTCTTTTCCTCTGTGGGCGTTTTCTTCCTCCTTTTTAAACTGCTGGTGTCACATACGTGTTCTGCAGATTTTTTTTTTAAATTTTTATTGGAGTGTAGTTGCTTTACAATGTTGTGTTAGTTTCTGCTGTACAGCAAAATGAATCAGCTCTACGTATATATATATATCCCCTCTTTTTTTAAATTTCCTTCCCATTTAGGTTACCACAGAGCATTGAGTAGAGTTCCCTGTGCTATATATATATGGTAGGTTCTCATTAGTTATCTATTTTTTACATAGTATCAATAGTGTATATAAATCAATCCCCATCTCCCAATTCATCCCCCCCCTTCCCCCCTTGGAGTCCATACATTTGTTCTCTGTGCCTGTCTCTATTTTTGCTTGGAAATAATTTCATCTGCACCATTTTTCTAGATTCCACGTATGAGCAATATTATACGATATTTGTTTTTCTCCTTCTGACTTACTTTACTCTTGTGACAGTCTCTAGGTCCATCCACGCCTCTGCAGATGACACCTTTGGGCTCTACCAGCTCCCTGTCTGACTTCTGAAACCCTGCTGCCCAGTCTGTGCCTAGGTTTGCTTTTGTTTCTTTTGTTTTCTGGTCCTACCTATCCCACACATGCAGACTTCCTGATTCCGCTGCCTAACCAACCCCTTGATACAGCGTCCAACAGCTTTCACCCCCTCCACCTCCTCAGACCTGTAGCTCATCCTGACCTCAGTCCTTAGCTCTGGGACTCTTCCCTGCTGGTCTTCCCTATGCAGCACCATATGCTATGTCTCGAGCTCCTTAGAGAGAAAAAATGTTAGTTCCAAGACCTAATGGGTTCTGAGCCGTCTCAGGCTCATCTGTAGACTCTGATGAGAAGCATCATGAATTCCATCTTCTGGGCTGTACAGTAAGCCCCCTACATACAAACGAGTTCAGTTCTGAGAGCGCGTTCGTAAGTCCAATCTGTTCATAAGTCCAACAGAGTTAGCCTAGGTCCCCAACTAACACAGTCGGCTCTATAGTACTGTACTGGAATAGGTTTATGATACTTTTCACGCAAATAATACATAAAAGACAAACAAAAAATAAACATGTTTAATCTTACAGTACAGTACCTTGAAAAGTACAGTAGTACCAGCTACATCACCGTTGCTTTTACGCTTGACTCTGGACATCCTGGGCTTGAAATAAAGAAACTGTACTACTGGAATCTGTACCGTACAGTAAAGTACACAGAAGCACAGCCACTTGCAAAGGATGCACGCAGGTGACAATATACACCAGACACGTGAGCTAACGTATGTGATTGGTTCGCATCTTTGAAAGCTCGCAACTTGAGGGTTCACACGTAGGGGACTTAAGGTACTTGGCGCTCTGGCCGTTTGGGTAGAGCCGTGGTCTCCGTGGTGGGAAGAGGATCCATCCACCGCCTGCCCCACCCCCACCCCTTCTCCTCTGGCAGTTCTTCTCACCTAAGTCTGGGGGCTGGGGATTGATAAAAGCAGGATGGTCAGGAGGTCCAGGATTCTGGGGGTTGTAACACTGGGAATTGAAGACCAGATGGACTGTGCTTGGGTATGGGACTTACAGAATCAGAATTCTAGCCTGGGAGAAATTTGAGGGATTAGAGCTTATGATCGAGTCCAAGAAGGGCTAAGGAACGGTACTCAAGAGGAAACTCTTAGAGATGGAGACCTTTGTTTTGTACGATATTGATGTTTAAGATGATGTGAAACTAGGGCCTCTTCATTGGCAGCCTTGGAATTCTGATCATTAGTATCAGGACCGCCAGACCCAATTATAGCTCTTGTGTAGATACCTGTCTCAGCCGTTCCATATAGCCACACGCCAAGGGTCAGATCTGAGTGCCGGGACCTGCCGTGGGTCCCCAGGGCCGGCTCTGGCCGTCCTAGACGTACCCCAGCAGGAGACGATGATGCACTAACTTGAGACTCTGCTATAAGATGAATGCATTGAATCTCACTGGCTAAGAATGGCTTTTCCCTAGAGATCCATGTGCAGACAACACCTACTTACATATTTAAGTCAGGCCTGCAGATTGCATGAGGAGGTCCAGGGAGAGTCTGCCTAGAACGTGTGTCTGTCTGACATGCAAATATAGCTGTAGTTGACTCATAGCAAACGAAGGCCTTTGTCCACATGGCTTTTACCCTGGCCTGACCTTGAATCTCTTGCCTCATCTGCTGTGACATCCTGTGTCCTAATGACTCAGAATTAGACCTGGCTTCTGCTTGTCTCCCCATACTTCTGTATACATTCCTTGCCTCCCCAACGGGACTATAAGCTCCTTCTGCACCCCCAGAGGTTCCATGCCTAGTCCAAAAGAGGTGCTCAGTAACTACTTTTTTGAATGCATTATTTAAAAAAATAGGTGACATCTTCCAGGTGTAGAAACGAATCCACAGTTTGCATAATCAACAAGCTAATCGGTCACTGCCAGAAGTAAGTTTAGATATTTAGCTGAATTTGACATGTCACCGTCCACTCCTTTTCATAATTTGTCTTCATCCTGACTTTGGTCACTAGATTGGCAACAGAGGGGAATATAGTTTTTAGAATTCTACCTGACGACTGAGCTACTGAGAAGGTTTTGAGGGGAGAAAATAACGAATTTGGTTTTAGACACGTTGAGTTTGGAATTTATCCATCACAGATCACAGTATTAAATTCATAGCCTCCCCACTCACTTGACCTTGGACAAGTTACTTAACTTTTACTATCAAGTTCCTCAGATATAAAACGGGGACAAGAATATCCCCCTCCCAGGATCACTGGAAGATGGAATGAGGCGTGAGGTCAGGGCCAGCACTGAGAACCAAGGCGGGCACAAGGGACGTTGTATTTGATCCACCTCCCTTCCCTTCAGGCAGGGGGGCATTCTGCTCTGTCTCAGGACAAAGGCCAGGGCTGGAAGTAAATATTTGAGAATCGCCAGCAGAGAGTTAATAGTTGAGGCCTGGAATTCAGTGAAATCATTTGGAGACAACATGTAAGAGTGCAATAGGAAGGGGACTTCCCTAGCGGTCCAGTGGTTAAGACTCAGCGCTTCCACTGCAGGGGGCACGGGTTCGATCCCTGGTCGGGGAACTAAGATCCCGCATGCTGTGTGGTGCGGCCACATAAAATTTAAAATAAAACAAAAGCAAAAAGAAAAGAAAAAAAAAGAATGCAGTAGGAAGTCTACAGCAGGAGGAGTGGAGTCAGGGAAGGGGCCAAGCCCGCTGGTGGTGGGGACGGGGGAGGAACTAAGAGCGGCTCAATGTCTCAGAGGCCCAGGAATGGAGTTGAAGAAGCAAGGCATCATTCTTAGCGTGAACTGCCGAGGAGAAGTCAAATTGGATGAGGGGGCTTCCCTGGTGGCGCAGTGGTTGAGAGTCCGCCTGCCGATGCAGGGCACACGGGTTCGTGCCCCGGTCCGGGAGGATCCCACATGCCGCGGAGCGGCTGGGCCCGTGAGCCATGGCCGCTGAGCCTGCGCGTCAGGAGCCTGTGCTCCGCAACGGGAAAGGCCGCAGCGGTGAGAGGCCCGCGTACCACCAAAAAAAAAAAAAAAAAAAGATGGATGAGGAGGGGGAAAAAGCGGTTGGACCCGGCATTTCTGATAGCAGCTTTCGGGACATTGTGGGAGGAGAGGGTGGGTTTCAGGGGCCTTTGTTAGGGTTGAGGATGCAGTAGGGAAGCAGAGGCAAGAGATGGGGCCATCACTTAAAGGATGAAGCACCCGTGAAGACAGGCCCTTTCTTAGATTCAGAGACTTGGAGACGTGTGGTGCGTTGGGAATAAGACTGGAATTCGGCGTGGGTGGGGATGAAATTCTCAAAGTCCTGGGAGGGTGGGAATCCAGCGCTCAGGTGGAAGGTTAGCCCTGGGATGGAAAAGCAGTGCCTCTTCCAGACACGCCAGGGAGCAGGGGGAAACAGCAGAGGAAGGAGAGCTGGTAGGCGTAGGACGGGAGGGACGGCGTCCTTGTCTCCTGATTGAAGTCACTCACCCAGCGACTAGTGTGTTTGTAGCTGAGCAATGCAGAAGTTCACTTGTAAAAGCCTGCCTTGGGGATTGGACGCATTGAAGAAAACATTGTTTGTAGGCCGTTGCTGCTGTTCCTCCCGTCCCTGTGTCTTGCCCACAAAGGTGGTACGAGCGAGAAGAAATCACTTTTAATGTTTTGCTATCGTCATACCCGAAAATAGCAAATTCTAAGTAAAAATGCAGAAAATCCTGCCTGCCTGTGTGTCATGTCTGCCTGCTACAAAACTGTCCTGTTCCAGGTTGGGAGGGTTTAACATCTGTTTTACCTTAGGATAAAAGTTTTGGACTTTGGGATTGTTGATGTTTTTGAAGAAAATACTTTGCACTTAAATCCTGCTCTTTTGTGAAAAGCTGTGGTCTTTAAATGCCCTGTATTTCACACGGACTTAGTAATAGATTCCCTTTACCATCTCTCTTTTTATCCTTTATCTTTTCATTGAATTTGAGAGCTAAAAGGTCTATAGGATCTGGTCTGACCCTTTTTACTCAGTATCAAACAATGGTTAGTTTGAGGAATCCACAAACCCGCTGGAATTTCTACGTATGGAAGATTTCTAAGTAAGGGGAATTTACATTTTTAAAAAGTCCCAAGAAATTCAGATACTTCTCATTTTGGAACCATTGGTATAGAGGTCATCAGTCTTCTAGCTTTTTTTTTTGTCAAAAACAGCACCCTAGTGGTACCATGAAAAGGACCCTCCACTTCAACATCCTCATCTGCAGGCGGTGGGTGTTGGAACAGAGGCCTCTTAGAGTTTTCCCGAAAATCTTCCATACCTTCAAAGAATTAGCCCCCATCCCCACCTCCCAGGCATCTCATGTGTTGTCAGACAGTATAATAAACAGTCTAATAAACAGGGAAGAACAGTGGAAAAGTCCTCAATGTAATACTGACGAATCTGAACACTTCACTAGCATGTTGCAGTTTTCAAAGCCTTTTCAAATACAGACACTGTAAAGAAAGCTTGCTGACTCCATGCAAAAAGGCCCGGCAATACCGTTTCCTTTATTTATTTATTTTAACAAATCACTACCTAATAATTACCCGAATTAGAAATGAAATTTTGAAAGAAGAAACATTACCATTATTATCATTTTAATATATTACTTTCAAGTCCCTTTTCCACATATAGATTTTGTTGGAAGGAACATAGTTGTGACCCTGTTTTCTGTAGGCTGCTTTTTATGGAACATTTCAACATGAGTTTTCCCCACATTAGCTCTTGAGACATAATTTTTAATGGCCTCATGTTTCCTTAGGAGATTTGTTTTTAGCACAAAATCTATCATGAGTTGTAACAGTTTTGAGGAGGGTTGTCTCCATATCTGAAATATCTGGTGAACTTTTTAAAAATATTTTTTGTTGCGAAATATAACAGATAGAAGTAGCCAGATAGAAATGTTCATAAGATGTACATATCTGGCTTAATGAACTGTAAAAGGAACACTCGTGACAAGACACAGACTATAGGGACTTGCCTGGCGGTCCAGTGGTTAAGACTCCATGCTTCCACTGCAGGGGGCGAGGGTTCGAGCCCTGGTCAGGGAACTAGGATCCGGCATGCCGAGTGGCATAGCCAAAAAAAAAAAAAAAAAAAAGACATAGACTATAACCAGCGAGTCATAAGCCCCCCCAAAAATGACATGCTTCTTCCCAACCATAACCCGTTCCCCTCCCCCATCCTTAACCGCTATCCTGGTTTTTAGGGCTTCACTTCCTTGCTTTTCTTTCAGTTAAGTATCCCTAGACAGTAAAGTTTAATTTGGGTGGGTTTACGTTTTTTGCACATGGTGTTGTATAGCGTGTGTTCTCTTGTGTCTGCCCCTTCCGATTAACAGCAAGCCTTTAAGATTAATCAGCGTTGCCCTGTGATATTCTGTGGCACGACTTCACCCCCATCCACTTATCCGCCCTGCTGTTGACCCCCCTTAGGGTTGTCTCCAACCGCTCACAAATGGTCTTGAAGACATTTTTAATCTGTGGTGAATATACCTGGGAGTAGAATTGCTAGGTCACTGGGTACGTGTTATTATGTCTTCACCTTTACTTTCTGTAAAGGGCTTCTATCAACAACCCCATCAGGAGTGAATGAAAGTTCCTGTGGTCACGTTTTTGTCAACACTTGATATTGTCAACTTTTAAATTTGTGTTAGTATCACATTGTGGTTTTCATTGGTGAAATTTCATTTCATTTTTACTAATGAAGTTGAGTTTCCCTCCCTCCCTCCCTTTCTTCCCTCCCTGCCATTTAGATTTCTTCTTTTATGAAATGCCCATTTTGTAAAATGCTGCTTTTCTGTATTTGGTCATTTTTTTCCCCACTGATGTGTTCTTTATATTTTGTAGATGTGAGCCCTTTGTTGGTTATATGTGTGGCAAATATCTTTTCCCACTTGCCTTTTTACTTTCTTACTGATGTCTTCTGATGACCGGATGTTCTTTGTTTTAATGTCATGCCAGTTGTCATATTTTCCCCTATTTAATGGCTACTGTTTTACGTGATGAAGTTTTCCAGTGAAAATGTTGAGTTGCAAAGTGTTTGTTGTCATTAAGGCTACGAATGTCTGTGTGTCCAAGGTGGAATTTGTTGAGATTGGTACTGGGTGTGTCAGGCTTCTCCATAAGGCGTTTCAAGATCATGATCTCAGAGGATGGACAGATTCAGGGCCCTCAAGAGAAAAGGCTGTTCCAGTAACCACACACCCACCTCTGCTCCTTGAGCCTGTGCCCATTTCTCCTTTATTTATTCAGTGTGGCCCCCAAGGTCCATGGAGCAGGATATAAAACACAGTATCAAGATACTGAGAAAAAAACCCGTCAGAATGGCCATCATCAAAAAATCTACAAACAGGGGCTTCCCTGGTGGCGCAGTGGTTGAGAGTCCGCCTGCTGATGCAGGGGACGCGGGTTCGTGCCCCAGTCCGGGAAGATCCCACATGCCGCGGGGCAGCTGGGCCCGTGAGCCCTGGCCGCTGAGCCTGCGCGTCCGGAGCCTGTGCTCCGCAACGGGAGAGGCCACAGCAGTGAGAGGCCCGCGTACCAAAAAAAAAAAAAAAAAGTCTACAAACAATCAATGCTGGAGAAGGTGTGAAGAAAAGGGAACCCTCTTACACTGTTGGTGGGAATGTAAACTAATATAGCCACTATGGAGAACAGTATGGAGGTTCCTTAAAAAACTAAAAATAGAACTACCATATGACCCAGCAATCCACTACTTGGCATATACCTTGAGAAAACCATAATTCAAAAAGAGTCATGTACCACAGTGTTCATTGCAGCACTATTTACAATAGCCAGGACATGGAAGCAACCTAAGTGTCCATTGACAGATGAATGGATAAAGAAGATGTGGCACGTATGTACAATGGAATATTACCCAGCCATAAAAAAAACGAAATTGAGTTATTTGTAGTGAGATGGATGGACCTAGAGTCTGTCATACAGAGTGAAGTAAGTCAGAAAGAGAAAAACAAATACCATATGCTAACACATATATATGGAATCTAAAAAAAAAAAGGTTCTGAAGAACCTAGAGGCAGGACAGGAATAAAGATTCAGACATAGGGAATGAATTTGAGGCCACAGGGAGGGGGAAGGGTAGGCTGGGACGAAGTGAGAGAGTGGCATGGACGTATATACACTACCAAATGTAAAACAGATAGCTAGTGGGAAGCAGCCGCATAGCACAGGGAGATCAGCTCGGTGCTTTGTGACCACCTAGAGGGGTGGGATAGGGAGGGTGGGAGGGAGACGCAAGAGGGAGGGGATATGGGGATATATGTATGCACATAGCTGATTCACTATGTTATACAGCAATTATACTCCAATAAAGATGTTAAAAAAAAAAAGATGCTGAGAAAATAGGTTCGACTATAACGATAATACTCATTACTGGGATAGGTTATCCTATGTGATTTTCATCATTCCGCAAATTTGATCAAAGAAGGTAAGGGCGAGTCTGATGCCATTTCAATACGGAAGTTTTCTGCTTTATTTTTGATTTTTAGTATTAATCATCTCTTAATCCTCTGTCCTTCAATAACTACATTCAGTTTTCATTTTCCTCTTCCTCTTCCTTTTTTGGTTTATGATCTATTTGTTTATCATTAATAGCAAAATATCCTGCCACGGGACGGCCACTGTGGAAAGAGCCTACACTTCACATGTGAGGTTTGGAGGTGCTCTTACCTTCAGGTACCTTCTGACCTCCACACCCCACCGCATGCAGCATCCCATGGCCCTCGTGCTTTGGGATGTCATAGCCTACTTTTGATGCAAATTGTGGGGGGAGAAGGAGACCCCTAATCTTATTTTATTTTTATTTTTTTTGCGGTACGCGGGCCTCTCACTGTCGTGGCCTCTCCCGTTGCGGAGCACAGGCTCCTGACGCGCAGGCTCAGCGGCCACAGCTCACGGGCCCAGCCGCTTCGCGGCATGTGGGATCTTCCCGGACCGGGGCACAAACCCGTGTCCCCTGCATCGGCAGGCGGACTCTCAACCACTGCGCCACCAGGGAAGCCCAACCGTTTTTTAATAACCTGTTCTTCCAACTGAAATGAAGCCCAGGCAAGAACGTCAGACAAAACGTGCATCTTGGGAGCCCCCTCCACAGGCACAGTTGTATTAGATGGTGTCCAAGTTCAAAGGGCTGGGGCCACACAGAAACTTCCCTTTAGAAAGAGAGGGTGCATCCTCGTTCTGAGCAGGTGATTTCCTACCTGTGTCTGGGGAGGAGAGCATCTCTTTTTTGTTGGTTGGTTTGTCTTCGATTTTTACATTCCTGTTTCTTCTTCCCTGTAGGATTCTTAATAGTCCCTTACCTATCTCCCTGCTCCCTTTTTATGCTCTGTCATGCCCTGCGTGCTGCAGGAAGATGAATCTTCACGAAGCACAGCCTTGTTCCTGTCCCCTTGACCTGAACGTCTCCAGTGGCCCCTCACCTCCTCCAGGACAAGCTCTACCTCCTTATCTTCCCCCTGATGGCCTGCCCAGCCTCGCCTCAGCCCTCCAGCCCCCCAAGCTGCTCCCTGGACTCCACCCCGGCCCTGTGTGACTTCATGCTGCTTACCGACGGTCCTTTTTATCCCCACGTGTTCAGCTCCTGTCTGCCCCTCTCGGCACAGCCCAGATGTCGCCTCTCTATAAAGCACAGAACAGCACTTACCAGCCAGAAATAGCCATTCCCTCCCCAGATTCCTTCCTAAGGGCCCCCATTTTCCTGTGAAGTTTGAGGGAGCCTGAGGGGGAGGCAGCTCAGTGAAATCCTGCCACCCGCCTCAGCTCTAGACTGACAGTTCTTTTCACTGAAGGCTGTTATCAGAAAGCATGTCCTAGGGATAAACCATAATGGAAAAGTATATTTTAAAAAAAGAATGTATAGGACTTCCCTGGTGGTGCAGTGGTTGAGAATCTGCCTGCCATTGCAGGGGACACGGGTTCGAGCCCTGGTCTGGGAAGATCCCACATGCCGCGGAGCGGCTGGGCCCGTGTGCCACGACTACTTGAGCCTGTGCTCTAGAGCCCGTGAGCCACAACTCCTGAAGCCCGTGCACCTAGAGCCTGTGCTCCGCAGCAAGAGAAGCCGCTGCAATGAGAAGGACGTGCGTTGCAAGGAAGAGTAGCTCCCGCTCGCCGCAACTAGAGAAAGCCCCAGCACAGCAACGAAGACCCAACGCAGCCAAAAATAAACAAATAAATAAATATTTTTTTAAAATTAAAAAAAAATGTATATGTGTATAACTGAGTCACTTTGCTATATAGTAGACATTGGCACATTATAAATCAACTACTTCAATTAAAAATAATAATGTAATAATAATAAAAAACTACATTACCCAGCAAAAAAAAAAAAAAGAAAAGAAAGCACGTCCTACTGCCCTGTAAACTACACTGGGTATTTATGCAAAGAAGTTGGAATCGTTGGGTTATAGCCTTCAACTTCACCAGATAATATCACATTATCTTCCCAAGGGCTCATACCAATTTATATTCCTGCAGCAATGTCACAGACTTCCACTTTTCCATGTCCTTGCTATATCCCTTGACATTGTCTGACTTTTTAGTTTTTGCCTTTCTTTTAGGTGTAAAAAAATAAATTGTGGATTTAATCTGCATGTTCACATACTAACGAGGTTGAGCATCACATCTTTTTTTTTTAAGTTTTTAAAATTTTTTAATTTATCATTATTTATTTTTGGCTGCGTTGGGTCTTCATTGCTGTGCACGGGCTTTCTCCAGTCGCGGCGAGCGGGGGCTACTCTTTGTTGAGGTGCGCGGGCTTCTCACTGCGGTGGCCTCTCCTATTGTGGAGCACGGACTCCACGTGCGTGGGCCTCACCAGTTGTGGCACGGTGGGCTTGGTAGTTGTGGCTCGTGGGCTCCAGAGCGCAGGCTCAGCAGTTGTGGCGCATGGGCCCAGCTGCTCTGCAGCATGTGGGATCTTCCCGGACCAGGGCCCAAACCTGTGTCCCCTGCATTGGCAGGCGGATTCTTAACCACTGCGCCACCTGGGAAGCCTGAGCATCACATCTTTTTACGTGTTTATTAGGCATCATGTTTTCTTTTCTGCGATATGTCTTCATTTCTTTGGTCTGTCTTTTTCTTCTTTATTTCTACGTACTCTTAATATATTCTGGATATCCTTTGTAGGTTCATAGGTAGCGTACCTGTTTTCCTGGGATTCGTCTGTTTTGTTCCTCCATCACATCTGGGATGCTCGTCCTTCTGCTTGGGCCAGGGTAGCTCACCATCACGTCTCCTCCCCACCGACGGGAAGGGGAGGGCGTGGAGCCTTCCGTTTAAAGTTATGGCCTGCAGGTTGTCCATGTCACTTTTGCTCACAGCCCACGCCCAAAGCTTAGTCGTCTGCACACCAGGCTGCCAGACAGGCCAGGAAATGAAGCCTGTATTCCACGCAGCTGTTTACCCAGCTAAACCTTGGCGGACAGTGGAGGAGGAGACCATTGATGGATTGAAAGAC
This sequence comes from Aethalodelphis obliquidens, assembly GCF_003676395.1. Taxonomy (NCBI): domain Eukaryota; kingdom Metazoa; phylum Chordata; class Mammalia; order Artiodactyla; family Delphinidae; genus Aethalodelphis; species Aethalodelphis obliquidens. Next base: position 6,099,288 of record NW_020838009.1, read on the forward strand.
TCGGAAAGGTTAAACCCCAAGGAGAGGCTATAGAAAATATATTTGCCTTTAAATTAATTGTCTCCCAGTACCTTTTCCTGATGATAAATGTTCATTTCTTTTGTATTTTATTAAAACCTCATTTCAAGGACTCTAATAATATTATGATCTAGCAAACATGCTTCTGTTTTTATTTCAGAAATACATTTAGGATGGTCAGAGAAACTCAGGAGGGGAGAGTAGGAAATGAAATGACTCTGGGAACACTGAAGTGAAGTTTATGATGCATTCATGTAGTTAATTTCCAGAAAAAAATGGCATGTTTATTATTTTTGCAAAAATTGTGGAGGACAGAATCTCAGTCACTTAGTCCTGAGATAGGCCCCTAACATTTTTATGGCGTTCACATCCATCTTCAGCTATAGGGTACCCGTGGGATGATGTGGTTCTAAACTGGCAGGCGTGGGAGTTTTGTGAGTTCATGATACTGTGGTGTTGGTCTCACTCTCCTTTTCTTTCACACATCAGCTAACGGCCCGTGCCCTCTGATTTCTCCAGGTATGGCGTAAGCCCCGAGAACATCATCCTGTATGGTCAGAGCATCGGGACTGTCCCCACGGTAGACCTGGCCTCCAGGTACGAGTGTGCAGCCGTAATTCTCCATTCGCCTCTGATGTCTGGATTGCGCGTGGCTTTTCCCGATACCAGGAAAACGTACTGCTTTGATGCTTTCCCCAGGTAAGCTCAACAAGTGCTAAGGCGTCCGGTGACCCAGCTTCACATCAGATGCCACCGTTAATTGTGGGCTACTAATAAATGTCTCCTGAATGCAGCCGGACGTCAGCCCCTGTGCTGCGCTCCTCAGGGAACGTGGAGGTGGATATGACATGTACACCAGCCGGAAACCTGGTCCTCTGGGCTGGACTCATTTGTAAAACAGTCTACCAGATGATGTATAAGGACCTTGCTTGTACCGATATCCAGGATTAATTGGTTTAGCTGGACGTGCAGGGTAAAAAAAAAAGTGCCCACATGTCGTAAAGGAACATCTAGTCCAGTGTTCTTTCATTCGCTCAGATGGACATGTATTGCTGAATCACGAGAGCTAAATGCAGAATCTGTGATGAGGCCATTGGCATGGTCTAGACACTCAAAGAAAAACCGCAAGCATCCCCAATTTTGAAATTTCTGTTATGTTTTCAGTCAGGCTGATAGGTAAGAGAAAAAGTGACGTGAGCTATTTGCAAGCTGGTAATGGGCTGCAGGGACCGTGTAAGTGGATGGTCCTTCCCTCCCCTCCCCACCGCCCCAGACCAGTGTGACCACTCATTCCTCCTGCCGCCCACTTGTGCCTGAAGACCCCCTCCCCTGCAGAGGGGCCGGCACCCTCCGCTGGAGGCGTGTGCATGAGAGCCCCCAGCCGGGCCCCCTCCTGCCGGCGCCCCAGGGGCAGCAGAGCCCCTGCCACCCCAGTCCCTGCTGTTTTCTAGTCCCCTAATAGAAGGAAGAAAAACGGGCAGCTGTGTATACGTGCCAAAGCAGTGAGCACACTGCTTTCTTGAATACCTCTCTTTGAAAACTTCTGCTTGTTTTTTAAAATCTAAGCTGAGGAAAAGTATTTACTAAAAACTATTGGCCCATGGTACGTTGCTAAACGGGCCGAGGTTCTGACAACAGGACTCACACGGCCACACTGTAGAAAAAGCCTCAGCAGAAGAACGTACAGTTTTCGGATTTTGATTGACCCGTTCATTGCTGTCATTCTGTTATTGCTGGGAGAGAAAAAGAACATCATTTGGTTACATAAACATCTGTTCCACAGACTGGCCTGTTTCACAGGAAGAAACTTTCTCGTAACACCTTGGGTGAACTTCATTTCTGTGCACCCTGTACCGGGTTCAATGAAGTTCAGCTTCATGGGAAAGTTGAACGAACTGCAAATTGCCAGTGGCGTGGCTGAGAATGCTAAGTAGGGCCCATGTGCGACTCGAATGTGGCCTTATTTGTGCTGAATGGGTATTGAGAGGCCGGTTTGTTGAAAGGGAGATATTTAGCATGTTTGCGGGAAGCTGTGCTAGGAGTTACCCTGGCAACAAAATGAATCGGTTTTCCCCGACTCTTAAATTAGCGTATACCTTAAAGTACAGCCACGACAACTAATTATAGCTTATTCATTAATAGGAAACCAGCAGCTAGTCTTTACTGGGTTTGTCTGATCTGCCAGTCCACGGCTAAACATTTCACGCCTCTTATCTCACAAGACTCATTTTATAGTTAGGAAACTGGGGCTTAGAAAGTTAAGCGGTTTAAGCTGCTTAATTAAGGTTGGTGAGTGGAAACAGCCAGAAAAGGCCATTCATCCTATTCAGTACCATAAAGTATTAATATGATAGATTTCAAACCATTAACAGTCACATGGACTTTCATCATTAATTGAATTTGGGGAATGTTTTCTTACGGTGTCCATTGCTACCAAATGCACACTTGTTTCTGTGTCCCTCTCTCTCTCTTTTTAAAAAAAATTTATTAATTTTATTTATTTATTTCTGGCTGTGTTGGGTCTTCGTTGCTGCGCATGGGCTTTCTCTAGTTGCGGCGAGTGGGGGCTGCTCTTCATTGTGGTGCGTGGGCTTCTCATTGCAGTGACCTCTCTTGTTGTGGGCACTAGGCACACGGGCTTCAGTAGTTTGTGGCCCACGGGCTCAGTAGTTGTGGCTCATAGGCTTAGTTTCTCCACCACATTTGGGATCTTCCCGGAGCAGGGCTCGAACCCATGTCCCCTGCATTGGCAGGCGGATTCTTAACCACTGCGCCACCAGGGAAGTCCCTGCCCCGGTCTTTAAAGGAAGGCACTTTCTCATTTCTTTTTTAGTATTAAAAAATTAGAGATAAAGAGTCCTGATTATTATTTGGTTGGTGGTTTATTTTCTTTTACCTCCTTTACATTTAGAATCAGATGGTGGCATAACCTCAGGTACATCCATCCTCCAGGTTGCAGAGAGTCTCCTAACTCATGCAGCATGGAGCTGTCAGTAAATAGATTTTTAAATTGAATATAACTGGACTATTGCATTCTTAGAAGAGGTCACTTTAAAATTTAAATATGAGAGGAAAGTAGATTTCTAAACAAGATTCCTAATCTGCAGAGTTGACCCCTTCCACAGTGGCCCTGATCTTGGCAAATGACACGGCTGATGAGATTTTGCGGTCTTCCCGGATGTCTTGAGGTGGCTGGCAACTTCCTGAGTTGTTAATAAGGCTCTGTGACAGCTGTCTGTAGATCTTTGGAATGTGTAATGGATGTCAGAGCTCTGTACTATCACCACAGCCTCATGTCTGTCCTTTAATGATCTCTCCAAGCTTCAGTTACCTCTTTGGTTTAACGGAGATGGTCCTTCCGCTTTCACTGTGGCTCATTGGAGATGCAATGCGGTTTTGTATGTAAAGTGCAAAGCACCTGGCTGTGGTCAGTGCTGAGTAAATGTTAGCTATGACTTTTAACAAAATGATCCCTACGGGTAGTACCACTTTGATCCCTCTGTAACTTTGGCTAGGCTCAGATACAGAAAGTCAACAGTAAGGGGGTCTCTGGCAGGAGGCCAGAATGGACAGAGGGTCGCCTGTCTCCATGTGTTTGCAGGTGAAATGACAGTTTCCTCTGTCAGAGAAGTTGCCTACACACGCAGCCCAACAAGGTTTACCGTCTTCTTAATTCCTCTTTGGGAAACGCTTTCAGAGTCTGCAGCACATTCTTTTGGAGATGCTCAAATATTCATCCTTTGTGGGTAGCTTTGATTTTTGTAAACAGTCAGAAATCATTCAGAATTCAATCTAGATGTTGCGCATTAAGTTTTCAAGCTAAATAGTCTGGTTTTTATTTAAAAATGAGGTATTCGTTTCTATGAAATGAGGTTTCTGAGGATCTTGTTAATCGATGCTGAAGGTGGCTTACACGGAAAGAGTCCTGAAAACCTGAGTGGCTGTGGATTCAGTGCTCAGATTTCAAAAGAGGCATTCGTTCTGGTATGTTAAGGTCTAGCTTGTTTATTTTAAAAAAAAATCCTCTCTCCAAAATATGAATATATCAGAAATAGTAGTTACTGGATTGCTAGTCTGACGACATTTAGGAGTTCTGTTTTTAATAAAATACTTTAACAGAAACACAGTGTGGCTAAATGCAGTGTGGTATTCTCAGTTGGATCTTGGAACAGAAAAACTTCATGGAAAGTGGAAAAAGTGGAAAAACTTCAGTGGAAAAACTCATGAAATCCAAATAAAGTCTGGAGTTTGGTGATGTACCGACGCTGGTTTTCGGTTTTGAGCAATGTACTATTGGTAACGCGTGGTGTTGGCCTCATGGGAAAGGGGTTGGGGTGGATAGGAGCTCTGTGTTATCTTTGTACCTGTCCTGTAAATCCAGAATTATTGCAAAATGCAAAATTAATTTTTTAAAAAGTGAATTACTAGAAAAGTGAGGGGGGAAAACACCCTCGCGTGCGTACCTCCCTTGCCTGTGAACACCGACTCGGTTCCATGAAGTGTGATGTCTGTCGTCTGTGAGCATAACTAAAGGAGTCCTTTTTCTCCCCCTCCCCCTTTCCTGTCTTGCAGCATTGACAAGATATCTAAAGTTACCTCTCCCGTGTTGGTCATTCACGGTACAGAGGACGAGGTCATCGATTTCTCCCATGGCCTGGCCATGTACGAGCGCTGTCCCCGGGCCGTGGAGCCCCTCTGGGTCGAAGGGGCTGGCCATAATGACATAGAGCTTTATGCACAATACCTAGAAAGGCTAAAACAGTTCATATCTCACGAACTTCCTAATTCCTGAAGAAGATGACCTGATTTTACCTCACCTACTGTGAACACAGGAATCCTCGGTTTTGCACATGCTTTAACTGGATAGCTGTCATGGCGGGATAACCACGAGGACGCGCCCAGCTTTTCAGGCGTCCTACTCAAAGAGCTGAGGGCATCTCGGTCTTTCATATCCAGAGGTTCTACTAACTCACACGTCATGTTAAACTGAACAGTTGTGATTCCCAGCTTCATCGCCTTGCAGAATGGGAATGAGAGCTGAGTGGGGGGACCGTTTTCTCCTGCTATAGAAGATGCTCACACCCCTTTCTATTCCTTACCCACCACGTAGGATTCATTTACGCAGGACTCAGCCTCTCTCCACCCGTGTTCTCATTATGCGAGCTGCAGCTCTCTTTCAGCCACTAGATTCATGGGTCCAATCCATCTGTGAAGCTGTGATAGTGTAACTGGAAACCATCGTGATGAAAATCCCTTCTTTAATTTTTGTTCACACTCCGGTCTTTCCCCCAAACAAATCAATTAAAGGGTAATTTACTGGAACTATCATGAACGACTTCATCAACTGGAACCATATGAATATAACTGGAATATTCTTAAAAGGAAACTGGGGTTTTTTTTTAAGTGTAAATTTATTACTAGTCCACAGAGTTTTAATATTTTGATCGTCTGGTTGGTCTAACAAAGAACCCAGCCGACCTTCCTTCTGTAAAGCCCTCCTTGTAGGCTTTTTTAAAGTACTGTACATATATGCAATTACATTGTGCATAGATTCTTAATGGATAGTTTTCTTTCGTCAGGCTACAACAATGAACTGCAGATTCCTTGTTTGTAATGTAAATGATTGAATACATTTTGTTAATACGTTTTTATTCCTAGGTTTTGCTATTGAAAAAATTTTATAACATTTCCAAGACAAAAAATGACAAGTTTATGCTTTGAAAAATTTATGTAATTAAAATTCCACTAAACTAATCTTTTTAGTTTAGGAGTTATTTGGGTTTTGACACTGGAGTTGCGCCCGTAAGCATCAGAAGTGGAAGATGCTTAAAACTGCTACACTACTTGTGTTGGTTGGGGGTTTGGGTTTGAGGGTTCTTTGGTTTTATTAAAAAAAATTTTTTTTTTTCCAAATTTAAAAGCCTTAAATGTACTGTAAGCCTCAGATTGTTGTACAGCTGGATTGCGGTTGATTGCCAGCTTGTGTACTGTTGCTTGGATACGACGCAGCGGTTGGTCATGGAATAAAGGATGCATGGATTAGAATGTGCGGGCTCGTGCAGTGTTTTTCCTTTATCTCTCCATCAAAGAAAACATTCTGTCCAGATTTAAGAAGAAACCCTCGGAGCTTACAAACGTCACCACCTTTCTCAAAGTGTGTATGTTTTTTTTAAACTTTTTATTTTATATTGGGGTATAGTTGGTTAACAGTGTTGTGATAGCTTCAGGTGTACAGCAGAGTGATTCAGTTACACATATACATGGATCTGTTCTTTTTCAAATTCTTTTCCCATTTAGGTTGTTACCTAATATTGAGCAGAATTCCCTGTGCTATGCAGTAGGTCTCAAGGTGTGTGTTTTTGTTCTGTAAAAGACCATAGATAAATTTTGTTTTGTTTTTTTTTTGCAGTACGCGGGCCTCTCACTGCTGTGGCCTCTCCCGTTGCGGAGCACAGGCTCCGGACGCACAGGCTCAGCGGCCATGGCTCACGGGCCCAGCCGCTCTGCGGCATGTGGGATCTTCCCGGACCGGGGCACGAACCCGCGTCCCCTGCATCGGCAGGCGGACTCTCAACCAGTGCGCCACCAGGGAAGCCCCATAGATAACTTTTGAAGAAGCCAAGATGTAAAGCCTGTAGCAGTAAAGTACAGGTGGCATCCAAATAGAGAGGGCAGTGGATTCTGGCTGTGAAACAAGAACGATGAAGGCCATCTCACTGTGTCCCGGCTGGGAGGGAAGAACAGGCCTGCTTCTTTGGAAAACCTGAGCTGAGTCTTTTCAGTCCTTTGATCACTGACTAGAAAAAGAGCAACTGAGGGATGCTTGTTTTCAACTCTCGGAACACCCCTTCTGGGCACGCAGGAAGAGAAATGGTGGTGGAGGGAAGGTGTAAGGGCGTGGGCTATGCTCCCGTGAGTGTGTGTCCCAGCACATTGCAGGCTACTTCCTGGTCTTAGATCAGTACCTGTAATGGGAGATCTTGGAAGGATGGGGCCCTGCTCACCTAGGGGAGTCATCAGTGAAGCTACAGAGGTGGTACTGTCCCAGAGGTCCAGGAGACTTAGAAGGGAAAGAAGCATATCCAACAGCCTGCCTTTGGGGTGTGAGAGCAGCTAACCTAGGTTTCCAGAGTCCTGATTTCTGATCCTGTTTGTCTGCTGCTTGCATCTTCTGTAAACCAGTTCCCCCTTTTTCCCTCCTGAACTATTTAGTAAACTTACTTTAGTCCGCCAAATTTCAGCAGTTAATGGGAAACGATAATAAGATTGACAATTACAGAAGCTAAGGTGGCAAAGCCTTTTCCGTTCATTGTTTTTATAACTTGATGTAGGTGGTTTATATCTATTGGAAGCAACTCATGTTTTCTGACTCCTGACTCTTTCCCCTGAACCGGGGAGGGGGTTTTGTCTACTCTTTCGCAGAGTTTGACATGGGGACAGCCTTTCTCTGAGGATGGCGTGTGTGATGACAGTGGGAATCCCAAGAGAGACCCCATTCATGCCAGTTTCAGATTACAAAACATACTTAGTACTGAACCTGAAAGATCTGGCCACTTCTGTTTTCTGCTGTAAGATGGACTTGGGGTGAGGACCAAATCTCCTTATGGAAGAAAAGTAAAAAGCAAAAACAAACTAGCACTACTAAATAAAATGGAAAAATCTTAGACGCATGAACTGGTAAGAAAATAAAGACTATGTAGGCCAAATACTAGGTAAAGATGAGGAGCTTTGAAGCCAGTTTTCTCTTGGAAGGAATTTCCTGGACTAGGTTAACCTGAGCATTGGTTTTCCAGTCTGGTGGAGCTCAGGGGACAGTAAACAAACCCTAGAGCGCCCTCCACGGTGGGGAGACTAATTGGAAGCTTCCCTTTTTAGAGGATAATCATATGATCATCTCAACAGACACAGACAAAACATTTGATGGAATTCAATATCCCATTCATGATTAAAAACCAAACCAAACTCATATCAAACCAGGGCTAGAAAGCAACTTTATGAACAGATTATCTCAAAACAAACTGAAACACCAAGCATTTTACTGAGTGGTAAAACAGTGGCAGCATTATTCCATTTTAGGTTGGGAATTAGCCATAGGACCATTCTCACTTCTGCTCAAAATTACACAAAGCCCCTAGCAAATGCAGTAGAGTCAAAGAAATGAAAAAGGTATAAGACATGGAAAAATAAAAAGGATGAATATGTTCTAAAGCCAAATTATTGTGGCTGCACAGCTCACTAAATTTACCAAAAATCATTGAAATGTACACTTAAAAGGGGTAGATTTTATGATATGTAGATTATACCATAGTAAAAGATATTTAAAGAAGTGAAAAATAAATAAAACTCAGATTATGATGTCTGGATGAAACACCAGACAGCTACACCAGAAAGTATCTACAAATTATTAGATGTAATAAGAATTTAGTTAGGTTGCTGGACACAAAAATCAATATAGAAAAGTCAATCTTATTTCTATAAATCAGTTAAAAATGTTTTAAATTCAATTAAAAACAAAGATACCATTTACAATAGCTTTTAAAAATATTGAGTAACTGGGAATAATCTAACACATGTTAGACATACTCTGGAGAAAATCATAAAACTTTTTTGAAGGACATTAAAACCTAAGTTAATGAGGGTTATACCATGTTAATGGATAAGAAGGCTCATTTTTAATGTATTCTTCCCAAATAGACCTATAGGATTAATAATGATTCCAGTAAAAATCCCAACAGGATTTTTTGTCAGCAAACTGACAAGGTGATCCTAAAATTTGTATGGGAGAACAAAGTGCCAAGAATAGCCAGGGCAACTGAAGATGAAAAAGATGCAGCACGTGCTTTACCAGATAGAAGAATTCCAGGTGGGAAGTCTTAAGACTGAAAAGGCTCAGTCTTTCAGATTCTAGAGTCTAGAAACCTTCATGACCCTGACTCCAGCCCCTGCCAACAGCTGCTTCAGTATTCTGTACTCACCTGACCATAGCTATATCATTACTGCTTGAAACCACAAAGGAATACATTTCTAGGCTTGATTTATTAAAAATAAAAAACTTTCATAGTAAAAGAAAAAACAGCATAACCTAGTGACAAACTGGGGTGACATTAAAGCAAATGACATATAATGTAAAAATATATTTAATAATCAAATGATGAGGCGCTCTTTATCAAAGAGCACAGGATGTGAAGAGACTATCATAAGAGATTATTGTCCATAATAATCACATATAGATTCAATCAATCAAATGACTATATCAAATATATATACATTTAAACATTGAAATGCCATTTTAAATTATAAACTTGGTACAAATATTTATTTGAAGAGGTTGCTCAGTATTTATTTGAAGAGATTATTGCCCAAAAGAATCACTTACAGATCTAATCAAATAATCTATTTTAAAATACATTTAAATAATCAAATGCCATTTAAATTATAAGCTCGTGTAAATATTTGAATTATAATACCCATTGGTGGTAAATGTTTGGATAAATAGTTACTTTAAAATTATATTGCTGGGGCTTCCCTGGTGGCGCAGTGGTTGAGAGTCCGCCTGCTAATGCAGGGGACACGGGTTCGTGCCCCGGTCCGGGAAGATCCCACATGCCGCAGAGCGGCTGGGCCCGTGAGCCGTGGCCGCTGAGCCTGCGCGTCCGGAGCCTGTGCTCCGCAAAGGGAGAGGCCACGGCAGTGAGAAGCCCGCGTACCACCAAAAAAAAAAAAAAAAAAAATTATATTGCTAATTTTTCACACCAAGTTGGTACAAACGTTCTAAAGTATACTTTGAATCAAAAGCCTAATCTAGCAATTTGGCTTCTAGGAATTTATCCTTAGGAAATAATCAAGAAGATGACGTGGGCTTATATGGGATAATCACTGCTACACTGTTAGTAAAAGTGAAAACTTGCAAACAATCTAAGTTTCCAGCAACAGGGCTTTCGTTTTTATCATGTCCGTACAACGCATTATTCTGTAACCATCATAAATGATGCCATAGAACAATATTTAGTGGCGTGACAAAATTGCCAAAATACGTTATATGGTAAAACTGTTCACTAAATAGCTCCCGTGTATGATTCTTCTCTTCACACCCCCACACATTCAAACTTGGACCAAGAGCTGGATATGTAATAGATGGACATCTTTGTTGTTGATGTTTAATTATATTGTCAATAAGTCTTTATAAAGAGGAAAGCCCAAACCTTCTTTCAGAATTCATGCGAAGTGGTTATAAAACATATCATCAGTAGGATCTTTTGTTAAAATAATTTGTTTTGGAATCCATTGGATGGCACTGTTTTACTCCCCAAGCTAGAAAGAACAAGTCATCCTCAGTACATCTCATTCCCTCATGTGTGAGGGTTACTAAGCCAATAGACACAGTTCATATAAATATCACATCCCATGCTGTCCAACTCCGATGCTTCCTCTTCCCTGAGGCCTTGCCTACCAGGATTTCTGCAAAGAAGACATAGTCATGCCTGCAGGAGCTCACACAGAGCTTGCCCAGCAGAGGGCCTGGGACGCAGCCCTTGGAACAAGGAGGCCTGGCCCTATTCCTTCCCAGCCAGAGGAAAATATATGTAACATAAAATTCACCGTTTTAACCAATTTTAAGTGTACAGTTCAGTAGCATTAAGTACATTCACATTGCTGGGCAAGCATCACCACCATCCATCCCGAGAAGATTTTCACCTTCCCAAACTGAAACTCTGTACCCATTAAACACTAACTCCTCATTTCCCCTCCTCTGGACCCTGGAAACCACCATTCTACTTTCTGTCTTTGTGAATTTGACTCCTCTAAGTACCTCATAGACGTGGGATCACACAGTGTTTGTCCTTTTGTGACTAGCTTATTTCACTTAATAGAATGTTGTCAAGGTTCATTCATGTAACATTTCATCCCCTTCCTTTTAAGGCTGAATAATTTTCTATTGTATGGATAGACCACATTTTGTTCATCCATTCATCCGTTGATGGACATTTGGGTTGTTTCCACCTTTTGGCTATTGTGAATAGTGCTGCTATGAATATGGGTGTGTACACACACACACACACACACACACACATATTTGGAGACCCTGCTTTCAGTTCTTTTGGATATATACCTAAAGGTGGAATTTCTGGATTGTATGGTAATTCTAGTTTTACTTTTTGGAGAAAACACCAAAATTGTAATACTTGATCTGCAGTTCTTAACAAGAGTCTTGGGGTCTGTGGCCCCTTTGAGATGTCTGTACCTATGGGCATTTTTCTGGGGAGAAGGTCCACAACTTCAGCAGATTCTCAAAGGTATCAGTGATTCTGAAGGATTAAAATCACTGAACTAGGCAGTAATGTCTACAGCTTCTTTTAAAGCCAATATTTTTGAATTCCGGGAACTGTGAGTACGGATTTTGGGGAGGTTAAGGAGCTTGAATGTATTCTGGAGGCAGGCCCAGGGAGGGAAGGCCATGGGCTGGTCAGAGCTGTCTGTATAAGGAGAGCATCTCCGGATGTGCGGGAGTTGAGTGCAGAAGCATTTACACACCCAGAAGGGGCTGAGACCATTGGAAGAATCTTGGCTACAGCAGGCCTGGCTGTGAGTTTTTCTGCCATGATACCGTGTGGCCTTGGGCAATTCTCTTAACCGCTCTGAGCCTGTTCTTAGTCTCTAAAGTGGTAGTAATCCCCACCGCAGTCATGGTGGGATCAGCTGAAATGCTGTAGGTAGAAAAGCTTTGTAAGAGGTAGTGGGGTCTTAGACCCACTCATTAAATGGCTGGCTGAGTTTGGGTTTAGAACAAAACAGAGAACACTCTGAAAACTCTAGTTTAAGACAGTCTACTCTGTCGTAGCTTAATCATTACTCTGCTGCTAAATGATTTACCATTTGGCCGGACACAACTTGTTGACACCTGGCCCTGTCTGGCTCTGCTTCAGGGTGGGAGGGCCCGGGGCCTTCCAGACATGTGCAGATATTGTCTCCTGTTTCAGTGCCCTTCAGATCTCCCTTCCCTGGACTTCCAGATAACCCTTAGATGGGGCTGGGAGGCACATGTAGATCCCGAGCCCATCCAGAACTTTCTAAGATGGGACCTGGAGTGGGCCAGGATTTCTGGGATAAAAAAGATCCAGGTGGGTAGAGCAGTGGATCCTCTTGACTCCGATTTCTTAGCCAAGGCAGAGAAAACCAGCTTGGAGGACAGCAGCAGATGAGGTCTGGGAAAGGGTGGGATGCCTCGAAGAAGGCGGCTTAGAAGAACGGATATGAAAGACGCCCTCTTAAAACATTTTTTAGACTTTAAAATTTTATCCAGAAGAGTGGATAAAACCTATTTTTATAGTTTACGGGGAAAAAAAATGAGCACCCATATTTCCATTATTGAACCTAAGATATAGAATATTAGCGGGACCTTAGAAACTCACCTTCTCCCTGCGTCTCCTCCAATCACATGCCTTTTCCTCCTTCACCCCACAGAGTTACCACTATCCTGAATTTTCTACTAGTCGTTCCTTTGCTTTTCTTTATAGTAAGAATGTGTGTGTGATCTACCACTGGTAGACATACTGGTTATCGCCCAGATTTTAGCTATTAAAGATATATATATATATATTTTTTGCAGTATGTGGGCTTCTCATTGTTGTGGCCTCTCCCATTGCAGAGCATAGGCTCAGCGAGCCCGCTCCGCGGCATGTGGGATCTTCCCTGACCGGGGCACGAACCCATGTCCCCTGCATCGGCAGGCGGACTCTCAACCACTGCGCCACCAGGGAAGCCCTATTAAAGATATTTTTGTATTTCTCATGACATGAGAGACATCTGGTTGCTGCTTCTTAACCCTAGTTACATGTTGAAATTACTGAGAAGCTTTTTTAAATGCTGATGCCTGGGTCCCACCCTCAGAGATTACAATTTAGCTGGTCTGGGTGCCACCTGGGCATCTGGACTTTTAAAAGCTCCCCAGGAGCCTCCAGTGGGCATCTAAATGCAGATCTCGACTCAGTAGGTCCAGGATGGGGCCCCAAATTCCGCATTTCTAAGAGGCTCCCAAGCGATGCTGCTTGCACGGCCCCATTTTGAGTAGGGGATGTGTCTGTTCAGCTTCACTCGGTAATGCCAAGTCATTTCCAAAGTAAGACACTGACTTCCCTCCCATCAACATTGGATGGAAGTTCTAGTCATTCACATTTTTTTTTCAGCTGTGCCGCATGGCATGCAGGATCTTAGTTCCTCAACCAGGTGTCAAACCCGCGCCTCCTGCAGTGGAAGTGTGGAGTCTTAACCACTGGACCTCCAGGGAAGTCCCTAGTCATTCACACTTGACATCGTCTGACTTTGTGAATTTTTGCCTAAACAGTGTACGTGAAATATTACATCCCCGATTATGCATGGGAATGAGCAACTTTTCAAAAACACACGGGCCATTTGTATGTCCTTTCATGTGAAATGTCTATGCATGACTCTGGCCCACTTTTCTGATAGAGTACTCTCTTTTTCAGGTGATTATATATTCTTTTTTTTTTTTTTTTTTTTTTTGCGGTACGCGGGCCTCTTACTGTTGTGGCCTCTCCCTTTGCGGAGCACAGGCTCCGGACGCGCAGGCTCAGCGGCCATGGCTCACGGGCCCAGCCGCTCCACGGCATGTGGGATCTTCCCAGTCCGGGGCACGAACCCACGTCCCCTGCATCGGCAGGTGGACTCTCAACCACTGCGCCACCAGGGAAGCCCTATATATTCTTGATATTCAAACTAATCTTTTATTTTCACGTGCTGCAAATATATTCTCCCAGTTTGTTCCTCGCCTTTTTATTTTCTTCGTGACATGTTTTGCGGAACGGATATTCTCAGTTTTACTCGGGGAAACCCTAACGGGTTTTTGCTTCATTATTACTTTAATAAGTAGACTCAAAATACATTAAACTTTTTTGCAAAACCACAAGAAGCAATCGATAAACACCATCAATTCCAATAACACCAAATATCTAGATTGCCTCAGTATCAAGCTCCTTTTACATAAATCATGCTTACTATATCCCTAATGTAGTAAAACTTACATTCTGGTGGCAGTGGGACAACAGGCAATAATCAGATAAACGTGTAATACGCCAAGTGTTACCAGATGCTCTGAGGGAAAGTCAAGTAGGGTGATCAGTGTAGTTGTTCCTGAGTCTTGCAGATATCCCGACAGATGTTTGTATTTCTAGAAATGCTAAGAAAGGTTTGTTTGTTTTTTTAGCTGAGCAGTTATCTTATATTCTTTGTATATGCAGAGAACATAGCCGTTGAATAAATTAACAAGATATAGCCGGTGATTACCTTCCTAGTAGGCAGAAAGAACCCAGTTCTGTTCATTGCTTTCACTAGGTCTCGTTTCTGGGGGTCGTGGGGGGGGGAACCTATAAGGAATTTAAAATAAATTATTTTAGATCAAGGGTCAGAACATGTTTTCTATAGAATGTCAGAGAGTAAATATTTTTGGTTTTGTGGACCATCTGGTCTCCATACTCAAACTCTGCCACTGTTGTACTAAAGCAACCATAGATCGTATGTAAAGGAAGGGAGGTGCCTGTGTTCCAAGAAAACCTGATTCATAAAACAGGTGGTGGAGCAGCCGCATAGCACAGGGAGATCAGCTCGGTGCTTTGTGTCCACCTAGAGGGGTGGGATAGGGAGGGTGGGAGGGAGACGCAAGAGGGAGGAGACATGGGGACATATGTATGCATATGGCTGATTCACTTTGTTGTACAGCAGAAACTAACACCACATTGTAAAGCAATTCTACTCCAATCAAGATGTTAAAAAAATTAAATTTAATTTAAAAAAAAACAAAACAGGTGGTGGGCCAGATTTGGCTCATGGGCTATAGTTTGCCAATCCCTGCCTTACAAATTCTTCTTTTTATATTGTTTACTGCTTGTGTTTCATTTCAGAAATAACACATGCTCATGGTGGGCGGGGGCGGTGGAATTCAAACAATACAGGAATATTTAAAGTAAAAAGATGAGAGGCCTCCTCTTTCCTACTTTACTAATCCCACGCACCAGAGATGACCCAGGTGACATACTAGAAGGAAGCTTGGGACTTCCAATACGGAGCCATGCCAGTACCTTCAGGGTCTCAGTGTAACCTAGGGGAAGATGTACATAAAGGGCAGATGGGACTTCCCTGGTGGCGCAGTGGTTAAGAACCCGCCTGCCAGTGCAGGGGATACGGGTTCGAGCCCTGGTCCGGGAAGATCCCACACGCCGTGGAGCAACAAAGCCCGTGTGCCACAACTATGGAGCCTGCGCTCTAGAGCCCATGAGACACAACTACTGAGCCTGCGTGCTGCAACTACTGAAGCCCGTGTGCCTAGAGCCCGTGCTCTGCAACAAGAGAAGCCACCACAACGAGGAACCTGCGCACCACAATGAAGAAAGCCCGTACACAGCAATGAAGACCCAACACAGCCAAAAAAATAAAAATAAATAACTATTAAAGAAAAAAAAAAAAGGGCAGATGGATGTAGCTGGGCAGTGCTTTGCCCTCTGCACTGCCTGCTGTCACCTTAAAGATGACCTCTGTTCTTTTCAGCGCAAGACACAGGTGGGTTTTTCTTTAAAAACAAGACCGCTCGGTGCACAATTAGCAGTCGATAGAAAAAAACAAAATATAACAGGCATTTTTTAAATCAGACCTCATCTATCAAGCTGACTGATACTCAGAATTCACTCCCTCCCTCCCTCTCTTCCTTCCTTCCTTCCTTCCACAAATGTTTATGAGCCCAAACACTTGATTCTGGGGATGCAGCAGTGAACAAAGCCCCTATCCTCTTGCAGCTTATATGCTAGGAGGAGAAACAGACAATAACAGGTGAACAGATGAAAAAATCAAATCATAATGTGTTCTAAAGGAAACAACAAACAAGCCGAGAAAGTGATTAAGGGGGTCGAATCTTTAGGCTTTTGAGAGGATTATGACCTAGCAGTTCAACATGCATCTGGGGAGTCCCTCTGCCTGCGCTTGAATCTCAGCTCCACTGGCTACTCCCTGTGTGTCACAGGGACGCAATGTGACCTCTCTGTGTCTCAGTTTCCTCACCTGTAAAATAAGGGTGACTTAGTACTTACCTCATAATACTTAGGTGAGGATTGTATGAGCCTAGAACATACTGAGCTCTCAATAAAAATACTAGCTATTAGCACTTGTAGAAACAGAACATTGTAGTCTCTACTGAAAGGATTTTCCAATGAACCCATTAGTAAAAGCTTCTTGGCAAGACATGGGAAAATGGCAGCATTCACTCCCGGCACTGTATCACGCAGAGCCATGGCTTTTGTGTGTCCTAGTATCCCTTGGGGTTTTTTTGTTTAATCAGAATTTTCCTTGTAAAAATTTTCTTCAGAAGCACAAAGTGTTTCAATTTCTCTTCCATACATTTACATGCAATGGCCCTACCTCAGATTGTCACAGTAGAAACGCAGGGGCGTGCCAAACTTTCCTTCTGAGGACAGTGTGTGTCCTGCCTGCAACATGGTTTATCTTCAACGAACCACAACAATCTGATATCACCCAGCACTTACACTGATACAAAGATGGACAGTTTTCCTTGGTGATATGAAGGAGAATTTCTAAAGTCAGCCAGCCTCTCTCTCTCTTTCTTTCTTCTTCTTCCTCTCTCTCTCTTCCTCTCCCAATTGTCTTGTAAACTTCCTTGCCTCCTGTATTTTCAATTTACATCACTTTACTAACATGGCTCATACCTTGACCAGAAATTCATGTGTTAAACCACGATCTGCCACAAACATAGGATCACAAACCTGGGAGGATCCTTGGGAAGTACCTGGTCTAGGATTCCCCAGGACGGGATGGGTCACACATTCTGAGGCGGAAGTTGGGAAAGGAAGAGGAGGGGAAGGACAGGACAGAATTGCTACAATATGTCCTGGAATTCATATTTTCTAGTCATTAACTTTAGAAGGAGTATTATCTTTCTCCTATGTATTTACCATTATTTTTCAAATGTATATAGATGTGGCTGTGATTAATAACCATTTTACAAAATCATTTACAGAATTCTTAGACTCATCAGTAACTTATTGTGTTAAATATATATATATATATATATATATATATATATATATATATATATATTTCTTTTTCTTTTTTTTTGGCCACGCTGCACAACTTGCGGGATCTTACTTCCCCGACCAGAGATTGAACCCAGGACCCCAGCATTGGAAGCATGGAGACCTAACCACTGGATCATCAGGGAATTCCCTAAATATTTTTTCTTTTTTTTTTTTAATTTTTATTTATTTATTTATTTTTGGCTGTGTTGGGTCTTCGTTTCTGTGCGAGGGCTTTCTCTAGTTGTGGCGAGCAGGGGCCACTCTTCATCGTGGTGCGCGGGCCTCTCACACTCACGGCCTCTCTTGTTGCGGAGCACGGGCTCCAGACGCGCAGGCTCAGTAGTTGTGGCTCACAGGCCTAGTTGCTCCGCGGCATGTGGGATCTTCCCAGACGGGGGCTCAAACTCGTGTCCCCTGCATTGGCAGGCAGATTCTCAACCACTGCGCCACCAGGGAAGCCCCTAAATATTTTCTTAACAGCAAATAATTAACTACAACTCCGATGATACTGGACCAGTGGTTCTCAAAGTGTGGTCCCTGGACCAGAGCATCAGCATCACCTGGGAACTCATTAGAAGTGCAGATTCTTGGCTCCCATCCCAGACCTACCTAATCAGACACTCTGCAGGAGAGGGGCCCAACAGTCTGCTCTAACAAGCCCTCTGGGTGATCGGATTTGATTCATGGTAAAGTTTGAAAATCTCTGAGCTGGATTATTTGACATTTAAATAAAAAAGGGATCCTACCGAGAACAGTTCCTATCCTCCCGTTCAAGAAAAGACTCACTGTTCTTTGGCCACTGGAACAAGTAACCAGGAGTCCCGAGGACAGCTTCCTCTGGTCAGTACACACGCTTCTGAGGGCCAATCAGCAACAGCCTTGCTCCGGTGGCCAAGCTGCCTTCGCTAAAGGTCACTTAATGCCTGAATACTCCCGCTGTGAAGAGTCGTCTAATCCCCAGCCCCACACTTCCCAAATACTCCACAGGAGATCCGCAGCCTGCCGTGTTCACTGCCTTGCAAACGATGAATCCAGCTTTTTGCTTCAGATATAGAGTAGAGGCCTCTTCCTTCGGCACCCCATGCAGAAAATTGGATTTAGTCCGAGATGACAGCCGCTGACACCTACGGGGGAAGAGGGCATCGTAAATGCATAAAGTGGGCCAGGTGTGAGGCAGTACTGAGTAAAGAAGGGGTGACATGGAAAGGCAGTCACATTTTTATGACACGTACACCAAAACCGCCCCTTCTTTTTTTTTTTTTTTTTTTTTTTGCGGTACGCGGGCCTCTCACTGTTGTGGCCTCTCCCGTTGCGGAGCACAGGCTCCGGACGTGCAGGCTCAGCGGCCATGGCTCACGGGCGCAGCCGCTCCGCGGCATGTGGGATCTTCCCAGACCGGGGCGCGAACCCGTGTCCCCCGCATCGGCAGGCCACCAGGGAAGCCCCACCCCCTTCTTTTTTTATACAAGAGGTGATCGAGGTAAAGGGAGATGCCCAAGAACAATTGATTTAGTGGCAGTTTATTTATTTTTCAAGAAAATGTGTTATTTTATTAATGCAAGCTTAAGAGCAATTATATAATATTATTTTTTTAACGTTTTAAAAAAACTTTTATTGGAGTATAGTTGCTTTACAATGTTGTGTTAGTTTCTTCTGTACAGCAATGTGAATCAGCTATACGTACATCTGTATCCCCTCTTTTTTGGATTTCCTTCCCATTTAGGTCATCACAGAGCACTGAGTAGAGTTCCCTGTGCTACATGGTAAGTTCTCATTAGTTTTCTACTTTATACATTAGTGGCAGTTCAAATACAGTTCAAATACATTCCCACACTGCTGTACTTTCTATACTTTTGGAAAGAACATTTCATGGCATTACAAAAAAATGTCAAATGTGTTTATTATGTTGCCACTGAAACCATGAGGTGTCCAGGTTCTGGCTAAGGGTATTAGCAATAAAAACAAAACAAAACCCTTCCTCTTGGCTGTCTAGGAATTTCATGGAGTATTTAAATACCATTTCGCTCATATGTATTTATTATTTCCCATGCCAGGAGTTTCTCTTTGAGAGTACAGTATAAATCTCAGTGGAGAAATGTTATTTATCCATTAATGCATCTATTGAGCATCTACTGAGTCTCTCATTGTGCCAGGCTGGGGACAGAGAGATGGGTAAGATGCATCTCTGTGCCACAAAGCTCACAGCCAGAGGTGGGGAGGAGGAGGAAGGGAGGGGCGCAAACACACACAGTGCCGTAAACACACACAGTGCCGTGATTTTACAACAGAATTCTCTACAAGCTTCCATGAGAACTCAGGATGGGGGAGAGCAGAAGAAGTATCCCAATGGCAGCAACATTTGAGTCTTGTTTTAAAATAAATTATTTCTTTTATTTATTTTTGGCTGCACTGGATCTTTGTTGCTGCGCACGGGCTTTCTCTAGTTGCGGCGAGCGTGCGGGCTTCTCATTGCGGTGGCTTCCCTTGTTGCGGAGCACGGGCTCTAGGTGCGCGGGCTCCACCAGCTGCTGCACGCGGGCTCAGTAGTTGTGGCTTATGGGGTCTAGAGCGCAGGCTCAGTAGTTGTGGAGCACGGGCTTAGCTGCTCCACGGCATGTGGGATCTTCCCGGACCAGGGCTCGGACCTGTGTCCCCTGCATTGGCAGGAGGATTCTTAACCACTGCAGCACAAGGAAGGTCCCATAAACGACTATAGTTCTGATCCACTGGCATTTACACTCCAGCGGTATCAGGACAATAGGTAATAAACAAAAAATAAAAGAAAAAAAATAAAAGGAAGATAAATCAGGGTAAGGGGATGGGCTAGAGAGTGATGGTGATGGAGACTATAGGAAAGATGGGAAAGACCTTTCTGAGTGTGTGAGTTTTGAGCAGAGACCTGAATAAAGTCAGGGATGGGGTCATGCAGATAGTTGAAGAGGCATCATTTCAGACAGAAGAAACAGCAAGTATCAACACAATATATTTAATGCGTTGGGGAAGCAGCAAGACGCCGAAGGGGTCTAGAGTCAAGCAAGCAAGATGTCTAGTGACTGTGGTTGCAGTGGCAGCAGATGGGCCCTTGCCCATCACGTCTCCAGATTTTGCTCCGAGTGAGAAGTAAATTGGAGGGTTTTGAGTAGAGAAGGATCATGTTTTGACATCCGTGTTGGAAGGAAAACCCTAGTCATAATTCCTTTGTAATGCTTCTTTTTTTTAAAAAATTATGATAAAATTTACCATCTTAACCACTTTAAAGTGCACAGTTTAGTAGTGTTCAGAGTGTATTCACACCGTTGTGCAACCAATACCCAGAACTTCTTCATCTTGCAAAAAGGAAACTCTACCTCTGTTCAACGACGGCTCCCTGTCCCCCCAGCCCCTAGCAACCACCATTCTACTTTCTACGCTATGAATTTGACTACGTACTTCATTAAAGAGGAGGCGTATAGGGACTTCCCTGGCGGTCCAGTGGTTAGGACTCTGTGCTTGCACTGCAGGGGGCCTGGGTTCGATCCCTGGTCAGGGAACTAAGATCCTGCAAGCCGTGCGGTATGGCCCCCCCCCCCCCCGCCCAAAAAGGAGGCATATAGTATTTGTCTTTTTGTGACTGGCTTATTTCTTTTAGCATAATGTCCTCAAGTTTCATCCAAGTCAGGATCTCGTCTCTTTTTTAAGGCTGAATAATATTCTATTGTATGGATATACCACATTTTGTTTATCTCCTCATCAGTTGATGGACGCTTGGGACCTTCTGGCTATTGTGAATAATGCTGCAATCAATATGAGTGTACAAATATCTCTTCAGTACCCTGCTTTCAATTCCTTTGGCTATAGACCCAGAAGTGGGATTGCTGGATCAGATCGTAGTTCTATTTTTAATTTTTTCACAAATGCCATATTGTTTTCCATGGTGCTTACATCATTTTACATTCTCACCAATAGTGTACAATCTCTCCACAGCCTCGCTAACACTTGTGATTTTCTAATTTTGTTTTGTTGTGTTTATAGTGGCTATCCTAATGGGTGTGAAGGAATATTTCATTGAGGTTTTGATTTGTATTTCTCTAACGATTAGTGATGTTGAGCATCTCTGCATGTGCTTGTTGGCCAGTTGTGTATCTTTGGAGAAACGAGCGATGCTTCTGTGACCTGCCAGGACACTGTCTAATATCAAGGCAGTTTAGAGCCCTCACTGCAGCAATTCTTCAGTAACATCTACTAAGCTCACAAATGCTTGGTGTGATTGGCCCATGATATATTCTCTTCCGGAGCAGGCAACTTCCAAAGGAAGAACTAGAAATGCTCACATCAAAGTGTTTAACTAGAAGCAATGAAAACTAAAAGTACAATGAAATATACTATTTTTCTACTACTTTGGCAATGGGTTAAAAAAAACAAAAAAGAATACCAGGTATTAAAGAGGATTCAGGGAAAGAGGCCCACTCACGTGTGGATTGTTGGAATGGAGACTGGTCTAACTTTTCTAGAGGGTAAGTTGGCTTTAAGTTGATGCAGGAACTTCCCTGGTGGCCCAGTGGTTAAGAATCTGCCTGCCAATGCAGGGGACACAGGTTCAAGCCCTGGTCCGGGAAGATCCCAAATGCTGCAGAGAAACTAAGCCGGCGAGCCATAACTACTGAGCCCACATGCTGCAACTACTGAAGTCCGTGCGCCTAGAGCCCGTGCTCCGCAACATGAGAAGCCACCGCAATGAGAAGCCTGTGCGCCACAACAAAGAGTAGCCCCTGCTCGCCACAACTAGAGAAAGCCCACGTGCAGCAACGAAGACCGAACGCAGCCAAAAATAAAACAAATAAGCTGATGCAAACTTAAATTTATCCAGAAGAAATAACGAGAGAGAAGTGCAAAGGTGTTCAAAATCATAGCCTTATTTAGAATACTGAAACCAGTATTAGGGGATTGATTATATAAATTATGTCCATATTAGGAAACAGTTTAAAGATAATGTTGAAGGAGATTTAAGACTTGGGGAAATGTTTATGGTATATGATTAAGTGAAAAAAGGCTTATTATTATATATGGCATAATTTTTTTGCCATTTAAAAATTTATTCACTTTTTTCCTAGGTAGCACATTTACTTGGTTCAAAAATGAAAAAGCACAAAAACATACACAAGGAAAAGTCTATTTCTTATTCCTGTCTGTTCCATCATCCTACAGCCCCACCAAAACCATCACCAGCAACAGACAGGAAATCATGTTATTGGTTTCTTGTATAGCATTCTAGATGATTTCTTATGCATCTCTAAGTAAATGCAAATATATATCCTTTTTCCTTTCCCCTTTTGGACAAACGGCAGCTTCGTATATACATTGATTTACACTTTGATTTTTCATTTTAATACATAAAACTGATCTTTATTCTTTAAAAAAAAAATAGCTGCATAGTATTCTATTATGTGAAGGTAACATACGTTAGTTAGCCCTACCGATAGGCATTTAGGCTTTTCTAATTTTTTGTGGTTACAAATAGGGCTGCAATGAATAACCCTGCACATGTCATTTCACACATGGTGCAACACTATCTATAGGATAAATTCCTGTAAGTGGAACCGCTGAGTCAAATATTATGTACATTCTCAAAAGTCTTCGCAGACTGCCCTCAGAGGTTGTACCAAATGGAAATTTCACCAGCAAGGTATGAGGCAAGGCTCTGTTCTCCAACCTCACGCCATCCCCTAACAAAGGTGGTATCAGCAAATGTTTGGATTTTTGCCAATCTGATAGGGGTTTCAGTGTAACATTAGTTTGCATTTCTTTGTTTATGGGCAAAGTTGAGCCTCTTTTCAAATGTTTATGAACTATTTGGGTCTCTTTTTCCATGAACTGCATGTATGAATATATCATTTTAATTAAAAATCCTCATCTGGGGAATTCCCTGGTGGTCCAATAGTTAGGACTGGGCTCTTCCACTGCTCTGGCCCGGGTTCAATCCCTGGTCGGGAAATTAAGATCCTGCAAACCACGCGGCACAGCCAAAAAAAATGCTCTATCTGTGTATTCATTTATTTATCATGTAAACGCTTCCTACACACCAACTCTCTGTTGGACATTATAGGCGCTACTGTAGGTAAAGCGGTGAACTTGGGAGACTCTAACCCCTGCTCTCCCAAAGTGTGCGAGCTGGTGGAAGAGAAGGATTTTGAGCTAAACATTGAACTACTTATGGAATACTTACATACATGTACATATCTGTGCATCTGTATATGTAATTTATACATGGAAAAATACTTGGTTATACACTATGAGTTAACAGAGATGATCTTGAGTAGAAGTGATATGTTTCCTTTGTGATTTTCTATATTTTCTGAGCTTTTTGTAATGTACATACATTATGTTTGCAGTTAGTTGATTTCTCCTTTGTTCATTTTCTGAATTTTCGAAGTTCTTTTTTTGTTTTTGCAAAGAACACGTATGATTTTTGCATTTAGGAAAAAGAACAAAGTGATATGAAAACTTCATGTACAGGCACACAGGTTTACATGTATTTTAGACAGAAAAAACACAGGAAAGAATGTTCTTTCTGTATGGTAATGAGGACACGGCAGAGAAAGATGTAGAAATCTATTTTCAGAGCTCCTAAGTGGCTGGCCAGTGTTCTAGGACTTCCTGTCCCAAGTTCCAGTGCAGACCTCCACTCACCAGAAAAACTGAGGACTTGTCTCTCCTCAGCTGGGCAACCTCATCGGCATCCAACAAAACAGGAACTGAGCAGTTATGAGTCTTGGAAATCTGGCCCCAGGGCCCATGGCTGGGAATTTCCCTTTTCGGATGCCAGCTTCAGGCTTGGTGTCCAAGGGCGACCCCTCTTGGTGGAATTGAAGTATGCCCATTATTTGCGAGCTGCTATTAGGATTGGCATCCCCGAGGTTTTATTTTTTTGCGGGGTCTGCTGGAAGCCTTAAAGCCAACGGCCACTCGCTCCTTACCCCAGCTGCTTCCCAACTTTCCATGCCCCTCCTTGCCCCAGGTTTGCCTGCTGTTTGCCTGGGAAAACCAAGTCTGGGGCTTGAAGGACGAAGCCACAGTTGTGGCCAGCTTTTAAACATCATGCAGGCAGGCTGCTATAGGGGCAGGGGGCTGGCTTTGCCGGCCAGAGCGTAGAGTGCGGTGACCCTTGCTCTAAGTGACAGACTTGGATCCTGCCAGCCGACTGAAAACACCAGACTTGGGCAGCTTACGGGAGCAGCGAGCAGGTAGGCCATTCTACTACAAGAATGTGGTTGAGGGGGGCAGCAGCTCACCTGAGGAAGACAGGCTATTTCCTCTCTATCTAGAGATTCTGCCCCAAACCAGAAAACCCCATGCGGCCTTTCTTGACCAGCTCCGGTGTCTGCATGTATAAGAGTAAGACCTCGGCATGAGGAAAGTATGGGTAGTAATTATGCCAGGCTCACGTTGCCAACATTCATCCAAAAAAAGAACTACCCACATACCCCGTCCATCACCGAGTGCTGAGTGGAAGTGCTGAATGGAGCTCTGCCTGAAGAATCTGTTTTTAGACAAGCAGAGCCTGTTTGTAATTCATCAGCATCGCTCATTTTCCCCGGGGCACTGGTCTGTGATAAAGAAAGCTGGACACCAAGGAACGTGCTGGGCATTTCTGTGCTTTGAGAAAACATGACTAAGCACTTCTCAGAGCCCGTCAGCAGACAAGAATCCTTCTTTACTATTT
Source organism: Aethalodelphis obliquidens (assembly GCF_003676395.1). Lineage (NCBI taxonomy): Eukaryota > Metazoa > Chordata > Mammalia > Artiodactyla > Delphinidae > Aethalodelphis > Aethalodelphis obliquidens. The sequence continues at coordinate 6,124,101 of NW_020838009.1, forward strand.
CATCTCTCAGACGCCTGTGGTGCAGGCTTCTCTCCAGAGACCTCATTCCCTGCAGGCCCCAAATCTACTCTCTCCTGATGGGAGAGAGGAGAATCCCACCTATTCCTCTCATTGCTCTAAGCAAGGCTAATTCAAGGCTGACCCTTCTCCACCTGTACCGAAAGCTCAGCATCCTCCACATGCTTGTGGGTCCTGGAATCTGGGGGGTTCTCTTAAGAAAGAAATCAGGAATTAGGGTACAGCGTGGGGCACTTGGGTGGGTTCCTTCTAAATTTGCTGGAAAGGAAAGGCTGGGGAGGGAAACCTACCATAGGACCCAGCTCATTACCTCCCAAGAAGTCAAGAAACAGAATCCCGATAACAGACCTAGTGACAGTCAAGGTCAGCTTCCTGAGAAAGGCCCGGAGAGAGAATGCATTGCTTCCCTAGCTTAGCCAGGTAAGCAAGGCTTCTGTCCCAATGCAGAAAACATGGACACAGAGTCCAGCAGCTTCTGTCTGACTATGGCCCCAACGCCCAGACATGGATTCACGAAGCGGCGTGTGCTGCCTAGAATGACGACTGTCCCTGCCGGGTTAGTTCTCACATGGCACTGGCTGGAAGGGAGAAAGGAATATATCTCCTAGGAGGGCTCCATCTAAACAGGTGAGGGACTGAGTTGTAAGCTCGAAAAAAATGGGAGGGAATACAAGAAACAGAGAAGGAGAGTAGAGGACTCCAAGTCACAGAGTGAGTCAGTGGCGGAGTTGAGAGGAGACTCCACGTGCCCCAGGGACCTGCTATGTGCTCGTTCCCCTAGTACTGCTTCCCCGGGCAGGGGAATATGTAGAGCAGTCATGCCTTCTTGCCCTGACCCTTGAGGACCTCAGTCTGTCCAGTTAGAGAGGTACAGAGCCCTCTCCCACGTACGGGAAGGATTCTAACTTACTGAAGACCTGCCGTGTGCTAGGTACCTGTACTATTGTGACCTCACTTAAATCCTACCAGTCAGTGAGGAAGCATCAGAGAACGCATTTTCCTGATGAGGAAACTGATGTCCAGGGAGGTTAAGACCCACGTGGGCAGTCACATACCTGGCGTGTCTGACTCTGGTTTCAACCCAAGGCCCCACGCCTTTTCCTCTCGGAGGGAATGCTAGGTCCTAGACCAGGATCTCTTTCTACAGCCACTGTCTCCTTACCAAATGCAAGCTCGTGTACCCCACGCACAGTGAGGCCAAACCAACCGAAATGTGGGAATTTGGAGCAGAGAAATGTTTATTGCAGGGCTATGTAAGGAGACAGGTGGCTTGTGCCCCCCCAAACCCAGAACTCCCCAAAGGGTTTCAGCAAAGCATTTTTAAAGGCAAGGTGAGGGAGGGGCGTGGTTGGTTATTGCAAACTTCTTGGTGTAGGAATCCTTTGCTCCTGCAGCTGTCCACCTAGGTCAGGTCACGATGTTCCTGTAAATCTCCAACAAGACGACTGTTATTCTCTGTTCTGCAACTTTGTATCTCTTTATGCATGAAAAAGTGTCATACTCTTAAAGGTCAGAGGTTTATCACGGGCTATCCTGTATATTTCAGGCTACAGGCAACAATGTTAACTCGAAGCAAAAGCAATAGAATACACAGGTTAAAGTAAAAGAAACAGATCTAATATTGGGTCAGATTTGTTCTTCCCTATTACACCCCAAGTTAAAAAAAGATTCTCAGGCTTAATAACCCTGAACCTTATCTCCCCCGCGATTCTGCTCCAGACGCGGGACTTCCTCCTCCATAGCCTCTCCTACCCCTGGACGCGAGTGGGGTTTTAACCCTGCGCACCCGCCACTCTAAGCCCTCTGAGTCCGGAGAACAGGCTCTGGGCGGCCCACTGCGGCTGCTCCATCCGAGTCCTGGGCTCCAGCGCCCTCACCCGGCTGCTGCCGCTGGACTTCGCGCGCCCGGGTTCCGCAGGCTCGGGTCTGCGTCTCCCAGAGCGGCCGCCAGAGCCCGCCCGGGTCCGGCCGGGGCGCGGGGCCCCCGCCCCACTTGGGCAGGGAGGGAGCTTCAGCGGGGGGCGGGTCGGTGGCGCGCGGGCGTCAGGGGCCCCGGGGAGGAGTCAGCCCGGCGCGGCCAGCTGAAGCGGCAGCTCGCTATAAAAGCCGCCGCTCTGGCCGGCGGCTGGGGAGCGCGGGCGAGCGCAGCGCGTTGCAACCCGGCTGAGCCTGGCGAGCGCAAGCGGCGCGGCGGGCGTCGGCGGCGGGGCGCTCGGGGCCGGAGGAGCTGAGCGTGGTCAGGGGCTGAGCCCCGCTTTCCCAGACGAACTACCACTCCGCTTGCCTACGTCCCGGGAGATCGCAGGGCCCGTCAGTGTGCCCCCGACCGCTCCGGCCGCTGCGCTTCTGGCCCGCGAGGCGTGCCACTGTCTTGGCTACCGACCGGGAGGTAAGAGGGCCGGGCTCGGCGCGCCAGGGCTGCGCGTACTGCCCAGCCTCAGAGGGGAGGGCAGACTGGGGGTTCAGCGCCTCCACCAGTGATAGGGAAAACGTTACCCGTCATTGGCTTCTGTTTGTCCACTCAGTGCTGTGCGGTCCGCCTCTGTCTGTCTGTCCACGTGTCTGTTGAGGGGCACACGTCCTTGTCTCTGTCCGCTGTGGGATTTCTCTGAGGTCGTGTGAGCCTTTGGAAGCAGCAGGTGCCAGGGGCTCCAGTGTCCCCGGAGCGCATCCAGCCGGGGGCAGATACCCGTTTTCCTTAGAGTTCCCCCGTTCTGAATGTCTCGGGGGGGCTTGCGCCCCAAACAGTGTCTTGCCGAGGAGGGACTGCTCCGAGGGTCAGGTCGCGGAGTCCAGCCCATAAGGAGCCGTCTCACACTGTGCATGAGTGGGCATGCATCTGGCAACAGGTCTGCGCCCTGCTGCTCGGCCTTCAGCACGGTCTTCCTTCTGGTGTTTCCCTCCGCCTCCCGCTGCCTACACGCTCGCGCACTCCCCGACGGCGCTAGGCACCCAGCATCGCTCTGGCACGCGACGGGTGGAGGCAATTGAATATTAGATGACACGAGGGCCCCTACTGCTGTTTAGGCTGAGAGCCCCAACCTGCCATCGCTGCAAGAGGGTTCGGCGGTCCCTGGCAAGGGTCGTCAGCTCCAAGAAAGGTCATATTAGGTTGGGAAGAAAGTCAGGGACCTGGTGGAGCGCAGGCCAGGGCCGTGGCCAGGTGTCCAGCTCGCCGCTCTGGGAACCAGGGCCAGAGACATTCTGGAATGGACCCGGCCGGACGCATGTGCTCTTGAGAAAGGAGCTCAGTGCGCCGAGGTCCTCCGCCGCAGACTCGCTGACCGCGTTCTCAGAGACGGCCGCCGTTCCCCAAGGGTCCAACACTACTGCCGTCCCCGGCGCGCCGCCAGGAGCCGGATCTGAGGTCCTGAGTCCTGCTTCATGCAGCCAACGCTGCCCACAGGTGAGAACTCCCTTTTTAAACTAACCTTTTGATGTGTGAGCCAGTGCCTGGCTGCAGCCTGGGAGCGAGTCTCTCTCTCCATTCCGGCGGTCTGGAGCGTTATCCCGGGCGCGCCCGGGGGCGGGAGCCGGCGGCTCTGCGTGCCCAGGCGCGGAGCCACCATGGACAGCTCCCAGCCGCTTCCTCCACTCCCGGCCTGTGGCCCTGGGTCTCCCGGGGAAGTCGCGCGGCTTTCCTCCCAGACTCAGAGTAAGGGCACGGGGCAGGAGGAGAGGGACCAGTAGTCTGCGGGAACCCTCGGTGTCCGGTCCCAAGGCGACGTGAGCCACTCAAAAGGAAGATAAAGGGAGCCTGCGTGGTTTGTGATCGGCTGCTAGGTCAGCCTGCAGCTGAGCTCTGTACAGGACCTCCGGGATGGTGAGGCTGGTGCGCTTCTCTGGCTTTTCAGCAGCCCCACGGGGCCCTCCGAGGTGTTATGACTGTGCGACGCCTGAGCGTTCGACTGAGGCAGTGACATAATGCCAGACCTAATTAGGGACCTCCCTCAGTTTTCTGCACACGATATAGGGTCATGTTCCGTTTCATTAAATTATTTAGTAAATATGGTACTGGGAGGCGATATTAGTTTCACAGTTACGGTGACAGAATGGAGAAGAATCAGACAGAACACCTGCATAGAGAATGAGTTTGGATGCATGTGCAAAAAGCAGCTATGCTGTTTTCCGATCCTAATCATTTCCTCCCAGGTCCGTAACACTTTTAAAGAAGCTTCCATTGGTTCCTCTTTAGCCCAGTAGAGGGTTTTTCGACTTGGTTGCTTGGAAACAGGGTGGAGAGAACCTGTAGGGGTTAATCTGAGTAAATTAAACGTCTCCCTCCTCTGATAAGAAATGACGTTGGCTAAGGCTCTTCATTTTGTCATTTTCACCTACACAGAAGATGTATCTTCCTTCATTTTAAAATTGCAAGAAATTCAGAAGATCTGCTTCTGTTTGTGACTGGCGAAGGCCCGTGGAGAGTAAAAACAATTAAGCATCTTTATTTATTTTGGGAGCAGCATGTGTGACTTCTCGAAAGTCACTTAAGTTCTGTGTCTGTTTCCCCATCTGTAAACTGGGGACAACACAATCTACCTTGCAGAGCTGCTGATGAGAATTAAGTAGCACCGTGTAAAGCACGTATACCGGTGCTGAGCACAGAGAAATCTCTTGAAATGGTAGCGATTGTAGGGATATTTTAAAGACGGTTGTGCACTGCTTTTGACTTACGTTCACCAGCCCTCTATTCTCTTTCCTAACCTAGTAATTGTTTGATGGGGACTCCAGCTCCACTTCATATTCATGTTCGAGAACTTGTTGATGGACTTGATGAAAGTGCTGAAGTTGATCACAATGCAAACAAACAAAACCAAACCCAAACAAACAAAACTTGTTCACCAAAGAGAAATGGAAGAATTTTTGCATGAAACAAATCAGTTGCCTGTTTTTCCCACCTGTATCACCTGGAGAAAAGATAAAGTAAGTAATTTTCAAAATCTTATCACAGCCCTCTGGTTGAAATGATCGATTCTTCCTGATTCTTCTCTCAAAAGAATGCAGGATCTTCCGAGGGGCCTTTTTGTCCTCTTGAAGGTGAAGTTCCCTCGGGTACTGATGGAGATTGGCGTCCACAGCCCCATTTCTGGATTCCTGCAGGGTGAAGTGAGGGGTTGCTGCACTAGGGCAGCACCTGGGCTAGGAAACCCCTGAGTGGTCGTTACCGGGCAGGAAGCGCATTCCCCTGTGCTTGAGCCTTGCTTGGCTGTGAGACCCTGACCAAGGCACGCACTCGCTCTGCCTGGTGCATTGCCACTTACTTGTTCTCAGATAGATCTGAAAATTTCCTCCAGCTCCACCTTCGGGGGTCTGTCTGGTAGAAATTCCTAATATGTGACACACCACAGAAGTTTGGATAATGGAGTTGTAGTGGGTCCAATCTTACAGTTAGACTTTTTTTTTTTCCCCACAAAATGTATGTGTGTATGTGTGCGTGTCTGTGTGTGTGTGTTTCTGCCAGTTTCACGTTCTGGGGCTCTTATATTTTCTATATTTTTTTTCTTTAGTAGATCAGAAGTAATCTTAGCTCCCTCCATCTGAAAGGAGTGGAACTGAAGGATGCAGTCCACAGATGCTGAGAATCTTTCTGTGACTTTTGTCTACCCGGTAATGTGAACGGAACAGGAGGACATGGGCCCTGGCTGACCTTTAAGTCCCGGTTCTCTTCTCTGGACTCCCATGCAGTTCCGGTTTCCAGCACACAAGACTTTCTGGTAGGAGAACTATTGAACTACAGAACACTTTTGGAGTATAGGGGCCAGAGAGGGGAGGGACTGGTGTGAGAGGCAGAAAGGGGCTCTTCACAGATCGTGTGGCATTCTGCCTGTTGCAGCAGTGTCTGTGTGTCTGGGACGGACGGATCAAATGGCAAGAGTGGCATTCAGTGGGGAAGGCCGGCGGGATGACAGGGGTGAATTCAGTTACTCTCAGCCTCCTTTGAAGCCCGCCGCTTAAGTGACCCCCTTTTAGTACCTTCTGTGGTATTGACAGAGGAGCACAATTTGATAGGATAAAAACATTTTGCACTTGTAGTTATAAATCAAAAGAGAAATACAAGCATGTGTGTTGGGTTCCTAAAAGGAACAAAGTTGTGCTTATGGGTTGCATTCACAAGAGCCTATATCCGTGATCAATCTAGGCTACGTCTCTCATTCCACACGACGGCAGATGCCCAGATGGATCATCTCATCCGAGTAATGCATCAGTTATCTCCTTTTCCTTGGCTTTTATCATTACGTGGAGGCGATTCAGTTTCCTCTGAACAGGGAACAGGGGAGGATCGCATCCTTACTCTCCTATCTGGTTAGGTTAGTAGGAGTTTAGGATGGTAATGGGTCGGAAGGAGACTTCTCAGTACCGAGTTCCCTTTTATTGTTTCGCCAGCTGATAGCTGGGCCCTGAGCCTCCTTTCCCAAAGGCCTGGCATGTGGATATTGCGTTAAATTGGCTAGGGCTCCGGTGCCTCTCATAGTGACTCTCATTATCTGCACTTCCAGGGGCCATCCTAGTCTCTCTGGTAGGTTCCCTATCCTTCTTTTTCCTGTCTGCTTTGATGCGAGGCTTCCTTCAAACCTGGCTCTTCAGAAGAGAGGCTGCACGCAGAGAAATGTCATCAAATATACATTTGCTTTCTGCTCAGTTCCCTCGGTGCCGGGAAGCACACTCCCCCACCCGGAGGGAGAGGACCTGCTGCTCTCCCCTGCTCCTGTTATTTTCCAGGGCCCCTCTCTAGGCTCAGCTCGGTTCCAGACATCCGAATCCATCCTTCCCTTCCCACCCCCTGCAGGTGTGGGAGCCTTCGGTAGGGGAGGGTGCGTGGGGCGCACAGGCAGCCGGCCTCCCCCGCTGGCGCTTACTCAGAACAGGTTTCCTCCCTCTAGCTCCGGACAGCCTGGCTCCTTGCATGGGGATATTGCTGAGGCATTATCTTTGAATCTTCTGCGAGGACAGCCACATGATAGATCGAACTCAGGTTTAAAGTGCTTTGACCAGACAACTGCTTTTGAAAACCCTGTGTGTTTCTTTCCCTCAGCTGTCCATAAAAGAGCTTAGCCACGAGGCATTTTGTGTTACAGGGAAGGCACGTCTAGAAACTGGTCCTTCCGGCATGTGAAGTATCTGTGCCAGACTTCTGCCTCTCCTGTTTCTAGACATCACTGGAGGAGGGGGCAGGAGGGCTGCAGACTTCCCCAGGAAGCTGGGGACCTTTTCTGGGGTCAGGAGTTCATGCTGTTGGCCTGAGACTTTCTGGCTATAAGGCATGGACCCAGCCCATGGGACTGAGGAAAGTACAGTGGGCAGGACTTTTCAGACTTTCATAGGCAAACAGATCACAGGGGCGCTTGTTAAAATGCAAGTTCTGATCAGGTCGATCTGGGGTGGAGCCTGAGCATCTGCATTTCTCACAAGCTCCCAGGTGATGCTGCTGGTCTGTGGAGCTCCCTTTGGGTCGCCAGGGCTTACATCACTGCTGACCTTCTGTGATGCCAACTCAACTCTTTTTGGTATAATTTAAGTCCATTTCTGATGTCCGAGTAGATGGGGCCCAGCTGGCCTGTGTCCTCCTAATGACCTTCTAACGACCCTTCAAATTCTTGGAGATAATTATTGTCACTCCTAAGCTGTCTTATCAGTAGACTAAATATCTTGAACCCCTTTGAGTTTCCCCTTTTCCTGGTCATAATAAATTTTCCAAAGCTCTCTGGACCGAGTTACTTTTAAGTGCAGGACCATTGTGCAAATGGTAATTTCTCTTTGCCTGGCAGAGGCATTTGAATGTAATTTTGGTGGTATTAAGAGATCACTTGGGGAATTTCATCTCACTCTGGTTCCAGACACTGAGAATGCCTGTTTACATTTAAACAACTTCACTTGACTCTAAAGATCACAACTTTTTTTTTTTGGAACCTGAAAATGAAATTCAAGGCTCAATTGTCTTCCTCAGCTGCCCTCCCTGTAGCCTTCCTGTGGGGATGAGCTGGTAATCAGCGATGCCCCCTGCAGCCCAAGATGCAAGGGTGCAGTCGCACTGAGTCACCCACTGCCGCATCTGGAAGCAGGGAAGAAATTGAGTACAAGGTTTTGAGCTTCTTCTACGGGGCAGGCCCTGTGTTAGCCACTGGGGAGACAGAGCTGAATAAATGGTCTCTGTCCTCCAGAGCTAACAGTCCCACGGGGGGAGCAGACATCAGTGTCAGCAGTTGCCAGGCAGTGTGACCGAGGCGAGGACAGATGGGTCAGGAGGTGTGGTGGGCAGGGGGCCTGCCGGGGGAAGGCAAAGCCAGGGGACATCCCAGGAAGCTTCCCTGAGAAGGGGCATGAGAAGAGGTGCGTCTAGAAGGATTAGCAGTTTACAGGGATTTTTCTGGTGAAACCAATGTGGGGAGTGGAGTTCAGAAGGCATTCTACACAGAGAGGGGGCCATGGGGAAAGATCCAGAAGCATAGACAGGCTTAAACCTTTCACTTCCTGCAACCCCTCAGTTGCACAAAGCCCTGTACCTGAACTGCCCAGACCTTGGGCCACACCTGACCAAAGAGAGAGAGAGTCCTTCCGGGCAGCTGTAGGTCTCTGGGGCCTTTTGTTTCTTGGGCCAGTGGTTTAAAATTAATTTAACCATATTTTTTCCATAAAATCTTACTAAATCCTAATGTACAAACCAGAGGAAATGTGACTGCGGCTGGGTGTAGGGGTTTGGTTTTTGTCTTGAGGTCCTCAAGGGATTCCACGGAGCTCTATGGGTTCCAGGGAACACAGTTTGGAAACCTCTGTCCTGGAGCCTCTCCTTTTGCTCTTGGCAGTAACATTAAGAGTGTTATCTTGGTCTTATCGTGGTCTGTCTTGCCAAGTCTTCTTCACATTCTAGACGTCTTGCTGGTTGTTTCGTCAACAATTTTCAATGAAAAGAAACCAGAATTATCCAGTGTGACACTCTAACGAACATGGGGTATATGGGGTATGGGTGGGGAAGGAAACGTGGCAGGTGCTGTTTCAAAAAAAACTCCAGCCGTAGAGGACCACCGGAGGAGGACAGTGGAGCTGTGAGCTTCTTGCAGAGATGGGCTTTTTATTTTCAACTTTGTTACTCAATCTTTTCTAATCTTACGAGGCTTTTCAGAGTCTCTAAAAGCTGGCAAGGAAAAAAAAGCATATTTCTAGGGTATAAGACTCAACAAATTCTACCCAGGATCTTGCATCCCTTTTCATTGATGCAGCCAAGAGTGAGTTTTGAAAAGGGACTGTAAGCCAGAAATATAAGAATGGAAAAGTTCCACTGGCCCGGGGTGAGGCGGAAGGTTTCAGTTCGAGCTGGAGCTCCCGTGGGCATCTTCCAAAGCTCTCTTAAAGGAGGAAATTGATACTCTAAATGGGACAACGCCCAAAGAGAGCCCCACCCCTCACTGATGGGTGCCGCCAGCCTTCAGAAAGGGATCTGAAGAGCTCCCTCTGTTCACAGAGCCAGCTCCAAAAACATCACCATATGACTGATGTAAGGTGATGAAAGTAAGGTATGTTCAGTCTGGAGCGCTCCACTGGGTATGTGAGGAACCCTGATGGAGGGAAGGGGCAAACGAGGGTTCCCTCCAGGACGGGCATCTGTAGTTGTCTGGGGCTTGTTCTGCTGCCAGACCAACAACACATGGAACTGGGCAGCGTCCGGGAAGGCCGGAGAGCTGGCGATCAGCAGCCTCCGTATCCAGGTGGCCTCGTGTCCAGAGGTCTTGGGATCGGCCCCCATTGCCTTGGAAACGGGAACACCCGGAACTATGGCCTTGACTCCCAAACCGCGGGGATTCAGCTTCCCCTTGCTTCCTAGGGCGGGACTTAGGCTGGGACGGGTGACCAAAGACACTGGTTCCCGAGGTCCCACAGGACTGTCTGATGGGTGGCCAGTGATGAGCCTGAGCTGTCCACTTGGGTGCAGAGGCTGCTGCCCGGCTCTCACCACGCTGCATGCCCTCCTTCCCTCCACTCCCCTGAGGGGGCAGTGGTACCTGCATGTGGGCAGTGAGTACACTGATGCCCAAGGGTACAGAGCTGGTACAGGATGACATCTTGGGGGTCTGTCCAGCTCTTAGTCCAATGCATCACTCAGCCGGGTGCCTTCTTTCCACGGCTCTTGTCCGTGCTGAGTGGTGTGGACCGTTATTCCCAGCTTGGTCTCCTCGAGTGCCCCAGATTGCTGGGTCTCCAGAGCCTCCCAGGGGACGGCGGGCATGCCAAACTGTTCTCCTTCCTGTAAAGAACAACGACAATGAACCTCAAAAGGATTGAGCCGGGGAGCAGATTTAGGCAAACTGTTAAATTTTTTCGTTTTAAAAACAAACTGGTGGTTTATGACGAGCCTGTTTCAAAGCTGACTGTGTTATAGCCCCTGAGTAATTCGCTCGTATGCTAATTTTCCGAAGGTTTGGGTTCAGGAAAACCTCAAACATAGTGGCTAAGTACTTTTCCTTTCCTTTAAAAATTGTGTTTATTTTGGGAGGAATTTAATCCATATGTTTCAGATCTATTTCCATGTTACTCAGCAAAAGGTTGTTATTTGCCCAACATTGCTAAGCCATGAGTGTGCTTGGGTCCTTTCTCTCTCATTCCCACAGCCGTTCCCAGGCTCTACCCAATGGGTGCTCACAGCTGAGCCCCGGGGCTTGTGGCTGGTCGATTCTATAGCATTTTATGAGACACAAGCGAATGTAGGTACTAGAGGTAAAAAGAAAAATCAGTAATACTGGTTCTGTCTTTATTTAACATTTCGATATTTGATCCGCGATAGATTTTTTGCATTAATTTCAGTTTGTTAACTATTGCATTGCAATATTAGCTATAGTGATGACTGAGTTCTCACCCTTCTCCTGACCGACCCCCTCTAGGGCTCCTTCCTGTTGGGAGGTCAAAGTCCTTACCGTCAGTGCTGCTTCTGTTCTGATATTTTCTGATGCAGATATCGGTGCCAGAGACACACAAACAAACTTTGGGGATGCTAAAGGCGCCTCCAGCTCTTAGCCTACCTGTTGATCTGAACTGGGGGTGTAGAAGTCTTAGGGAAAGTGGAGAAGAGACGTACGTGGGTCCTCTTCAGACGTCCATGTGATCTGAAGGCGATATTTTCCCTTCTCCGTTCCTTAACTTCCTTTTTGGAGAGGGAAGGAATTGTGGTGTTCCCTTGTAGAATGTTTTGCCAGTTATGCGGCCGGATGTGTCACCATGTCTGTGACTTCTTAAGAAGAAATTGAGTTTACCAGATTTCTTAATTCAGTACCTGGTAACAGAAGAGAAAGCAGTTGTGGGGTTTGGGTTTCGGAACTCTCACATGCAAGGATTTCTTCTCACGTAAGTGATTTTGTAAAAATAAGAAGGCACAGCAATCTCGGTGGTGTCGATTTGGTTCACAGCTTTGAAGAAGCTGGGAGTTTCCTTTGGCCACCTAACTGTGGGCTCTGCATACACTTGAGCTTTCCAGGTGGCTGAGCTGAAATCTGTTTTCAGTTTTAAAATCGTTGGGCAATGTTGTTACAAATGGTAACATATAAACATATCCCAGGATTTTCTGAGAATGACCAGGTAGTGAAGTTCATTTTTCCTTTAAACATTCCCCACATACAGTTACTTTAAACAAGAAGCTATTTTTAACATGGAAAAAAGATGATGCTTCTGCTGAATCTTGCCTAGTAAGTATGAACTTGAGCTTCTGCTCTGCTGAGGTTGCTTGAGGACATCACCTCTCCAAGGTCAAGGGGAACAGAGAGGGGTAGAGTCGCACTTTGAATGGGGAATGTCCGCTTCACACAGGGCCCTTTGGTGGACTTTTTGGGAAACGTGGGGCAAGGCGAGGGTTTCCCCTCAGTGTGGAGCACGGGGGGCTGGCTCCCATCTCAGCCGCTCCCAGGATAAGACAGTCATCTCTTCATTCAGGGCTCAGAGGCAGAGACTCTTTTATGTTCTGTTCTATTCCCAAGGACTAGCATATAGCAGGTACTCAAATGTGCATTAAATGTACAAATGCATGAGTCCTGCCTCTGAGTCCCAACCCGCGTCCCCCCCCCCCCCCCCAGCGTCGCGGCTTTCTCGGCGGAATAGAGTTGACGCTGAGTCTTGTGTATTCTGCTCTGGGAACTGAATGAACCCTGAGCCTGCCAGTCACCTTCTCGGAGGTCTGTACTCTGGTGGCCCTGTGGTTATTCCCATCATGTTTATTCGTATCCAGTGCTTCTTGAGCGCTTACTACGTTCAGGCACCAGGCAGAGAACTTTACATACATCACCTCAGTTAATCCTCCTGACAACTTTGAGGCAAGGCAAGGCCTCAGGTGGAGGAGTCTCTGTGAGATCCACCTGAGGTCACTTGCCTGGATGTCATGGAGTTGACGCAGGTCTGTGTGAGTCCAGACACCCATGCTCTGAATAATGACTCATGTTCCCTGATTCTTAAACTTGGAGAAAGCACGTTGAGGGGAATATCGTAATTCATGATAAAGCAGTTTGAGAATAATGGCAACCCAGACACACTTGTTGATTCGCCAGTTCTTTCTGGGATTCAGAAATGACTCCGTGGCATCTCCCTGCCATGGAGAAGCTCCCAGTTGAGGAGATGGACAGACAGGCGTTCAAGTACCTACAGTCTGTGCTGTAAGGAAGGGGTGGACAATGTGGAAGCACTACAGATTGATGAGAAATAACTGCTGGGGAAAGAGACAAGGCATCATGGGGAACTGTTTTTTGATTGGGCCTTTTTTTTTAATTAAAAAAATGTTTTTCTTTTATTTTTGACCACACTGTGCAGCATGCAGGATCCTAGCTCCCCGACCAGGGATCGAACCCGCTCCCCCTGCAGTGGAAGTACAGTCTTTTTTTTTTTTTTTTTTTTTTAACATCTTTATTGGGGTATAATTGCTTTACAATGGTGTGTTAGTTTCTGCTTTATAACAAAGTGAATCAGTCATACATAAACATATGTTCCCATATGTCTTCCCTCTTGCGTCTCCCTCCCTCCCACCCTCCCTATCCCACCACTCCAGGCTGTCACACAGCACCGAGCCAATATCCCTGTGCCATGCGGCTGCTTCCCACTAGCTATCTACCTTACGTTTGGTAGTGTATATATGTCCATGACTCTCTCTCGCCCTGTCACAGCTCACCCTTCCCCCTCCCCATAACCTCAAGTCCGTTCTCTAGGAGGTCTGAGTCTTTATTCCTGCCTTACCCCTAGGTTCTTCATGACATTTTTTTCCCTTAAATTCCATATATACGTGTTAGCATACGGTATTTGTCTTTTTCTTTCTGACTTACTTCACTCTGTATGACAGACTCTAGGTCTATCCACCTCATTACAAATAGCTCAATTTCGTTTCTTTTTATGGCTGAGTAATATTCCATTGTATATATGTGCCACATCTTCTTTATCCATTCATCCGATGATGGGCACTTAGGTTGTTTCCATCTCCGGGCTATTGTAAATAGAGCTGCAATGAACATTTTGGTACATGACTCTTTTTGAATTTTGGTTTTCTCAGGGTATATGCCCAGTAGTGGGATTGCTGGGTCATATGGTAGTTCTATTTGTAGTTTTTTAAGGAACCTCCATACTGTTCTCCACAGTGGCTGTATCAATTTACATTCCCACCAACAGTGCAAGAGTGTTCCCTTTTCTCCACACCCTCTCCAGCATTTATTGTTTCTAGATTTTTTGATGATGGCCATTCTGACTGGTGTGAGATGATATCTCATTGTAGTTTTGATTTGCATTTGTCTAATGATTAATGATGTTGAGCATTCTTTCATGTGTTTGTTGGCAGTCTGTATATCTTCTTTGGAGAAATGTCTATTTAGGTCTTCTGCCCATTTTTGGATTGGGTTGTTTGTTTTTTTGTTATTGAGCTGCATGAGCTGCTTGTAAATTTTGGAGATTAATCCTTTGTCGGTTGCTTCATTTGCAAATATCTTCTCCCATTCTGAGGGTTGTCTTTTGGTCTTGTTTATGGTTTCCTTTGCTGTGCAAAAGCTTTGAAGTTTCATTAGGTCCCATTTGTTTATTTTTGTTTTTATTTCCATTACTCTAGGAGGTGGGTCAGAAAGGATCTTGCTGTGATTTACGTCATAGAGTGTTCTGCCTATGTTTTCCTCTAAGAGTTTGATAGTTTCTGGCCTTACATTTAGGTGGAAGTGCAGTCTTAACCACTGGACAGCCAGGGAAGTTCTGAGGGGGCCTTGAAGGAGTGTCCAGTTTGCTGGCCAGAGAAGGGAGGGTTAGGAAGGCAGGAAGAGCCTTAACTAAATTTAGAGAATCTAGAGAGCAGATATTTGCGGGAAGGTCTAGGAGTTCCCTGTCAATGAGACTGTAAAAGTGGGGGCAGGTGGTGATGGTCCTTCAAGGCTGAGTCAGGGCGTTCGGCCTTTCATGTAAGTGGCTTTGACGAGGGGAAGGGGTGTCGTCAGTAGTTGGACATTAGACCGTTGTTCGTGGTGGCAGGTGGCTTGGGTTGGGCTTGTGTTCCTCAGTCCTAAGGGTGGTCTTGGCAGGAAGTCCATTCCAGAATGCCAGTTCTCACTTGAGAATGTAGCTCCTAGGGCCCAGCAAAGGCAATAAGGAAACTGCACTGCCTACAGTGAATTATTGGTGCCCGGACAAGAGGGAGAACATTAAGTTGGAAATATTTCAGGGATCTCGTGGCCCGAGACCCTGCCAACATGAGGGCTGGTCCTTCTGCAGGTAGAGCTCCAAGCCTTTGAGAAAAATGCTCTGAGACTCAGGAGTCTTCGGGATTATTCCTCCAGGCTAATGCACCCCTGCTTTCTGTATCCAGTCTCACTGTGGGGTCAGAGTGTTCTAGTCTTCATCCCGTGGCCTTTGTGCTGACTTTTTTGTAAGCACCTTCGTAATTCTTCACAAATTCTTGGGCAAATTCCTAACTGCTTTGTTTGACTGACCTGCAGCAGAAGTGGTGGAAGGAATGTGGGCGAAAGGGACAGAATTTTCACGGGAGGCCCACCTTGAGGAAGGAGAGAGCAGTCACTGTGAAAGATGTTAGTCCAGTTCAAATAGTCCAGCTTAAACCGGATGAAACAGATACTCTGAACGCTGTCTGGCCTGCAGAGGTGCCAGGGTGACCTTCCAACCTTCATCTCTTTCCTGCCCTGTAGCTGCAATTAAACATTCAGGTGATTTCAGTGAACCAAACCCATCCACAGATATTCTCTTAGCGTTGCTTCTGTACCCAGGACTGTATTTCGTCCTACAGCAAATCTAAGAGGGCCCATCGAATGACCAGAGGAGAGAGGGGTCATGAGGTCTGGGGCTCTGCCCTCTGACAGAAACATATTAGTTTAGATTCAGATCATCAATATCTCTAAGATGGTTCTAATCAGATGAACGGAGAGAAATATGAAGGAAGTATTTCAGAAAAGACTCCTTTAGATTTTGCTGACTACAGAATTAACTGTTTTTTATATTCTTTCCTCATCATGTTTTCAAGCTCTTTAGCTTATACTTTCCTTGATTAGAGGATGTTAGAGATGGTGTCACGAGCTGAAAAGGGGCATGAGCTTTGGAGCCTTGCAGACCTAACTGCAAATCTGCCTCCGCCACTGATGAGCTCTGTGACCTTGGACAAGTTACTTCACCTCTGGATGCCTTCGTTGTTTATTCACCCTCTAAAACGGGATGAGTGTGTATTATTCTGAGAATAATCCATGGCAAATAATAGTGAAATAATACATGGCAGACTTCTTAGAGTTGTGACCTGGTACATACGAGGTATATGGAGTGGCATTTCTCTTCCATTTGTCAACAGACTTGATTGAATTAGTAGACATTTTAAGTGGAGAGGGCAGTGCTGGAACTTCTGGGGGCATTTTCAAACGTTCGGACTTCGGTAAACTTGGGGAAGTATCCAGTCCTGCAGCCACCCTCTGAATGGCCCAGGCATGCGCTCCAGAGGTCGAGTGTGGAGGAAAAGATTGTGTGCCAAGTTCAGCATCCGTGGGGACAGGGGACTGGGTCCTCCTGGCTCACCACTGCCTCTCCAGAACTGAGCTGGTCCTTAACACACATGTATGAATGAATGACATTTTAAATAAATTTAAAAAATTTTATTGATGTATAGTTGATTTACAATGTTGTGTTAGTTTCAGGTGTACAGCAAAGTGTCACTTATATTTATATTCTTTTTCAGATTCTTTTCCATTATAGGTTATTATAAGATATTGAATATAGTTCCCTGTGGTATATAGTAGGTCCTTGTTGTTTATTTTATATATAGTAGTATATATCTGTTAATCCCAAACTCCTAATTTATCCCCCCCGCCTCTTTCCCCTTTGGTAACCATAAGTGAATGAATGATAGTTTAATTTTTTAAAAATGTTTAAAAATTTTATTGAACTATAGTTGTTTACAATGTTGTGTTAATTTCTGCTGGACAGCAAAGTGACGGTTACACATATACATATATTCTTTTTCATATTTTTTTCATTATGGTTTATCACAGGATGTTGAATAGTTCCCTGTGCTATACAGTAGGACCTTGTTGTTTATCCATCCTATATATAATAGTTTGGATCTGCTAATCCCAAACTCCCAGTACTTCCCTCCCCTAGTGGCGACCACTAGTCTGTTCTTCTGTGTCTTTGAGTCTGTTTCTGTTTTGTAGATATGTTCACTCGTGTTGTATTTTAGATTCCACGTATAAGTGACATATGGTATTTGTCTTTTTCTTTCTGACTTACTTCGCTTAGTATGATAATCCCTAGATCCATTTCCGTGTTGCTGCAAATGGCATTATTTCATTCTTTTTACGGCTGAGTAATATTCCATGGTATATATGTACCACATCTTCTTTATCCATTCCTCTGTTGATGGACACTTAGGTTGCTTCCATGTCCTGGCTATTGTAAATAGTGCTGCAGTGATACATTGCATGTATCTTTTTGAATTATGGTTTTCTCTGGATATATGCCCAGGAGTGGGATTGCTGGGTCATATGGTAGCTCTATTTTTAGTTATTTTAAAAAATTAATTAATTAATTAAATTTTGGCTGTGTTGGGTCTTCGTTGCTGCACGCAGGCTTTCTCTAGTTGTGGTGAGCGGGGGCCACTCTTCGTTGTGGTGCGTGGGCTTCTCGCTGCAGTGGCTTCTCTTGTTGCGGAGCACGGGCTCTAGGTGCGCAGGCTTCAGTAGTTGTGGCACACGGGCTCAGTAGTTGTGGCACACGGGCTTAGTTGCTCCGTGGCATGTGGGATCTTCCTGGACCAGGGCTCAAACCCATGTCCCCTGAATTGGCAGGTGGATTCTTAACCACTGCGCCACCAGGGAAGTCCCTATTTTTAGTTTTTTAAGGAACCTCCATACTGTTCTCCATAGTGGCTACACCAGTTTACATTCCCACCAACAGTGCAGGGGGGTTCCCTTTTCTCCACACCCTCTCCAGCATTTATTGTTTGTAGATTTTTTGATGATGGCCATTCTGACTGGTGTGATGTGGATGGACCTAGAGATTGTCATACAGAGTGAAGTAAGTCAGAAAGAGAAAAACAAATATATAATATTGCTTATATGTGGAATCTAGAAAAACAGTACACATGAACTTATTTGCAAAACAGAAATAGAGATACAGAGGTAGAGAACAAACGTATGGATACCAAGGGGGGAAGGGGGTGGGATAAATTGGGAGATTGGGATTGACATATTACGCTACTACGTATAAAATAGATAACTAATGAGAACCTACTGTAGAGCACAGGGAACTCTGCTCAGTGCTCTGTGGTGACCTAAATGGGAAAGAAATCCAAAAAGGAGGAGATATACATGTATAGCTGATTCACTTTGCTGTACAGCAGAAACTAACACAACATTGTAAAGTAACTATACGCCAGTTAAAAACAAAAAAGTCGACCAGTTTTTATTCTCA
The DNA here is from genome assembly GCF_003676395.1 of Aethalodelphis obliquidens. Lineage (NCBI taxonomy): Eukaryota > Metazoa > Chordata > Mammalia > Artiodactyla > Delphinidae > Aethalodelphis > Aethalodelphis obliquidens. Next base: position 6,142,020 of record NW_020838009.1, read on the forward strand.
AAGGTCCTCTCAAAGCCTTTATAAACCACTGTGCAGCGTGGATCTCCAGGAGGGGAGTGGCCTACCCAGCACTTCCCGAGAGCGTTCTCCATAGAGGACTTGGTGAGACTCACATGCCGGGGAGCACGTGTTGGGGAAATTCTGGGCTCAATATTGATTAGTGGATGAGAATAAAAAACAAAGACTGAGTGTAATTGGGCCCCTCTGCCCCCAGATCCTTTATTGGTACTAATTACAGTTTTATGAACACAGGTATTACCTTTGAATTTGAGCAGAAGGCTTTTGTCAAGTTATCTTTATAATCTTTATCATTTTATTTTGGGGACAAAATGTTGCCAAGTGGGTTCCTGGCTTGGGGGATTTGAACAATGGTCTAACCAGGGGTCAGAGACCCTTCAGAAGTTTATCTCTGCTTTTCTGCTATTGGTGACTTTTCTCTGGTTTAACCACTGATGGTCTATTAGCTCTACTTCGCTTTTAAGAGGGGGTCCTACCTTGTTGTTCCAGACAGTTCCTAATCAGAAATTTCTCCCCCTTATTACCTGACACAAAGTAAGAGCAAGTTTACAGACTTGCCGTAACTATATCCATAGGACTGTCTTTTCAACCACAAGTTTCTTCTTTGCTTACCTGGATTCATTCACTAGTTTCTTCATGCACTTAGCAATTCACTGGAATCAGCGCATACAATTCCAGATGCTGTATTAGGCCCTGGGGGATGCGGCAGTGAACAAAATGGGCCGAGTTCTGCCTTCGTGGAGATTGCAGTCTAGAGCAGTGCTGTCCTAAAAACAAATGTGTAAGGTGAGCCACACGTGGAATTCTAATTTTTCTAGCAGCTCCATCAACACAGAGTCCAAAGAAACAGGTGAAATTAATTTTAATACCATACTTTATCCCAACACATCCAAACTGTCGTCACTTCCATGGCTAATCAATATAGAAAGTATCAAGGTAGTTTACCGTCTTCTCTTCATACCAAGTCTTTGAAACCGGTGCGATTTTACACTTACAGCGCATCGCCGTTGGGACCAGGTGTGTTTGAAGTGCTCGTTAGCCTCAGGTGGCCACTGTATTGAAGGTTTAGAGAGAGAGGTTTAGAGAGACCTATAAGGAAGTGCGCATGCGTATGTGATTTCAAACCATGGTTGGTGATACGAAGCGAAGTTAAAAGGTACCAGGAGGGGCTTCCCTGGTGGCGCAGTGGTTGAGGGTCCGCCTGCCAATGCAGGGGACACGGGTTCGTGCCCCGGTCCGGGAAGATCCCACATGCCGCGAAGCGGCTGGGCCCGTGAGCTGTGGCCGCTGAGCCTGCGCGTCCGGAGCCTGTGCTCCGCAACGGGAGAGGCCGCAACAGTGAGAGGCCCGCGTACCGCAAAAAAAAAAAAGGTACCAGGAGAGAAAACAGTCAGGGCATCTGGGGAGCTGGGTGGTGGAGCGGGGAATGGAAGGAGTTGGAGGGTGGGAGGAGAGTCTCTTTGAAAGAGCAACATTTAGGCAGAGCCGAGGAGGATGCTGTGGAGGTTTAGATAGACCGAGAGTGGGGCAGGAATGCCTCAGGCAGCAGGAGTGCATCGAGGCCCTGGGATGAGACCTGAGAGAGGCCCAGTCTGCCTGGGGCAGGGAAGGAGAGGGGCAAGGCAAGACTGGAGTGGAAGGTAGGGGAGGGGGGTGGGGCAGAGGGAAGGTCGTTGCAGCATCCTTCAAAGCACGTTCAAGACTGTGAACTTCGTTTAAATGCGATGGAGTCATTCAATGGTTTTAGGCAAGGGAGTTACATTGTCTGATACTTGTTTATTCAAAAGGGCCCTCTGGCTGCTCTCAGATGACTTCCTGTGGGTAGCGGGTGGCGGTGTGTGTTGCGGGGTGGGCAGCGGTTGGCAAAAGCAGGAAGAACACGGAGGAGGCTCTGGTGCTGGGCAAGGGGCGCAGAGATGATGAGATGACGGTGGAGGGAGAGCTGCGGGTGGATCCCGCTGGTGTTTAGGAGACAAGGTGGGCGGAACGGGATGGTGGTTTGGACATGGGGTGAGGGAAAGGGAGGTGTCTAGGGAAACTCCCAGGTCTGGGGGCTGAGTACCTGGGTGGGTGCTGGGAAGACTGGAGAAGGTTTGGGTTGGAGATACACATTCGCGACGCCAAGGGGCATGACCAAGCAAGAAACCTCGCATCTTTTCAATAGGGGTTATTCATTGCTTTCAAAAAATCAGTGACCTTTAAATGCTATGGAATGTTTAATGATTATCTCTGAGAGTAAGGTATGAAATTGCTTCTGTTCCATTTTGCAATTTATTATTGCAGTTATACACAGTTTGTACCAGAAAGTATTTCCATAAAGAGATGCTTTTTCTCCCCCCCCCCACCACACTTTTAAAACACCTTGAAACAGACCTTAGCAAGGATTTTCAGCAGAGATTTGGGTTAGCTTCTCTTCGCTGATTACGCTTAGACCACAGAGTGCTTTGCAAATGGACAAGATCTGCGGCGAAATTCGGTGTCCCTAACGTGTACCCTCAGTGGGTCCATTTTTCGTCTTGGATGGCTCTGATTGAGAACTTGAAACCCAAAGTTGTACTCAACAGGAGGCTGCCAGGAGATGAATGAGCAGGCTAAAGGTACTCTGGATGAAATGCTCTCATCACAGGACTTGTGGTACGTGCTCCGTGTCCCACTTACATGGGTGATAAGTCAGCAGTGCTTTTATCAGTGTGACTTTTATCGAAACAGATACCAGCGCCCTTGAAGCTTTGAGTCAGTGCCAGGTGAATCAATAAAACCAGGAGATACTGCATTTGCTTAGCCAGTTTACTCAGCAAACACTTATTAATCAACCACTCTACACCAGACACGGAGCGTACAAAACACCATAATTCATTCCCCTACCTCACAATTCAAGGTGGGGTGGTCCTGTGAATAAAGGAGAACAGTAAGACATTCTGTGTTCGTGCAAGGCACAGAGGGGGCAGAAAAGTGAGAGGACTCCATTATTCCTGGAGGACTTAATGCTTGATTGGAACCCTACGACATAGTGAGAATCTGTCCGTCAGTCAGAGAAGGGCTCTGTGGACACAGGGAGATCAGACAATGTGTTTCATGAAAGGAGCTACCAGCCGTTCAATACGGCGGGAGTGTTTGGACAAAGCCAAAGGGGGCGAGAGATGAAGGTTTGGAGTGAGAGATGTCCAGAGAACGGTTCCTTTTGGGTGATTTTGTAAAATATGTGAAATCTTTTCATGTAGTCCAATCTGTTGATCATCTCCTTCTGGATTTCTTCCGTCAGTGTACAATTCTAGAGTCTTCTGGTGGTCCTGTGGATTGATTTTTAAGCTCCTTGACCTGCGTGGAATTTATTTCCATTCGTGGTGCAAAGACAGATTCTAACTTAGTTTTCCCCTCAGTCAGCTAACCTGTTATCCAAGCACAGTTTTCCTGAACAGGCTCTCCTTTATCCATTGGTTTGTACTGCCAGTGAAAGCTTAGCTGATCCAGTTACCAGCGTAGGAGATGGCAGAAATGTGATAAGGCTAGCGTGGCAGGAATTCAGCCAGACATTTGATCTGACCATCTGGGCGGACTTCAGAGATTCCATCTCAGTGGACCAGGCCTGGCTATGTCTCCAAAGCTCTGCAGGGACGCGGCCAGCTCTGCCGGCTGTTCTGCTCTAAGAATTTAGCCAAATGAGGATCAGTCTGGTGGCACACTGGGCTGCTAGCCGGCGTGCAAGCTCTACATCTGGGCAGTCCCTGGGCAGCGCTGTCTGGGGAGAGGAGCTGGATAATTCCTCCTTGGGTTGGGTGGTCATCTCTGTAGCCTGAGAGAGACCACTCACTGGGGTGCCCATGCTTACCCAGACTACGGAAGCCCTGGTCCAGAGGGATGCCAGCATCCTGGGTGCAGTCTCTTCCACGAAACAGAAAGTTTTATGCACAAATAGTGTAAGGAAATCTGTTCCTAGCCTATGTTGAAGAGGCAGCTGAAATCCCCTCACCGTCCTCTGGGTGCCCAGAGTATCTCTGTTATGACAGACCCCGTGAGTTATATGGTTGGATGTCCGTTCTCCCCCTCTGCCTGGGGGCTCACCTCTTATTTATTTATAGAGCCTCGGGGCCTATTGTAGGTTGTGACAGAGTCACTGCCTGCTACCTCTATAGAACGAATGAACGAATGAATGACTAATAAGTGAACGCGGCCGGCTTTTCCATGTCTTCCCACAGCTGGACTAGTTAACACTGGTGGTGGCAACTCCTTTCAAACTGTTGGTCTTTCTCTTTATTAAAGTCCTGGGAAAACCTTGACTGTAATGTCATCGTACTTCAGGACGTCTTCCTCATCCAAGGCTTTATTTTTAATGGAATACATGCGATAGTCACACTCTTGGGGTATCTTTGCAAACCATATTTTCAAAAAACTTACTTTATATCCAAGTTAGAAAAGAGATTCATATTCTAAGAAGATTTGCCAAGTAATTAAGGTTCCTACTGTTTCTGACCCTATTGAAAAGATGTGTAGGGGCAAAGGCATTGAGTTTACCTCTCCTTTTAACTTTCCAAAAACCTGTTAGAAAGTGGAGCTGTTGGTCTAGAGGTTTGGGGGCCAATGGGGAAACAGCTCAGCCTGGTGCACGGGGCCTTCCATGGCCGGACTGTGTCTTCCATGGCTCATCTGTGTCTCGATTCAACTGTCAGAACGGCTGGAGGCTGGCTGGTCTAGGATGTCCTTGCCCACATGCTTGGCGTTGGCTGACTTTCTTCTGAGGGAATAAGGGGCACTGGACCATGTATCTCTTATCATCCAGCAAGCTAGCCTGGGTGTGTTCTAAGGTGACTGATCCAGCTCTGAGAGACAGAGGGAAAGCATGCCTGGATCTCAGAACTCAATGGCATATCATCACTTCTGCTTCATTCTGAAGCAGGGCCAGCTCATGTTCAAGGGGAGAAGATTTTGATTCTGCCTTGTGATGGGAGAAGCTACAAACCCATATTGCAAAGGACACAGATCTAGGGAGAAGAGCAAAGGGTGGGGGGAATGGGGCCATATTTGTAATCAATCCACAATTGCCTTGGATAGAATTGCTTCCTCCATAGTCATAGTGCACTCGGATGTACTTATATGGTGACACCTTGCATGATTTCTCTCTGAGCCTTAAGTGTGCAAACATGTCGTGGTACCTGCATTCATTTCAGCTGGCACCTGGGTCATCAGTTAATCTTTTGGGGATGTGTTGGCCATCCATCCATCCTCCAAGTACAGTAACAAGGACAGGCCAGCACCTGGGAGTGGGAGTACCCAGGAGGTAGGGGACCCTGTGGTGGGAAGGGGGCCATGCAACACAGGATCTTGGCTGCATTTCCTGAAGGCTGGCTTAAGCCATCAGCTGCTGCAGGGCAGGTCCCAGAGCCCGAAGGAAGCCCTGTTCACCCTTCCTGATGCCCTTGCCTTTAGCCGGGTGTGGGTAGGCAGTTCTGCCAGCTGAGGTTCCAGCCCTTACCCACCCTGTCAGCAATGCAGCCCCCAGAGGACCTCCTCCAGGCCCTGCCCACACACCCGGATGTTGACAGGGGCATGGCTCCAGCGCCAGCTTTCATGGATGGTCTCATCGCTTTTAAAATAATGACCGTGGGGTGTGGGCTGGCCAGAGTGGTGACATCACTTTGCTGCAATTCTGGGTCAGTTCCTGCTGCTTTTCACCACATCTTTGAATGACTGAAATAAATCTACTGGTTGGGTACGTGTCCTGGAAGGTTTCTGGCATGTTGACACTTCCATCTTGTGATGTGATCAGGAGAGCGATGGCTTTGAGGTCAGAGGTCTTGGGTTCAAGATTCTGTCACTGGCTTGCCGTGTGAACTTGGACCACCAGCTTCACTTTTCCAGGCCTGAGTTTTCTTATTTGTACAATGATGGATCCACCCCTGCTTCTGTAAAGGAATGGTGAGGTTGAACTTGGTGAGGGATCTTCCATCGGAGCCGCCGGGATGTGTGAACTGCACGAAGGTGCTGGAACAGGGGGGAAATGAGAGCTGAAATTCTCCCCCACTCTGCTCACGAAGCTGGGTGCCCTGCTAGGGGGGCTGCGTCTGCCCTGAGGAAGGGGTACGTTTCTCTTGGCACAGAGGTGCTCCCAACTTGCTGGACTGCGTACCCTTGGGGCTGCATCAGCCCAGAGGCGTTGCCTCTTCCAGAAACTCACATAGATGCCCATGAGATGGCCCAGTCCTGCCTGTTTCCCCTCTGGATGTCTTCTCACTGGACCCAAGCTCACTGCTGTCAGGTAAAGGTTTTTCTCCCGAGCATAATTTTGGATTTCAGTTGGTTACTATTTTAACAGACCTTTAAAATCCTAAACCAATAAATAGTAAGAAAGGGTCATTCCGGGGTCACAGATTAGGATCATGGAGACTGGAGTGGAGTGTTTCCATCCCTCCCACCTTGATTTTATCTTGAACGATGCCTTGTGGGTAAGGGATTGTATCTTCTCAATTACGAAATTCTGTTGAGTTTCCCCAGCCTTCCACCCACAAGAGCCAACATTCCGGTCGCCTCTGAGGCCTATGTGGTCCTGGCAGGAAGGAGAAAACCATCTGCACTTGCACTGGGTACAGACTTACCACGTAGAATGGCTTCTCAAGGCCATTGTTCTCCACGGATGTTTCCCAGAGCCCTAAGAAGAGAGTGATTCCTGAGCCCCATTGTGAACTGCCCCTGCCCTGAGAGCTCATTCTGTATTTCCTCACATACCTTCCTCGCCCAGAGCAGAGGTGGATGACTTCACACAGCTATGAAATGACCAGGCAGGAGCGGCATCCTCCCCATAGATGTATGAACAGTATTCAGGTCAATTTTTTAAAGATAAATTTGTTTATTTATTTTTGGCTGCGTTGGGTCTTCGTTGCTGCACGCGGGCTTTCTCTAGTTGTGGCGAGCGGGGGCTACTCTTTGTTGCGGTGTGCAGGCTTCTCACTGCGGTGGCTTCTCTTGCTGCGGAGCACAGGCTGTAGGCACGTGGGCTTCAGTAGTTGTGGCACCCAGGCTCAGTAGTTGTGGCGCACGGGCTTAGTTGCTCCGTGGCATGTGGGATCTTCCCGGACCTGGGCTCGAACCCGTGTCCCCTGCATTGGCAGGCGGATTCCCAACCACTGCGCCACCAGGGAGGTCCCTTCAATTCAATTTTGACCCAAACTTTTAGGCCAAATTGGATTAGGAAATGTACAACCAAGAAGGTTTAATTTTAGGATTTTATGTAAAACAACAAAAGCAAAACCAAAAAGAATCTTGCAAGAAGCAAATATAGTAATGGAAAATTCCCCGGGCCGGGAAGCAAGGCAATGAAGGTGGTGATAATGATGGTTATGGTTTTTTGAATACCTACTATCTTCCAGGCACTATGATCAATATTTGCGTTTCTTGCCTCATTTAGGTCTCCCAGCAGCTCCACGAGGTTGGGTTTGTGCTATGCAGACTACCTAGGTGAGATAAAAGAGGCCTAGAGAAGTTAAGCAGCTGGCCCAAAGACACACAGCGCATCTGTAGGCGTGTGCGGTGCTGGGTGGATGGGGAGGCGTGCTGTTGGAGCTCAGGTCTCTTCTTTGCTTCTCACTCATTTTCTGTTGTGGGGAAGTGCCTAACTTTGGCCCTCACAGATCCCATCTGGAAAATGAATCTGTTGGACCCCAAGATCTCTTTTCAGCTCTGAATTACTCTGATCTCTATGACTTGCGTCTTGCTGAAGATAATGGTGCTTTGGGGATGCTCTGTTTGTAAATGATGTTGCTGCCCCGCCAGAGAGCATGTGAGACGGCGTTGAGAGCGTAACGGTCATTTGATGGTGAGAGTTCTGGGATAAGGAGTACGAACCCCAAGTTTCATTTTCGGCTTCCACACCAAGTGGCTGTGTGGCCTGAGACAGGTTGCTTCTGAGCCGCAGTTTCCCCACCTGTAGACAAGAAGGTGGAGTGGGATTTTCTCCAGGACCCTAAGAGCCCTGGAGGAGGATGCCAGCCCCTTTCCCCGGCTTCTCCAGACATCCGAGGGCAGATTTTCATGCAGGATCAGACTTTGGAAGCATCTGTGTCTTTCCTAATGGATGACTGGGATTTCTTCACATCAGGTGAACATTTCAAAACTTCTGGAAAGGACTCTGACATGAGAGCAAATGGATCTTCCTTTTGGGATAAAAACCAAGATCTTCCCTCTGGTGAGAACAAGCTGAGACAGATTTCTTGTCCTAGTACCTAAACCATGGGGCAAGCAGGAGGGCCGGGTAGAAAGAGTTTTGATGTTGCTTTTGTCGTTGTCGGGAAAAGTTTTAGTTCCTCTCTAACGTGGGAGGTAGCCCAGGCCTGAGTTTCTTGGAGAACCAATGCCGGAAGCAAGTCCCATGGCTGAGCCATCGTTGCTGCCCCGCGAGTGTACGTTTGTCCCTGCAGGCGTTCAGCTGGTACGAAAACCCCAATTTCTGTGTCAATACCCATCCCGCCCCAGCTCCCACAACTGCAGGAAAGCAGGAGAGGCAGACTGATACCTCTTACCTCAAGAGCCCAAAGAGCAGGCTTGGCACGCTGATAAAATCAGCTGGGAGATCCTATCACCCCGGGAAAAACCGGTCAGCTTCATCCTGACAAAACAGCTAAAGGCTGTTTGCATTCTGTGTGAGTCAGGTCCAGAGCAAAGGAATATACAGATGATGATTATGGGTGTTTTTAAACTCTGCCTCTTCCTGCCCGGCCCAGGACAATATTTACAAAGCAGACGTGCAAACAAGAAGCCCTTCTTTTCAGGTTTCGATGGCCTCGTGAGCCAGGCTCTTCCCATGCTGGCGTCCTTGCCCAGCACCAAGGTAAGAGTTGAAAGAGCGCCTCTGCCAGCCCCCTGAGCCCGCCTGCTCTGTGTCGGTTGCGGTGTGGTTGGTAAGTCCAGGGCAGCGTTGCTCTTCCTTGAATAAGACACAGACCCCTTTTCAGGAAAAGCATTCCCAAGGATGTCCAGTGTTGACCTAAAGCACCTTTATTATTTTGTTATTTAGATACGTACACACGTAACACCAGGTGTAAATTCCTTCAGCTTAGAGTTCTTATACAACTGTAGATCTAAAACAAATTTACAAACGGTATGCAAACAAAACTCTAACATGAATGAAATTCAGATCGTCAACATTACCTCGATACGCTGCCTCTCAGTTTCTGACGCTGGGCTTCATAGGAAAGATGCTTTATCGCTAATGTCTCGTATTTCACTTGTTAGTGTCTTGATTTATTTGGTTTTGTGTATAAAGGACCGTTGTTGGAGTTATCTTGTGTCATCCCCTGCCCCCCCCACCCCCGCAATGTGGTAACACTGAACTCATGTGGGGCCACAAAGCCATTATTTTATGAAGCCAGTTTCTGTAAAAGGAAATCAATATCTAACATGGAAAAAAATGTCACATACTGGTTAATGGATGGTCTTCGTGGTGTGTTTACTGACTGCTAACGAACAATTGAATGTTGGCCTGGGCTAGGTCAAGGTCCGAGTGGTGTACCTGCTAGCAGCCTTCACAGTATCCTACAGCTTGGGGGAGATGGGCGCGCCTGTACCAACGTGCGGTGTGATGACTCACTTCTACCACTTATTCTAAGTAGTGTGAAAACTTCTTAGAGGGCCTCTGGACGTCAGTTTGGTCATGTCTTGATCCCAGGTAATGCAAATGTTGGCGCTGAGACTGCGTGCAGCACTTCATCATAACGATCGTGAACATACTTACGCCGTAGAGCCCCTGAGACGATGTCCGTAGCGGTCTCTGAACCCCAATTTTGAAAAACATTCTTCTGGAGACAAGCCCATGGTACTCATAGAGGATAAAGAGATCTCCCCAACAGTGAGGGATGGTCCGAGAGAAGAGTTTTCTCCCAGGAGCCAGGAAAGAGCAAATAGCATGAATTTACCCACTGGATCATTTATTCACTACGTATTTTCTGGAGCTCCATCTTTTTCATATACCTAGCATAGGGGATATGAGAAAGGGCAGTAGTGAAATTAAGTACATCTGCTCCCTTAGCCAGTGGCTTGGGAGGGTTCGAAGCTCTTTGGAACTGCTCTCTAAACTAGACTCTAAGCCCCGGAAGAGAATTCACATCTAAGCTTTAGAGTTATGGTACTAATTTTGCACAATAGTGTACTGTTTGATCGTATTTACTTTCCACTTCTCTTTTCAAATGATGTCTGGCCATTTCCAGGAATTGAATCCTAAAAAGAGTAAAAATTTGCCACCTTTAAGAAGGGTGGAGAGTGTGCTGCGGCCTTCAAAGGCCACTCCCTGAAGAATGATGTTAGCATAAGTCCCCAGTCCCTTCAGAGGGTGTGTGGGATGAGATAATGACCATCCGGATGTCTCAGTTCTGGTGCGTTTGTTTAAAATAGAAGAGCCTCAGTTTACGATACAAGAAATAGCCCGTGGAAGTGAATTGATGATCACTGAGTGACCATCAGAAACACAAAGCACCACGAGTTTTTGTGAGAGGTTTGGATTGTGGGGTGGACGTGTTCAGGGCAGCTTTAAAGAAGTGATCGACTGATCTGGGACCTGAATCTCATCTGCAGAATCCTTTCACAGCAGCACGTATGTTAGTGTTTGCCTAAATAACTGCAGGCAGTTGCTGGGCATCTTGGTGGGGGAATGGTAGAATCCTGCCCACCGCAACTGATAAATTGAGTTCTTTCTTAATAGTGATATGGACGTACAGCATGGTGACTTTGTTGAGACCACCCTTAGTGTCTTACAATGCAAAAGAAGTCTTACAAATATAGCTTTCAACTGTTTCACCTTTTGATTTGGGTAAGATTCGTTTTGGACTCTCCTGAAAAGCAGTTTACTATTTTTTTTGAATCGTGTGTGCTCTTTGAACTTGTTCTTAAAGTGGTTCAGTGACTTGGCTTCTTGGGAACTTTCTGTTCCTTGTTCATCCACCTACTTTCCTTGCCCATTCATCTACACATCCACTAGTCTCTCCATCTACCAAATCACTCACCAGTCCGTCCGTCCATCCACCCATCCACCCGTCCATCCACCCGTACACCCACCCATCCGTCTGGCCTTCTGTCCATCTGGCCACCTCTCCAACAGTCTATTCAATTATACTTCCCCCATCCGTCTGCCTACTCAACCCCCCATCTACCCATTCACCTATCTATCCATCAGCCTACCCATCACCCAGACATCATCTTTGTTAGAGCCGTTTTAACACTAATTACATGCTAGGCCCTGCAGTGGGCACCAGAATACTAGGATTAAAATCTCTTCCTTTAACCGGCTTATGCTCTAGTGGGGAAGGGAGACAGAAAAGTAAACAGATAATTCCAATTCAACATGAAAAATCCTTTAATAAAAGAATATATTTGATGGTTTAGAAGCTCAAAGCAGGTAGGAGCTAATCAAGTCTGGGGAACTCAGGCAAGGAGAAGACATACGAGTTGGCCTTTGGAGGGTGAGTTGTCTCACCCAGAGTGAGAGCCTGTTGCCTGCTTCCCCATGTCATGGAGAATGCAAGTGCTCTGATTCCTTCTGAGTGTGTTGTTTCGCCCAGTGTGATTGATGTCCTGCAGGAATCCCAGAGCACAGCCCTGGAGGGCTAGATCAGTGGCATCTGCTCCACTCTCTCCTGGACATGGTCAAGTGTAGTACTGACATGAACACTTGAGTCATGCCAGAGGCAACCTTGCTCAACCGACAGTGAAGAGTGTCTCATCCTGTATCGCACTCTCTGGGAGCCTGATTTAAACACGACCTACAGACACCTTGATCTCTCTGGCGTAATTTGTCCAGCTGCTTTGAGTGCCAGGGAATTCATGTCATTGTGCTTGAGGGCTCGCAGTCGGCATGGCTTTCCCTTTGATTCCACATCCTCTGTTTTAACACAGGTTGTTAGTGGCCAACTTTGGCAAACCCCTTACGAGTGTATGTTGTTCAGCAGTGTTACGATTACCTGGGTGGCCAGTTCTGGGAACCACTTAGACGCTTTTCTCTTCAGGTCCATCTGAGGCTAATTTTGATTCAAGGTCATTTTTTTCCTCTTCCCACCCCTGTGCTAGTATTCCAAGCTGGTATAAAAGAACATTACTTTTGTAGACAGTTAGAGACTCAGATTCAAATCCTAGCTCTGCCACTACTCAGGTGCATGGCCACGTGTGAGTTACCTTTCCTTACTGAACCTCAGTTTTCTCACCTGTGTAGTGAACCTAGTGATGCCCGCTCGTGGGCTTGTGACGAGGATTATGTGGGGTAAGGCACGTGAAGTGCAAAGCCCAGAGCATAGGAAAAATGCTCAGAGAAGGGGACTTGCTTTTGTCCTCAGTTATTGTAGTGATTTCTAGGGACATTTGATATTTTCAAGTTGTGTTTTGAGAAATCTCATATTTTTCCACAGGCAGACTTGGCTCCCTGATCAGACTAACCAGCTGTAGGGTAAACCATACTCACGAAAAACATTAGGTCAGGTTTTGTTTAAGGCAGCAGGATAGCAAATTGCTGGGTCTCATTTATTAGGCTGAGAAAACACTGAAATGAATCGTACAGTTAACAAACACTTAGCTTAGGCCAGGGGATAATCACGTGCACTTGATCTTGAAAGGTTAACATGCCCTGTCGTGAAAAGGGATGGGCCAGAGGCCAAAAACAGCTCATAGAAGACAGAGCTGAGCTCAGAGAAGCTTACACCAGGGCCAAGCTGAAACCCAGGAGGATGGGCTTCAAAAGAAATTCGCTGTTTTAACATCCCTCCGTGTTTTTCCCTTTACAGCGCGTGATGCGTTGTAATTTTATGAATGCTTTTGTCTCTTGGAAATAAAGGTGGAATATGAAGAATAAAAATGAGAGCCGATAATACCTATCCCCACTTGACTTTGAGCAAGTGACTTGACCCTTCTGTGGCCAGAAGCAGGTCACTTCTAGTTCCAGAGGGGTTAATAAAGTGGGAGCAATTTAGCACTTCCTTCAGAAGGTGGTTGTCAAGACTGAATGCAGATGTTCTTAGGACAGCGGTTGGCACGTCGTGAGTGTTCTGTAAGCGTTAGCCACTATAATATCATTTGTGATAGGAGCAGTGGTACTGTTTTAAGAGTAGGCACCCGAGGTACCAGAAAGGTGAAGTAACTTGCCCAAGGTCAGACAGCAAGGCGCCCCCATCTGGATTTGAACTTGGGCAGGTGATTTCAAAGCCGGCACTCTGAAGTATGCGTTTCAGAATAATTTTGCTATCTTACAAAGATGAATTACAAATATCTTTCTCAAAGGCCAGTCTGATCGTTTTCTCTCTCACTTAAAACCCACTAGTCTCCTGGCTTCTCAAGGAGGGGAGGGTGTGTTTCATTTGCTGGAGTATCTCTAGGACCTGGCTTCTTACCTGGCAGCAGGAAAGGTTTACTGATCAAAGCTGAGACTCTGCCTCTCATCCCTAGCACTGTAAAGCCCACTGTCTCTGGCATGGCGGTCAGAGCAACTCAGGGCTTGGCCGCTGTTGCCAACCCTGCCTGCTTCCCGCAGTTCCCTCTAGGCTCCAGCCGGGGCAGCACGCTGGCCCTCAACATAATCTCTGGTCATTTAGTCCTTTGCCTTTATTTATTTATTAACATCTTTATTGGAGTATAATTGCTTTACAGTGTTGTGTTAGTTTCTGCTGTATAACAAAGTCATTCAGCTATAAGTATACATATATTCCCGTATCCCCTCCCCCCCCCCCCCCCCTAAGTCCTTTGCCTTTAAAGATCCTCTTCAAGTTCCATATGTCCCTGACAATCTCTTGTTCGTCCTTCAAAACCTGCTCAAGGTCACCTCCTCTTACCTCAAGGCAGAACATACGGGTGCCTTAGAAGATGTCCTCACGCACTGAGGCCCTTTGGTTGGACCTCAAAGGATCGGCTTTGGGCTTGTGAAGATGGGAAGGGTACCTGAGCCTGAGGGGACAGCATGGCAAAGGCACAGACCTGGAGCGACTTCCCTGGCGGTCCAGTGGTTAAGACGCAGCGCTTCCACTGCAGGGGCCGTGGGTTCGATCCCTGGTCAGGGAAGATTCTGCATGCCACGTGACCAAAAAAAACCCACAAAAAAGCCCAAAAAACCCAAAATGCACAGACCTTGAGAAATGCATGGTTCTGAGAGAGCCATCCAATACTTCCTCCAAATCATTATTTTGTCCAGTGTTAATTCTATGATTTTTCCCCTCCCAATGCAGATTTAAATTCTACCATTGCATTTTCAGTTTCCTTATAACCTTACAGGGTCCCCCTTTTACCTCTGTTTTCAGTAGCTGCCTTGCTTTTGCTCACCTTATCACCTTATCTTGGGTTTTTTGTTTCATGAAGCCCATGCGTTACTTTTTTTTTTTTTTTTGCTGTACGTGGGCCTCTCACCGTTGTGGCCTCTCCCACTGCGGAGCACAGGCTCCGGACGCGCAGGCTCAGCGGCCATGGCTCACGAGCCCAGCCGCTCCGCCGCATGCGGGATCCTCCCGGACTGGGGGCACGAACCCGTATCCCCTGCATCGGCAGGCGGACTCTCAACCACTGTGCCACCAGGGAAGACCCCCCTTTTTTTTTTTTTTTTTTGGCTGTGTTGGGTCTTCGTCGTGGTGCGCAGGTTTCTCATTGTGGTAGCTTCTCTTGTTGCATAACACGGGCTCTAGGCGCACGAGCTTCAGTACTTGCAGCATGCGGGCTCAGCAGTTGCGGCACATGGGCTCAGTAGTTGTGGCTCGCGGGCTCTAGAACGCAGGCTCACTAGTGGCGCACGGGCTTAGTTGCTCAGCACCATGTGGGATCTTCCCGGACCAGGGCTCGAACCCATGTCCCCTGCATTGGCAGGCGGATTCTTAACCACTGTGCCACCAGGGAAGTCCCCCCATGTGTTCTTAAAATTTGTTGAGGTTGTGAATTAGAGTGTTGTTAACCTTATCCTTGTGTCTGGCCTCTGGTGAGATATTCATCTTCTTTTATGTTGGCAGAGTTTTTTCATAGGATCCTTTTAAATTTGTCTTGTTTTTCACTCATTTTTAACAATGGGAGGTTTATCTAGGCCTGAAGAGCAGTGAGCTGTGCTTTGCCCGCACCTCTCACTGGGTATGGGGTGTGTCCAGTGACTCACAGGCTGCATGGAATGGGAGGCATGGTGTGGGGGCAGCCTCCACCAGGGAAACTTCTCTCTGCAGGGGGGTTCCTACCCTAGGGACCAGATTTCTGTATCCTGCTTTTGGTTTGGCCCAGCCTCCTTAGCAGATGCAATCTCTGATTGTCAGCCCCTTCTTTCGGACGCTTATAGTACGTGTCTGTGTTCTACTTGTTGCATGCGTTCAGCCTCCAGGGCCCTCAGTCCTGTGGATTCTCAGGGTAGATGTTTGGTGTGTGTGATCTTACTCAGACATTATACAGAGGTTTTTAAGAGAATGACAGTCATTTGCGTGGGGGAAAAAAGGCAACTCTGGTGGCAGAATTCTAGGCTATGGGTGGGGGATAGGCAAAGACAATGGCATTGATTTTCTGTTTCCTTCTCCCCATATGTACACTCATGGGTCTGAACCAAGGGCCATAGGCCCTGCACAGTGGTGAGGTCTGCCTTATACCCTTCCTTTGATAACTGGCAGGTGGTCAGTGCAAGTGGACAGTTCCCCTACTCCTCTCCCTGAGCCCTGAGAAGGTCTTTCCAATGAGATTATAGTAGCAGTTCACTTGTTTGGGAGAACGAGGCAGAAAGGGGTTCAAGGAAATATCCAGATAATTCTTCTGCCTCCCTCGAGACTTCTGTGGCTTCAGAGCTTTCCTCTCCCTGGAGAATGGTCAGGGGTATCTGGTCTACCCTCTCCTGCCCCATGGAAGGGAAAATCCACCACCCATAGGCTCATGTGTAGCACTGACAAAAATACGGTAGGCAGATGTTGAGAGAGCTGGGTTCTTATCCAACCTCTGCCACTCACTAACTTCGTGACTATGGACAACACCCCCGCCCCAGCCTCTCTGCAACTCAGTTTCTTCATTTGTAAAGTGGGAATGATATGGCTGCCTGGTCCATCTCCCAGGGCTGCGGGGATAGCCAGAGGAGCTAAGGGATGGACAGAGCTGATCACTTCGCTCTGCTGTGGGCCGTTGTCTCTTGGACAACTTGGTTGCTCTCCATCCCTGGGCTGGGAGTTCAGGTAAAGACAGCATCTTCAAGCCAACCAAGAATGCTGCTGACTGAGCCTGGCCTTGAAGAACTCATGAATACGCCAGATGTTAGAATTTAGACTACATGTCAAGGAGGTTACCCCTCCTTCTTGCTCTGCCCTTCTCTAGTTGTGTAACCTTGGGAAAGAAACATGGGGAAACATTGTACCTCAAATTCTTTGATCATGAAAATAAGGCCACGAATACTTTCCAGATAGGTTGGTGATGAGGATGAAATCAGGTACTGCATGGAAAATGCACAGTACAGTGCCTGGAATGGAGGAGAAACTCAATCTTCCCTCCTTCCTTCCCTCCCTCCCCCCTCCGTCCCTCCCTTCCTCCCCTCCTTTCTTCCTTCTTCCTTCCTTCCCTCCTTCCTTCCTTCCTTCCTCTCCTCCTTCCTTCCTTCCTTCTTTCTCCTTAGCTATAAAAATGAGGAGTTATATATTCTCCAATTAAAGCAACTGAGTCTGTCCTGGTTTGAAAGTAAAAGACCATGTTTTATTAGTGAGCTATAACTCAGAAACCTCAAGAAATATGATTTTTTTTTTTTCCAAAAGGAGGGGAAAAATTCTAGATCTTTTCTGCTCTGGGAGCTCCAGGAGTTAAAGGAAAAATGATAAACATGTCAGAATGACTTCTTTATTTCTATTTATAATCTTTGCCATACAGCTCAGTGGAGAGTGAGGTGCTTTTTCCAGCATAGAAGCTTTCCTTGGCCAAGGAGAGGCAAGAATAAATACTTTTCCTGGGATGAGTCCATCCCCGGTGCCCTCTTTCCAATACTCTTCCAGATTGAAATTTATGCTTAAAATTCAAGTGAGTTAAGAGAGGATGTGACTGGCTAAAGCAAATCTTTTCCATTTATATTCCATTCTTTCTCTTTTTTGGGGGGGGGGTGGTGGCCACGTGACACGTGGGATCTTAGTTCCCTAACCAGGGTTCAAACACGTGCCCCCTGCAGTGGAATCTCAGTCTTAACCACTGGACTGCCAGGGAAGTCCCCTGCAAAGCAAGTCTTCTGCAATGCTGTTTTGCAGTGAAAAGTCAGTGCTATTTTTTTTTTAAAGTGTGATGGCTGGATGTGGATTTTGGTACAAAGTATGCCTATGGTTGTCCTGAAGAATTGATCTGATCTAGCTGGCAGGAGAGAGAAAGTGAAAGAATCCTGCCGTACTTTCCCTTCTCAGCAGGAACCCTTAACCCTGAATGCTTCCCTTCTCCGTATCACCATTCAGTGGTGGTGAGGCAAGGTAGGCCAGATAGCCCTCACCGTTCGTTCTCCTGGGAGGGGAAAGCTCTGAAGCCACAGAAGTCTTCAGGGAGGCAAGAGAGTTGTTTGGATATTTCCCTGAACCCCTTTCTGCCTCGTTCTCCAGAGGATCCCTGGAGGAGGCTGACGTCCATGCCCACCGTCATGGTGGAACTGCCTCCCTCCTCCTCATCTGGCTTCTGCGTCACCTGGGCCAGCCCTCCCACCGCCCCACCGAGAAGCCAGGCTTCCCAGTCCAGTTCAAGCCGCAGCTCCTCTGGGATGCCTTCCCCGGTCACTCCAGATCTCAGAATGTCCTTTCCGGACTCCTTCACAGCCTCCACTGCAGGCAACGCTGAGACGTCCTCCAGTGCTCTAACCTGGCCCCATCCGCCGGGTTTAAACTCTTCTCACTCTGTTTGTGTGAGGAAGGGAGGGTGTGGGTCTTGGGAGAGGAGACGGGGGGAATTGGGGGAGAATGTCATGTCCTGTATCTGACCAGCCCCAGTCACAGAAGAGTGACCAATTAATACTTGTGATTAGGAACCTGCCACACACCCTGACTCCAGGAGAGGAATTACAAAGCAAGTGAAAGAGATGGCCTCCCCTCCCCATGACACACATTATTCATATGATTGAAGAAAGTAAGGAGGAATCCATGATTATATTTTTATGTTGGTAATATATACTCTGCCTACTTCCAGAAAAGAATGGAGCTGGCTGACAGTAAAGGGTTTACAATAGGCCTATTTATGCAGAGACATAAATTGAAAGCCATACAAAAGGAGGGAAGAGCTAAAATGACGATGCATTAGCTAGTGTAATTATTATGAGTATATATAGCTTGGCACTGGGGATGTGGAAGGCCAGGGGGCAGGCTTCCCAGGAGCGTGTAGTATCTGCCGTTTGAGAGAGAAGAAGTGGAGGGAAACTGGTTTAAAGAATTGGATATTGCTTACAGGAAAATAGGATTTCCATAAATAACGTGTGAGCAGAGGCAGAGAGCATTATGGGAACATTCAGGGGTCAGGTGTGGCTGGATAGGAGGATTTGGGTGACAGTTGCAAAGATGAGTGAGGTTTTTTTTTTTTTTTTTTTTTTGCCATAAGCGGGCCTCTCACTGCTGTGGCCTCTCCCGTTGTGGAGCACAGGTTCCAGATGCGCAGGCTCAGCGGCCATGGCTCACGGGCCCAGCCGCTCCGCGGCATGTGGGATCTTCCTGGACCGGGGCACAAACCCGTGTCCCCTGCTTCGGCAGGCGGACTCTCAACCACCGCACCACCAGGGAAGCCCGAGTGAGGTTTTTAATTTAAGAGGTTGTGGTGATAAATTCTTTTCTTTAAAGACAGAGTTTATTACTATTATTGTTTTTAATATTTATTTATTTATTTGGTTGTGCTGGGTCTTAGTTGCGGCAGGCGGGCTCCTTAGTTGTGGCTCACAGGCTTCTTAGTTGTGGCTCTTGGGCTCCTTAGTTGCAGCATGCAAACTCTTAGTTGTGACACACATGTGGGATCTAGTTCCCTGACCTAGGATTGAACTCGGGCCCCCTGCATTGGGAGTGCGGAGTCTTAACCACTGCGCCACCAGGGAAGTCCCTGTGATGGTAAATTCTGACTTTATTCTTAAACAGTTGTGTTGGGTCATCTTGGAAATAATTTTGGTGTTTCAGGGTCAATTTTCAGATAACGTTTAATTTTTCAGTGAGATCTATGACTTGCTTACATGCCCCACCTCTTGGGAAATATTCTGAGTAGAGTATATGAATTTCAGCAAGGAGGGACTGCCCATCGCAGTCACCCAGGGCCCCAAGCCGGTAGAAGCTCTATCTCAACACGGGCTTCAACAACCACCAGGCGGAGGGAAGGGAAGATGGTGACCACACACTGGTTCCTAAAACTTCACATGTGTGATGTACGTCACTTTTGCTCACATATGATTGGCCAAATGAACTCACATGACTAACTTCTCAGGGGGCAGGAAAGCCCAAACTTACCCTGGGCCCAAGGAGGGGCAAATCAGAGTGTTTGTGGATGGTTTTGTTTGTTTTTGTTTTTATTTTTTAATTTTATTGGAGTATAGTTGATTTACAATGTTGTGTTAGTTTCAAGTGTACAGCAGAGTGATTCAGTTATATATATATATTCATTCTTTTTTAGATTCTTTTCTCATGTAGGTTATCATAGAATATTGAGTAGAGTTCCCTGTGCTATACAGTAGGTCCTTGTTGGTTGTCTATCTTACCATGTGGATGGTTTTAATTGGCAAAGTGCTTTATACTTGAAGGTACTTATTATTTGACCCCCAGACAAATGCGAATGTTTCTGTGCTTCAACCTGTTGTGTTTGTATCACAGCAGAAACCCTGACTTGTAAGCTGGGGGGAGCATCTCCCTGACATCAGAGTTTTTCAGCTATGTCCACAGGTCAGCCCATACATACAGCAGGGATCCCAATGGAAGCCAGTATGCCGCTCACTAGCTGTTGCAGAGAGAGTGAAGGAGTGTCACCTCATGCCACCTCTTAGTGAGTTCTGGTGGCTTCTGGAAGAGTTGTGTGAAAGGACTGGGTCAGGGGCTCAGAGAGAAGGAGAGCTGGGATTGATTAGTAATGTCTAACATGGGAACAGAAAGTGGGGAGTGGGAGCAATCGCCAGGCCTTTATCATTCTGGATCAGTTGTATCCCTCTGAGGGCTTCACAGTGGCTGGTGAAGACTGTTGCCTGCAGAGGTTCACCAGAGGATGGCTTCCAAACTCCACTCCTTAGTGTGAATTCCAGAGCCGGTCCAGAGCTTATAAAGGATCATCCTATGTCTGCCCGGTCCCAATTTAAAATGCCTTTCTCTAATAGTTCAACCCCACGTGGGCATCTTCCTTCCTCTTTGGTGACACTGGGTGGTACATCTTTCTAGAGACCCAGAGAGAAAGCCATTTTCTGAGTTTCCACAGGCTATCCAGAAAGGCTACTCTACAACTCAACCAGCCAGTTCTTTCCAAAAATACGCACTCCTATTTTTAAAAACAGAGGATTATATAATCCTTAAAGTGTCCTCGCCCGTTTCCCCTCTTGCATAGATGCCATGGCTGTCACTGTATGGTTAGGATCTCAGGAAGCCACGGAGCAGCACAGGACTTGAACTCTACAGCCTTGTAAGCCAGGAAGTTGATTCCACTCCTGACAAGGTTGGGTACCATCTGGAGTGATGGTCACTCTTAGGGATGGTCCCAGATGTCTTGCTGGGTTCAGCTTGCCTATGATTGCTTTGTTCAGGAGGCCAGTGGCTGCAATTCAGAAATCGCTTTTCATCTGGGATCTTTGCCATACCCGTTTATGTCTTGCTCCTGACAGGATGTGACCTGGAATGGGAGCCCTGGTGTGACTCCTCAAATTTATATTCACCAAGGCTATTGAAACACACCCTGTACATTCCCTCCTTATTGCTCTATAACATTCATGGCAAGAAATTGGGGCATGAATAATTGAGAATTATTGGCTAGATTTTTTCAGCCTATTATTTTATGGGGGAGAGAAAAGTATCCCCTCTGACACAGAGGGAGGGGCGGAGAATAAATGAATATTTATTGAGCGCTTACTATGCACTAGACCTGTGCAAGCCACTCCTTTTACATTATTCACTGAGCCTCACAGCAAGCTCTGAGGTCATAGGTCTCGATTATCCTGTTTTGCAGATGAGGAAACTGAGGCTCGGTCAAGTTGAATGACTTGGTCAACTCGGTCACATTAGATCAGGGTCAGGATTCAAAGACAAATCTGGGACCCCTGGGCTTCTGCAGGTAGCCTGAGAATTGGATTGAGGGCATCCCAAACTGCAGAGCACGATGAGGGTGGGAGAGGGAAGCTTAATCAAGCCTTTCTCTTGCTCTTTTCTTTTTTTGCCACACCACGCAGCTTGCAGCATCTTAGTTCCCCGACCAGGGATTGAACCCGTGTCCCTTGCAGTAGAAGCAGGGAGTCTTAACCACTGGACCGCCAGGGAAGTCCCTCTTGCTCATTATTCATCCTTCATTCTCCCCTAAAGTCTCAGCTCCTGCTCTGGACCTTTCCAGACATCTTTGGAGCTGTGCAAAAACTTGCCACCTCTTCTTCTGCACGTGTGTATGTGTTTCTTCTTCCTGATTGATTTTCTTTTATTTAACCTGGAATTCTCTTGGGCAGTGGTATTCCGTGGTAGTGCTGTTACCCAGACTAGTTGGAGGAAAGTGGGCAGCCTGTTCCTTATAAGTACCATGAGTCACGTGTCTCCCCAACTGCCAGAAATATTCATGAAGAACCCAAGTCCTTCTTCCTCTAGCTTGCATAAACTTCCCAGGGGCTGGTGGAACAGTGCATGCTTTGTATTCATAGACTCTCATGTTCTCCTGGGGTCTCTTTATCTTAGGAACCTGATTTTCAACTGGTCAAAGTTCTTTCCTCAGTCTACTCAAACCTCAGTTCTGATCACCAGATAGAGGGAGTGGTGGTGGATCCCAGCAAAGGATATGGAGTCAGGAGGCCTGGCTAGGCCGCTTACCAGCCATGTGACCCTAAACGACTCCCTCAACTTTCTGAGCCTCGGTTTCCTCATCTGTAAAATGGGATGATAATTGTTACTAAAGGCATAGGCTATAGAAGCTGATGGCTCTGGATTTGATTCTTAGGGACTTGAAAACTAGGGAACTTTGGGCAAGTCCCTCACCCTTTTGCAAGCTCAGTTTTCCCATCCATAGAGTGGAGATTACAGTAGGACTTAACCCATTGGGTTGTTGCACATGGTAAATGAATTAAAACATGGGAACACTTAAGACGATAGTTGGCACTGGCAATGCTCCATGAATGTGGGATATGACCATTTTATTGTTATTATTACCTAGCTTACAAGGTTGCAGTGAAGTTCAAATAAGCTAATGATTTGAAAGTATCTGATACAGAGTTTGGAGTATAAGAGGTGCTTCAAAATAGTTAAATTAGGGAATTCCCTGGCTGTCCAGTGGTTAGGACTCGGTGCTTTCACTGCTATGGCCTGGGTTCAATGCCTGGTCAGGAAACTAAGATCCTGCAAGCCACACGGTTAGGCCAAAAAGGAAAAGTTAAATTAGGTCTTCATTATAAGGATGTGACACCTTCAAGGAGGCAGCTGTTGGCAAGGACCTGTGCAATTTCCAGAGTTCTGTTCAGCCAGCGTGTACTGGATGCCTGCGGTGCCCTGGGCTCTGTGCTAGTTGCTCAGAACTTAGAGATGAACTTCACCGATCCCCTGGCCCCTTGGAGCGCATCCCCTCACAGGGAAACAGCCGTTGACTGTGTGATGTGAGGATGGAGGTGGCCAGAGCAAGGAAGACCATATTCTTCCCTGGCTTCTTGTGTTCGGGAAATTTGGTTTCTATTTTATTCCTAGTGGTTTCATGGACTAGTGCTTTGAATGACCAGAAAGGGCACCAGAGGCCAGTTTATAAAGGGTCACGCTAACAAGTTATGACCCATAAGCAACTGAGAGCCATGGAAAGAGTTGGAGCAGGAGAAAGGCATGGGCACGTTTGCATCTTAGAAAGACGACTGGGCAGCCACATGGGTTGGGTGGGAGAAGCTCGATAACGGTAGGGAGCCCCACTTGGAGGCTTTTTCCACCAACCAGGTAAAAATAACAGGGACCCCAAATAGGGAGACAGATTCAAGAGGTCTATAAGGAATTAAGTTAACAGGTTTTATCCAAGAAGACAGGCTGACCGGGGTGCCACTTAATCAAAGTGTGAGATGGGGAAGTGGGAGGGAGTGAGGATGAGAGCTTGTGGGGAGAAGAGGGACACTTACATCCCTTTGGGTCTCCTTTCTTTCCATGGAATTTCCTCTCATGGGCTCCCTCTGACATGCCCGTGGGTCATGGAACAGAGTTGGGGCTGAGAGGAGGCGGAGAACTAACTCGAGGTACAGCTCCGGGGTCCCCTGAAGGGGCCTCTGCCGGAAGTCCCCAGGTGGGATTAGAAGGGCTACAAGTCAGGAGGTCCTGATAGCTCGCGAACTTTCTAGAGACCACCATGTTGGAAGACTGATGTCTATTATTGGGCACAAGAAGAGTGACATCGCTGGTTTCCCTTTCCTCCTGGCTGTTGCAGCTTGAGACTCTGGTCCAGTGATTGGATGGTATTTCATCCTCAAGTTGAAAGTAAACGGAAGTCTACCAACTTATCCAAATCTTCCCTGCCTCTGGTATTTGGTGGGTTTGCTATAGCCCTTGAAGAAGCATCCAGTTGGCTTTGACGGATGCTCCCAGACACGGCTGAAAACTAGATGCTCCTTGTACTCGGCTGCCCGGCTCCAAGGAGGTGTTTCCCTTCGGTCCCAAAGCCGAGCCCGGGCCTGGCTCCCCGCAGGCTCTCAAGGCGTGGTGCCTGGCTGAGTACATGCGGCTCCCTGCTGCCCGCCCCTTGGAGCCTCCACCTCCGAGCCCTTGCAGGAAGTGAGGGTGATGGATGTTTGTAATGGCCTCATGCTGTTTTGACGGTCTTCTCGTGTGTGCAGGCGCAGCTCTGTCCCTTTCCAAGCCAAACCCAGCCTGTGCCAGCCATCAGGCCTCTGAAACGGGGGCCAAGTTCCCCTTGGCGTGGGTATCACAAGCTCCCTTTTAGCTCCCGCCGACCGGTTCTCGTGGCGATTGTTTTGCACAAGCCCCTGTCTCTAGCCTCAGTTTTCCACAGGAAGGACAGGAGAGATTGTGGACAAATCCAGAGCAGAAAGCGCTCACCCAGCATTAGCAGAGTCAACGCCACGTTTAAAGCAGTCACCTGCGCGGCCACCATGGCCATTACAAGGGGCTCCGTTTCTGCAGAATGGCGAGCAGTTTGGTTTATTTCTTCCTGCCTTGTTGTTTGTGGTGTAAAGTAAGGACGTTCCCAGTGTCCCTCCCCACAGTGTGGTGCCCTTTGGTTTCTGTGCCTTGACTGACTTCCATCTGCCACCGCACAGGGCACCTCGCTCTTCAGCTTTTCAAACAGATGGTCAGGAACCAGAGCCAAGTTTGGGAAATTGTCAAACCCAGAGAGAACATGGTGCCTGGGACTCAGGGCGCCAGAACCCAGTCTTGGCTGGGCTACCAATCGATGGTGCGATCACTGGAAAATTGCTTACCCTCTGCGGGGCTCCACAGTCTTGCATATGAAAAGCAACAACAACGACGAGGACAAAACACGAGGCTTCCTTGCACACATTTGAACGGGAGACAGCAGGATCCTGGGAAGGGAACTGGGGAAAGCAGTTTGTTTGAGTTCCTTGCTGAAGCGAGAGTATGCCTGTGTTTACGCCCCTGGGGAACGTCAGCCTGTGGGGTTTTCCAGACGTTTGTATGTGTTAATTCCCGCTGAGTTAAATATAAGTCATTCCATTGATGACAGCCAACTTCAGACACTCTTGGGCTCCCCAGAGGATTGGCCGGTAGCAAGGCATCTACCTATATGAGAGCCTTTGGAGAAGATGCCATGAGCCCGGGGAATCCAATCTTGGCATCCCAGGGCCAGGATCACTCAGGATAGGGAAGGAGACTCAGGACCCCGCTGGCAACAACAGAGGCCTCCTCGTGTGGCCCCCGCAGGACTTCTCAGTCCCAGGCTGACTCTCCAAGAGGCCCCCTTCCTCCCAGGGGCCCTGGAGATTCCGTGCCATGCCCTCTTCTATAATCTGCACACGCCCACGCCATCACCTGGGGTCTCCTATTCTGAGACTAGACGTGAGGAGTCTCAGTTTTTCTATCTTGGCCCTTGTGGGATGCCCCTACTAAGCCGTGTCTGGGTATCATAGCAGGCTTAATAATCATTAAGAGAGGGAGATGATAAGGATGTTCCGTGAGCTCTGTATTTGGACTGAGGTCAGATGAGGGAGCCTCCAGAGGGGAAATGATGGATACAAGGAAAGAGACAACTGACCCTCTTTCAACATATCCCAGGGGCGCGAGAAGCAGGGCCGGTGTGGGGATTCTCACGTGCCCCCGGGATGTACCCTGATCTCACAGATGGGGAGGGGCCCGGCTGTGAGTGGCAGAGTTGAAATTTAACTCCCAATGTGCAGACTCCAAGACTCTAGTGTAGGCGTAACACAGATGAGGCTGACATGACCGTGGACTTGGCCTGTCCAAAGCATGGAACGCTCCCTCCTGTGAGGTCTTTCCTCTAGGCCCGGGGTAGCAATTATGTTTCGTCTTGCCTATGGGCTCTAGGGAGGATAGTGA
Source organism: Aethalodelphis obliquidens (assembly GCF_003676395.1). Lineage (NCBI taxonomy): Eukaryota > Metazoa > Chordata > Mammalia > Artiodactyla > Delphinidae > Aethalodelphis > Aethalodelphis obliquidens. Next base: position 6,167,651 of record NW_020838009.1, read on the forward strand.
TGGTGGGGTCCCTGGGAAAGGGTGTGGTGTTTGATTCGTGATGTCTGCCAGGCGGCCTGAGAAGGGAAAGGAGGGATGTTTGCTTCACCTCTGGCTGACTCTGGTCTAGCATCCCGGACAGCCCTGTTCACCACTCTAGCTCAGCCACCTCCTCCTGCTGGTGTTTTTTCCTCTCGCTCCCATTCACCTACTCTTGGCCTCTGCAGGCATGAGGCCTTTTCTTGTTTGGGCCTCAGATTCCCATCTCTTAAGCTTCTGGTTGACACTGCCGCCGGGCAAGGCACCTCTGTCTGACTCAGCTGGCATCCCTGCCATCTGCCCTCAAAATTCTGCGTGTCACTCTCAGCCTCTCCTCCTGAGACCCGAGTGGACATGCCCCAGCATCCTCTGCTCCAGGCCAGCAGCCTCTCTCCGTGGGCACTTGGAGCTGGCTGTGTCCCCAGCCACTACATCTGGAACTGCTGACTTCTGTTTGTGTTGGGGGCGGGGGAGGTCTCCGCACCAGTCTCCCCCTCCATCCTGTTCTGACATCAGCGGCCTGGCCAGCTTTCCTCGGCAGGGCGGCAGGCTCTCTTATCCTGTCTCACATCACTGATTTATGCTTCATTAAGAGTTTGAAAGACCATTACTGCATAGGAAGGACTCGCTGTCTTTTTTTTTTTTTAATTTTTTTAATTTATTTATTTTGTATTTTTGGCTGTGTTGGGTCTTCGTCTCTGTGCGAGGGCTTTCTCTGGTTGCGGCAAGCGGAGGCCGCTCTTCATCGCGGTGCGCGGGCCTCTCACTATCGCGGCCTCTCTTGTTGTGGGGCACGGGTTCCGGACGCGCAGGCTCAGTAGTTGTGCCTCACGGGCCTAGTTGCTCCGCGGCATGTGGGATCTTCCCAGACCAGGGCTCGAACCCGTGTCCCCTGCATCAGCAGGCGGATTCTCAACCGCTGCGCCACCAGGGAAGCCCAAGACTCACTGTCTTTTATCTGTGATTCCTCTGACCCCTTTGAGCTGGGGGTGGGGGCGTTCCTGTCTGGTAAGCAGACCACATGGGGCAGATGGGATCAGCTCACCTTTCTCCAGCTCAAAAAGTGACTTCCCTGGACCTGTGGGAGAAGGAGGGTTGGGACGAGTAGTGTTCTGGAACATTTTCCGAGTAGCCGTTACCACGGAGTCTGAGTGACGTGGACACTTGGACCTGCATTTGGGTTTGTCCCCAACAGCTATAGGAGGAAAGAGCACCCCAGACTCTTCACGTGGTTTATTTTATGGGCTGTCGTGACAAATCTGTGGTATGGGTTTGAGAGGCCTTGGTGTCCCCGGTTACAGATGAAGGCCGTCACTGAGTGTCTGCTCTGTACTGTGTGAGTACTGACGGTGTCACCATGCTCTGTGTGTGTGTGTGTGTGTGAGCTCATTCAGTGACTCTCACAACTAACTCATGGTGGCATTCCCTTCAATCTACGTATAAGGAAACTGAGGCTCAGGGAGTTAAACGATGTCCCTAATGACACATGCTAAGGGGACATACCTGAACCAGGATGAAAATGTAAAATTCCTAACTCCAAGGCCTGAGCCCTTTCTCCCACCCTCAGCAAAGAAGGCATTCTTTTCTTCTCTTATTCTTGGAAATGTTAATAAGAATTTCCAGGACAGGGCTGGGCTGGGAAGGCCTCTGTCTGACCCGCTGTTTAAACCTCTCCATGTGCTGAGAGCCGGCCAAGCCACAGCATACATGGCCAGGGTTCAAACAAGTAAGCAGGGCCATCGCGCCTTCTCCTTAACATCTGGGGAGGAAACAAAAGCAAGAGAACCACGTCTCCATCCGCCATTGCACGCTGGAGCCAAGCCACAGGTGTCACTTGGGTCAAAGGTGGAGCAGCAGGACACACGGCTGACCCTTCGGCTTTGAGGGCCAACCTGAAAGCCTCCACCTGCACTTCAGAGCCTGCAGACCGTCCTCCCCCAGAGCCCTGCCACATTTCCCCCTTTCCTGATCCCGCAGGCCACCTGAGGGTACATCCAAGCCTGTCATCGTCCAGGCCACTAAACAGCTGTGATAAAGGCAAGGACGACTTCCTCCCTGCTGCTGGGAAAGGCAGAGGCTCACCTCCTAGACTGTCCTGCCCGCAAGTGTGTAAGCCATCCCTTGGGAACTCCACAGTCTGCATGTCTTTCCTTTTCCCCGGGAATACCTTTCAGTCACTTTCATTCTTCTGCAGTTAACCAAGCACCTTCTGTGAGCTCAGGCTTACGCGTGGTAGGAGAATTAAAAGTACACATATGATCCCGCCTTCAAAGAGGGAACTCTGTCTTTTACTTAATAACACATTTTCTTCAGATGCTACAAATTTTGCGTTATTTACAAACTTGATCTGCCGTCAGGTTACCGGTGGGATGTGTTTGTCGTCTCCTTGGGTCGATCTCTGTGGGCGGCTCTTTACTCCCAGCATCTCTGCAGTCTTCCTGCTGCACAGTCAGCGTTGGCCAGCCTGGATTCTGTGGTGCTTCCCAGCCTTCCCTTAGGACGTTAGTACGGCCCGGTGAGCCGGGGTGTGTGTGTGTGTGTGTGCGCGCGTGTGCGCGCTGTAACACTTTATGGTGAGAGTGAGAGTGGTCCCAGGTGATCTGTGTGTAAACTGAGTTGCTGCTTTATGTCCCAACTCATTACCTGCTCGGGGTGAGACTGGCAGAGGACTACGGCCTGACCTTGAGCTGTGGTCTCTTGCTTTCTGAATTATGTGGACCTCAAGTCACAGAACCTCTACCTTTGGCTAGTATTACTAAAGACATACCGTATGCTAGAGTGTGGGATGGAGGTCACAGTCCCGGGCAAAATCTGGCCAACAGAAATAATACCTTTGGGCTTTGTTATTATAATCTGAATGTCTTTAAGTGTGGCCTTCAGGCTCCAGGGTGATCTCCTATTGGCCACAGTCCCTACCACTCCTTATTGCCTCTCACCCAGTTTCCCTTCTTGTTTCTTACCTACCTGTTCCCGGATGGGTTTGAGTCTCCACCTCCTGATTAGCATAACATTCTCAGTGAGTCCTTTTAATAATTTGATGGAAAATATTTTGTAGATGAGAAAACTGAGGCCTATCTGGAGGTTATGTACCTTGTCCAAAGTCCCACAGTAAGAAGCAGGACTGAAGGTGGGCTTGGTCTTCCTGCTGTCACATCCCTACTCTTCCACACAGCTGTGCTGTTTCCAACCTGTTCATTCATCCATTAGACAGGCTGTTACTACGTAGGCACAGTAGTAGTGGGCCAGGTCTGACCTGGAGACGGGGATGGAAAGACATGGCCCCAGTGATGAGTTTTTCCCATGACCTGAAGCATATGATAAACTCAGTTCTCTGTAGCTGAGTGAGAGATGAGAGAGAGAGAGAGAGAGAGAGAGAGAGAGAATATGGCCCTGCCCCCCTAAGGCCGTCGCTGGAGAGAGGGCAATAAGATTAAGGAAACTGAATATAACAGAGACCATTGTATAGCCTGACAGTTTTCAGCCTGAAGACAGTGATCTGAGAAGAACTTTAAAAAACTCTCCCTAGAGTTTGGGATTGACATGTACTCACTGCTATATTTAAAATAGATAACCAACAAGGACCTACTGTATAGCACAGGGAACTCTGCTCAATATTATGTAACAACCTAATTGGGAAAAGAATTTGAAAAAGAATACTGTAGATACATGTATACATATAACTGAGTCACTTTGTCGTACAACTGAAATTAATGCGACATTGTTGATCAACTATACTCCAATATAAAATTAAAAGTTAAAAAAAAAAAACTCTCCCTAGACAAACCTCACTGAAACAACCAAACAAATTATAATGGGAAACATCACTTTGCCCACTGAGGATTAGGGAGGCTGCGTACACATACCTGAAACTTGGAGAGATTTTAGTAAGATATAGTGGAGGTCTCCCTCCATCCCCTCCACACAGCTGAATCTCTAAGTCTCTAAGCTGGCAAAGTTCATTTACTGTCAGTTGACTGTTGGGCGTTTCTACAATAAATCTAAATGGTCCCCATCTCTTCTTCCCTGTCTTCAAAAGGTTTGAACAGAGGTCTACACCATCTCTGTGAGAATTCCAAATAGATGGGACCTGTTGAGATGTTTGAATGTGAGGCATAAAGGAGAAAGGCGTTACTGAAGGTTTTCAAAAAAGGATTTCGTGCAAAGAAAAGCACGTTGGTTTGCCCCAAGACTTCTTCAGAACACCGAGTACCAGAATCTAGAAATAAATGTTCTGGCCAAGTACCAAACTGTCCAAAGTAAATAAGGCTTAAGTAATAAGTAAACAATTTGAATGAGTCAGTCACTGAGCTTGATTTGAAAGGCATATCTTGAACACTGGACCTTACTCTTTAAAGCAACCCTGTGCTAATCACTGGTAATGTGACTCCCCTTTTTGTATAGGCAAACATTTTCCTGAAAATGTACGTATATTCTCCCTAGCTTATTGACGAATTTCACACACGGGGTTTCTTCAAAGCAGGGTGTAGCAGAATTGGATCTGCTAAAAAAAAGTAACAGAAACTTTGAGATGACAGGTGATGGTTTTCTTCCTCTCACTTTCCCCAGCCTGGGTTGCAGGTTCCATAATTACAAATAAGCCTTTGGAGTAGGTGACACCAACGAGTGGGTCTCCGTGGGAGGGGTCTTTGGTAGACTCAAGAATGGTGCCCGTGTTTCAGTGCCAGGTGAACCTGTGTTAGCCGGGAATTGGGTAGGAATCTAGCATCTGGAATTCCAGTCTGGTTCTTGCTTCTTGTTTTAATGGAGGGCAGTGACCCAGCCTGCCCTTCTCCGTCCACAGGAAGTGGTTTATGAAATTAAAGTGGAGAATGGCTGTGAGGAACCCACACTTTATGCCCCCAGAGGGATTCTCAAGCACAGCCCGTGGCTTCTTCTCTGCTCTCCCAGTGCCCTGCCTGCCCCCGTGGATGCCTGAGCCATCTTCCCAAGTGCCCTCAAACGTCCACCTTGAATCCCCTGTCATGGCCCATATCCCTGTCCTTCCCTCCGGTCTCAGAAGGACTTGTCCTTCCCACCTGGGCCCCTCCCTCCACCTCCTCTCATCAGGTGGGCTCCTGACATCTGAACACCCTTGTGGGATTCCTCATCCTTCTCCAGATGCTGCCCTTTTTACGCCGATACCTTTGGGAATGAGAGGCCTGCATCTGCCGCTGTCAATCCCACATCATCCAGTCCCTCGTGACCTCCTGGTGTCCCACTTTCACGTTCACTGCCCCACTGAGATGCTTCTTTCAGAAGCCACCAATGTTTTTCATTCTTCTAGACCACCCTGCCAGGTGGGACCCACTTTAGATAGCTGTTCTGTGGAACCCTAGGATTGACACACATGTCTCAGGTGTTTTGAGGAGAGGAGTGGCCAGCTGGCTGCCATCCCATTTCAACCGGGACACCTCTGTTCTTACCTGTAAGTACTGGGATTTTGTGAAGAGCTTGTGAGAGTTGGGCCTTGCCACTCACACTCACAAATAAAGTTTGAAAAGCATAGTTATGTCCACATGAAATGCTCCTCTCGTTTCCCCAGGTAGACCCATGTGGAAGGCCCGCTCTGGGGCGCTGCACTGCAGATGCAGGGGTTTCTGCAGGTTGACCAAACACCTCAAGGAGTATTAGGTTTTTGGAGGGTGTGTGGGAAGGCCGGCAGGCCGGCATTTCCTTTATGAAATTTCCTCAAATCCTACTGTGCGTGAATCCCCTCTCACACATCTCCAGGCTGTTATCTTTTATGAAGAGCCTCTTGTGAATTAATGCATCCTGACACAGCACAGCAGAAGGGATGTGTGTGTGTGCCTGTGTGCGTGCATCCGTCCAGTGGGTAGCCAGGCTCCAGAGTCCTGGCCACTTCTGACCTGGTTTTAGTGTTCTGAGGGGATCTGGGACAGCTCTGCACAGAAGCCTGTTTGTCTTACAGTCCCACGTGGGCCAGGTTTCCCGGTTTGGGCCGATGGCTGGTCACTTTCACATCCACCCATAAACTTTCTTTGTTCGATATTTCTGTTTGTCATTTGCTCCAGATTTGGTAATTTCGTTCTTTCATATTCGTCTGTTGGCAACAAATCACAGTGCAGTTTCCTGCAGTAATTACTGCAATCAGCGTGAAGCATCAGCCCGTAACTATGATCACGACGCCTGTACTCGACAGTTTTTATGTCTTGTTAGTGTCACAGTGTTGGAGCAACATTGTAGGGAGGAAGCCCCTCCTCGTACTTAGGAACCTCCCTCGAGTGTCTTTCTGGTTCTAGAACGGTGATTTTTCTGACGTCCCCATTCTGTTCATGGCTGAGGCCAGTCTTGGGGGCCCTGGAACCTACCAGGACCAACCACTGTCCCCTCCCTCCTGCCTAAAGGGCAGTGTGGACAGGGAAGGGGCCCCATGGAGTTGCCCTATGGATGGATGTCTTTGGTTTCTTTGAGATTCCTTACCGTTTCTTTCTGCCATCTGTGAACTCTTTGGAAGCCTGTGTTAACTGGGAACAAAATTATCTTAATTTTTTTAGCTTCATTATGTAATCAAGACCCTATCGGCTGGGACTTCCCTGGCGGTCCAGTGGTTAAGACTTCGCCTTCCAGTGTAGGGGGTGCAGGTTCGATGCCTGGTCAGGGGAGCTAAGGTCCCACATGCCTCGTGGCCAAAAAACCAAAACATAAAAACAGAAGCGATATTGTAACAAATTCAATAAAGACTGTAAAAATGGTCCACACCAAAAAAGATCCTAAAAAAAGAGACCCTGTAGACTGAGTCATGTTACTAGGTAGCAAGGTGGGGTGGATACTGATGACCGAGTTCAAGCCATGGTTTTGCCCCCTACTCCTGTGTGACTAGGCTTGTCTGTTATCTTCTCTGAGGTTCACTTTCCTCATCTGTAGAATGGGGGCAATGATGTCTGCCTTGTGTTTATTAAGTCATTCAACATTTATGAGTGTTTATGCATTTTTGTGTGTGTATACTGACCATGTGCGAGGCCCAGAACGGGGCCCTCATGGAGTTCATGTCCAGAGGGAAGTAACTCAAGAGGCAGTTACAATACAGGGGGGATTAAGTACCATTAGGTTTGAGAATCACTAGGTCTAGAGGGCAATGGAATTACTAGGTCTAGAGGGCAATGACCTCCTCTTCCAACCCAGAGGAATTGGGAGGTGTGAGAAATTGGAAGCCTTTGCTGATCAGGACTCTGTGTGCTTGGGAAAGAACTTTACATGCTTGGTCCAGGCAGGAGGTGGAAGGAACGTTTTGTGAAGGTGCTGTGGTTTAGGTAAGGTTGTGAATTACAAGGTGGAGCTCCACAAGGCACCATGGGGAGAGGCTCAGAAAAAGCATGAAGCAGCTGTGAGGGGGGGGGCGGTGAGGAGTGGGTGGGAGAGGACAGAAAGCTTACGGGGATGCCTTTCTGGAAATATCCAAGGTTGCCAACCAATGAATGAAATGGCGGATTCAACTGATCACAGCATTTCCAAAACAATCAATACCACTAGTCTTCTGGGGGTACTGGAGTGTGGGTGAGAGGTAAGTCGGGGGAAGGATGTGTGTGGGGGTGTTGACTCAGGATCTATGAGAGGAGGCAGCTGTGGCCTGGGCTAATCACGCCACTTTGGGAACAAAGCAGCAGGTGATGGGTAGGGAAAGACAGACCTCTCTGAACGGGGGTCCCAGGTAGAGGTAAAGAACGTACGCAGCTCTGAACACTCCATGCACTGATGGCTCCAAAGCCCAGGCGGGACTTTCTGGGCTCCCTGATCTCCCTGGTTCTTGATCGCTTTACAGAGACCTGCACTTCTGGATGTCAAGAGGGTTTCACGCTGGGAAAGCTTGGTGGTGAGGGTCAGGTGTCCCCAGGTTGACCACCAGTTACAGCTTGCTGTCCCTCCTCTCAGAGGGCCTCTGGGCACAGCTGCTGGCCGCAGGACTCTTCCAAGGGCCGCAGTGCCAACTTTCCTCCTCCCTGGCCTTCCCCACTCCGCTCTTTATACAAACGGAGCTCCGGAGGAAAGGTGGATTGAGCAACGGAGTGACCGCGAGGGTGACACAGGTAGAGAGAACCTGTTGCAAACATTTCCCATTGATTGTCATTCAGATGAGTCCTGTTAAGCATCACCTGCTCTGGCCCAAAGCGACAAGAATGTGTTTGCAGAAGCAGCCCTGGATACTGGGCGTACACCGGAGCGAGAAGCAGTCTTCCAAGTCGGCCTGCCTGTTTTGCAAAATCATGTTCAAAAACTTTGCCCTTTCCGCATTTAGCAACATTTCAGTGGGTGTGACTTACCATAGTCATGGTCGTGAGTAATTCACTCTTTGATCTAAGTTGCCTGAAATTTACCATATCAGACACTCCTTCAGGTTTCTAAAGCATTGGTTTAAAATAATGCTTGGGGGGTGGGTGGTTGGAAGGGTGCTTCTTATAGTAATGAAGTGTTGTTATTTTTCAAAATAGAGATCTATTTGTGTTTTCAAAGTTTATGTTTTTTGGACCAAAGAATATTCTGAATCCTCACTGCAGAGAGAGAGAGCCTGGCATTCAGTGGGTTTGGCAATCCAGCTCCATCCACCCTTCTGCCTGCCTTTCCTTATCCCACCTATGTATTAATTTTTTTTTTTTCGGTCTTGTGAAGCTACTGTAAATTCCCTCAGTTCACCATGCCTTTGCTCAAGCTTTTCCCTCTGCCTGGAATGTCTTTTTTCAAGGTGGGCCCCTGATAAAATCCTGCTTGTATTTCAAGGCCGAGGTCAAGAGTTCTGAGCACCCCCATCCCTAAACAGAATGAATTGCTCCTTCTTCCGTGTTCCATAGGGTTCTTGTCACACCATCCGTCCTTGCATTTGTCACTGTATGTAGGGGTTGGTGACGTTCTAGTCTGTCTCCTCCTTCGAGTGTCGGATGGGACTATGTTGACAAACATTCACACATTCATTCACTCATTCATTCATTCATTCATTCACTAATCGTATCCTGAGTTTCTTCTAAATGCCAGCCCCTGTGCTGGGCTCCTGCATTATAGAGAAGACTAAACCATTGGCCCCACCCTCAAAGGGCTAGCAAACACACAGAGACACCCCTAGTACTTGTGGTACGCCTGGCGATACAGGCGGGCACCGAGGAGGAGAATTTAACACTGGACCTAGTGTTAGGGCTGTGGTGGGCGGTGTCAGGGAAGGCTTTGAGCAGCACGTGGCACCAGTGCTGAGTCTTGAGGAATGAGTAGGCGTTTCTAGGCAGAGAAATGCCTAGTGTCATTGGCACCTAGCCCAAGCGCAGACAGGGTGGGAGCTCAATCAGTATTGGCTCAACTGTTGACATTTGTAACGTCCTGGGTCTGGGTGAAGGCCAGAGCCCTGCATGGCCAGCCTCACCCTCCAGGGGCAGCCAGTCTATGCTTGTCTGGCCCACAGAAAGGCCCAATTTGTCTCAAGCATGTGGAATCTACCAGGCTGTCTTTGGGGGTCTGAATCTACAGGGTGTCCACAAATTCTGGGAACAGATCATATTATTTTATTGCTTTATAGATGGGAGATATCGATGAAGACGTTGTACATGTTCCCGTGTCTTTCCAGGGTCTGTGGACACCCTGGCTTTCTCTGGCATTCCCCCATCCCAAGGGACCTTGGGCGTGGCGCTACAGCCTTCGCTGTCTCTCTTCTCTCTTCCTCTCTGCCTCACCCCTTGATCATGGCTAGTCTAGACAGATCAGAGTCTTGCCCCAACTGGAACCATGGAGTTTTTTTTTTTTTTTCGAAAAAACGTAATAAATATCTAGGTGAAAATGGAAATATCTACATGTTTCTTTTTGTGTGTGTGTGGTACGCGGGCCTCTCACAGTGTGGCCTCTCCCGTTGCGGAGCACAGGCTCCGGACGCGCAGTCCCAGCGGCCATGGCTCACGGGCCCAGCCGCTCCGCGGCACGTGGGATCCTCCCGGACCGGGGCACAAACCCGTGTCCCCTGCATCGGCAGGCGGGCTCCCAACCACTGCGCCACCAGGGAAGCCCTACATGTTTCTTTTTAAGTGTCCTTTTAAAATGTGAAGTCCCTTTTTTGGTTGGGAAACATCAAAATAGATCAATGTGTAACTTGGTCTGCTCATAAGAAGAGGCTCATACTTAATATATTTAGAGAGGAGAGAGAAAAGCGATTTTTCACATTGAACTTTTCCCTATTTTTCTTTTTAAACCAAAGAGAGCTTGGAAAATTTCTCCACCTTCTCCACTGCTTGTGTATTTTCCTGGCTTCAAAATGCTGGTGTGGTCTTTCGTTTCCTGAGCTGGAGAGTGAAAGATGCAGAGCTTTGTTTGACCTTGAGTTCTGCTACTCTCTTTTAAATGGAAAAAGCATCTTTTCGGGGCAGGTGTTAGTCATGAGCTGAAGGCAGGGTGCGGAAGAGCAGAAGAGGGACTTTCTCTGTGGGAAATGAAGGCAGTGGTGAAATAAAATGTTTTTCTGACATCTACCTGTCTCTGCAAATTACCTGTTTTTTAAAAAATTTTTATTTTATATGGGAATATAGTTGATTAACAATGTTGTGATAGTTTCGGGTGTACAGCAAAGTGATTCAGTTATACATACACGTGCATCTATTCTTTTTCAAATTCTTCTCCCATTTAGGTTATTAAAGAATACTGAGCAAAGTTCCCTGTGCTATACAGTAGGTCCTTGTGGGTTGTCCATTTTAAATATAGCAGTGTATACATGTCAATCCCAAACTCCCTGACTATCCCTCCCCCGGCCCCGCCCTTCCCCGCTGGTAACCGTAAATTCATTCTCTAAGCCTGTGAGTCTGTTTCTGTTTTGTACAAAAGTTCATTTGTATCATTTTTTTTTTTAGATTCCACATATAAACGACATCATATAATATTTGTCTTTCTCTGTCTGACTTACTTCACTTAGTATGATAATCTCCAGGTCCATCCATGTTGCTACAAATGACATTATTTCATTCTTTTTTATGGTTGAGTAATATTCCGCTGTATATATGTACCGCATCTTCTTTATCCATTCATCTGTCGGTGGACATTTAGGTTGCTTCCGAGTCTTGGGTATTGTAAACAGTGCTGCAGTGAACATTGGGGTGTGTGTATCCTTTCGAACCATGTTTTTCTCTGGATATATGCCCAGGACTGGGATTGCAGGATTATATGGTAATTCTATTTTTAGATTTTTAAGGAACCTCCATACTATTCTCCATAGTGGCTGCACCAATTTACATTCCCACCAACAGTGCAGGAGGGTTCCCTCTTCTCCACATCCTCTCCAGCATTTGTTGTTTATAGATTTTCTTGATGACGGCCTTTCTGACCGGTATGAGGTGATAACGTCATTGTAGTTTTGAGTTGCATTTCTCTAATAATTAGCGGTGTTGAACATCTTTTCATGTGCTCCTTGGCCATCTAAATTAACTTTTTCATTCACTTACAACAAAAGCGTTAGTGAGCGTGGTGGAAATTTTACTGAAGTTTTCGTGGGGAAGGAGGGTTTTATGACACATACTTCATAAAAAACAGCTTGAAAACCGTTCTCCAACGTGTCTGGGTTCCATAGTTCCTGCTCCTCATCGTCCCACCCTTTTAAGCCTTTTCTCTTTCCTCCTGGATATTCTGCCAGCCAATTCCCTTCCCACCTCCCCGATCAAATCCAAAGTCCCCTCTCCTGTACCATGCAGAAAAATTTGGTCTGGTGTCAAATTCCATGCCCAGATGTTCATTTCCCAGCCAACAGGGTTTTTAGCAAAAGGCCGTTACAAGAACTGTAGCAGTAGGAAGTTTCAGATAATCTTTTTATAACAAGTCAGAACAATAAGGTAGTACCGGAAGGACTATGCAGAGAAGTCCTAGAAGGATTTCTGAGCCCCTGGCTGCACTGAGCCCTAGTCTAGAAAGGTTATTTCCAATTTCTCCCAACCCCCAGCTCCCATCCTGCAGAGCTGGCCTAGGACTCACCCTCCCCTTCTTTGGGGACAGACCCAGCCCAGCGGTCTCTGTCTATCTGCGATCCTCAGCTGAACATGGTCTAGGGCAGCGGTCCCCAACCTTTTGGCATCAGGGACCGGATTCATGGAAGACAGTTTTCCCACAGACGGGGCGTTGGGGGATGGTTTTGGGATGATTCAAGTGCATTACATTTATTGGCACTATTTCTATTATTATTACATTGTAATATATAATGAAGTAATTATACAACTCACCATAATGCTGACAGGAGGCGGAGCTCAGGCAGTAATGGGAGCGGCTGTAAATACAGATGAAGCTTCCCTCGCTCCCCCGCCACTCACCTCCTGCTGTGCGGCCCAGTTCCTAACAGGCCACAGACTGATACTGGTCTGTGGCCCGGGGCTTGGGGACCCCTGGTCTAAGGGATGTGTCTGGCCCTAGCTGGGTCCCACAGCCTGAGGCGCAGGTGTAGATGCTAAGACCTCGGAGCAGTGCCAGGCCCTCCTGACAGCCTGGGTCCTCAGGGAATCTGTGGCTGTTCATAGAAACAGCAGAACTTTCACCAGATACTTCAAGATGCTGCCGGTTGTGAGAGAATGTTGCTGTACCAGATTCCATGCTTGACAGAATGAGAGGTAGATGTGCAAATGGAATGGACCGAGAGACATGGGAGGGGTATAGACAACCAGTGGTATCGTCTAGAAACAGGGAAGCAGAGGGTTTCCCAGGTTCCTGGGGAAGAGGCATTCAAAACGGCAAGACTTGAAAAAATCCTCTATACCAAGACGTGAAAGCACTTCTCTATACCAGCCCGGTACAGGGCGCATCCCAGGTACCGTCTCTGTCCATCCTCACAGCTTCCCGGAGAGGTCGCTGGAGCCTAGAAAACTAAGGGTTGCCCAAGGTCATGCAGTCAAAACTCAGATGGAATGGCAGAGTTCACAGTCCTACCCCCCACCCCCCACCCCCGCCATAATGTCTCCAAGAGGTTGCCCCTGGTTGGCTGGAAATCTTGTGCCAGATACTACCTGATAATGTTTTCCTTCTTTCCCATCTGCCTTCCATCAGGAGGAAGTGCTTCGATATTCCAGAGCATCTAAACTGAGTATTCTTGCATTTATCTCGGGGACATCATTAGCGCTCATTTCATTTCATTTAAGATGCCAGCCGGCGGGAGCAAGGTTGCCCCAGCTGAGCTCATGGTATAGACACAGAGGGTTGCTCATGGGAACCCACCCCACCTGGAGGTTTCACCTTGCACCTTGTGCAGTCCGTGGTCTTCGTGGCCCTTCGCTGTGCCCTGCATCCAGGCACGCCAACTTCTCTGTGTCTAGGTGAGAAGACTCTTTCTCCCACCAAACTCTACAAATGAGTTTTCCCTTCTGTCGCCTCCCACGGTTCCCAGGGCGTCCTCTGTGCTGCAGCACCTTCAGGTTTCTACTCTGCTCTTCCCTGCTCTGCCCCGGACTCTCTGCTTGTCCACACCCTCAGGTTCAAGGCCAGGCCAGTGCCACCTCCCCTCATGCCCAGATGCATTTGGTTGGACTGACTTCCTGGGCACGTGCCCTGGACCCTCTAAGTAGCCTTCTTTCTTTCTTCTGCATTTCTCCTTGGTTCTCACCTACCTCACTAGTCAGGAGGTCCTTTAGGGCAGAATCCCCACGTAGCTTATCCTGGTATCCCTAGGTTGCATACCAATGTCCTATTCGACGGGAACCTATTTTTCCACAGCTCTTTAAAATTCACAGAGGACTCCCGCCTCCTTTCTTTGGACATGGGGCAGGAATTCCCATTTTACAGAGGAATACACTGAGGTTCAGATAGGTTGGGCAACTTGCTTTAAGTGACTCAGTAAGTAAAGGCCAGAGCGAAGGTTGGATTCTGGGCCTGCCTGGCTGCAACAGGCGTGCTCCCTGCTTCTCCCTGCTCTCTCGGGGCATCAGAAGTGGCCTGTGCATCTTTGGTGCCCAGGTATTGGGGCTCCGGTTAAGAGTGTCTGGCACTCAGGAGCTGAGACATCTTGGTTTGCAGCTGAGCCCTCGGAAGGGGGAGGGAGTGGAGGCTGCAGCGGAGGCTGTCCAAGTGGGAGGAGGCGGAGGGAAGCAGCTGATGGGCGGTGGGGGCAGCCACACCCACTCACACCCACTCAGGTAAGAGGCGCCCTGCCCAGGGGCCCAGATGCCATTTCTCCTCAGTCAGCAGGAACCGCATTCCACACCACAGGAACGCTCTGTTCAAAGGAGGCCCCATCAGGAGCCAAGGCTCCTGTGTGTGTGTGTGTGTGTGTGTGTGTGTGTGTCTGTGTGTGTGTGTGTCTGTGTGTGTGTGTTCTCTGGAGGCCAGACTTAAGAATGAGTTAAAGGGACTTCCCCAGCGGTCCAGTGGTTAAGACTCTGCGCTTCCGCTGCTGGGGGCGCGGGTTCCATCCCTGGTCGGGGAGCTAAGATCCCACATGCTTCGCAGCACGGCCAAAAAATTAAAAAAAAAAAAAAAAAAACTGATAAAGAAAGAGTGAGTTAAAGAGACAAAGAAGGAAAGAAGGGAAGCTTGTCCCTAACTGAGGGTGAGATAAGTATGGAGCTGGAGGATATGAGTGTCTGAAAAAGTCAAAATCACCAGTGGCTCTCTGCACTGCTTCCCATCCCACATCTTTGCCCCAGGCTGGGCCTGCAGGGGCCCAGCACCTTCTTAGGCTGCAGAGCCGGCCAGACCAGCCGGCCTCCCTGGGCAGCAGAGGGCTGTTCCGCAAGGCGTCAGGCTGCTGCAGCCTGTGCAGGGCCGGAGGGCGGCCAGGGGAGGAACGCTGGCCTTCATGGCTTCTGCAGCGTCTACGTGGGATGGAGAAATCAGAGGTTGACCGTGGGGTGCTCAGGCTGCTCCAGATCACCAGCCTGGGGCTGAGCAAAGGGGGACGAGGATGTAAACTGTAAAAAGAGGGGCGGTGATGGGTCCCAGGTTACGTAGCTGGTAAGGGTGGGGTCTGGATTTGAAGCTGAGTCTTTTGGAATTTCCTCCTCCCAAGGGTTGCCCAGGCCAGCAGGGAAGAGAAAATCGTAAACACTCAGTTCGGGTAGAAGGTGGAAAGTAGAAAGGCAGGGTTCAGAGCTCAGAGAGACTTCAGAGGGGATGAGAGGCTGGCCCCCAGAGGGCTGGTGTTTCCCAGGGCCCTTGAAGCGGAGGGGATGCCAGGCAGAACCTCTGGGACCAGCCAGACCTATCCTGACCCTCCTCCGGGACCAGATCCCTCCAGGCACGTTGTCTGTGCGCCGTGCCTTTGTGCTGCCTCTGAGACTGTGGAAAGACAGCCATTTCCAAATATTTGTTTGGGTTTTCTGGAAGCTCCTTGAAGTGGAAATGAAATATCTACCTGGTGGCTCTGAAACAGGCTCCCCCCTCAGCAGGCCTGGCTCTGACATCACTCCCTGAGGCAGCAAACAGGCCGGAGTCCTGGGGAGCTGCACGGGCCATACAGCTGGGATTGTTGAGGGCACCAGCCTGAGGCATGGGGGCCCTGGGCCCTGCAGCCCCTGAATATTTGCCCAGGTGCCCTGGACAGAGCAGCTGGGGACATGGGGGCCTGGCTGCCTGCGAGGGAGCTCCAGGGGGTGCAGGCCGGGAAGCCGGAGGTGTTTTAGGCTACATTAGAAATAGCAGCAGCCTTCCTGGAGTGGACTGAGTCCAGTGGTCAAGAAACAGGCAGGCTTGGAGGCGGCCTGGCTCCCACCGCGTGGCCACCGTGCCTCAGCTCCATTAGCTGACAAAGCCACTCTTTGTTTTCACCAGCCGCAAGTGGAGGATGACGCAGATTTTGGCAACATTCACGCTGCTAGCCCAGAGCGTGGAGTCGTGGCCAAGGGTGGCTTGAGGGCCCCTCCCTTCTCTTACAAGAAGCGGGGGGAGACTGTGCCCGACGTGAAGGGGCAGCTGCAGCTCAGTGCCAGCTGATGGTTGCCATGTGGGAATTTGGACCCGAGTTGCCAGATCTTCAGATCTTCCAGGAAAGCTGAAAATCTAGCAATTCGTGTGAAATTTCTCAATTTTTGAAATTCTTAAAGATGCTATGCAGGCTGAGGCCAGACTTGGTCCCTCGCTGCCAGTTAGTGACCTCTGCTCTTGGCCTTTAGAATCCAAGGACTGCCTAAGCAAAGGGTCCCCATACAGGTGATGGGATGGAGGTGGGATGGCGAGAAGGTTTGAAGAGGGGACCCAAAGTCCACAGGCAAGCAAGGCATAATCCTGCCCCCACTCCCCAAAAAGGGCAAGGAACTGCTCCAATTCTTCTTGGTTCTCATCTGCCATCTTGGTGCAAATATAGGGGCAGGAGGGGAGGGGAATGACTTCCAGAACTTGGACCTTGTTTCTGTCTCAGGCATTTCCAGTTGCACTTGGCCTGACCTCATTCTGCTGGCTTAGCTGATAAAGTTTGCCCACGAGGAGGGTCTTTCTCCCACTCTGCTCCCCTCTCTGTCCACAGCTTCCCCCCCCCATAAGTCCTTGTGGCCACCAGAGCCCTCCCACTAGGAGGTCTGGCCCGTGACGAAGCTGGGAGGCTGGTGGCCAGCCAATCAGAGCAGTTGGCAGTATTGGTGGGAATTAATGACAGTTTAGCATAGGGGAAGACAGCACAAAATTTAGGATCAGACAGATCTGGATTCAACTCACAACTCTTTCTCCAGCTAGCTCTGTGACTTTGAGACTGTTATCCAACCTTCCTGCAACTCTCTTCCATCATCTGTAGAATGGGGAGAGTAATTTCTCCCTGGAGGAGATTAAATACAAAGGTTATGGAAAGTGCCTGGCACGGTACCTGGAACATATATTAAGAGCTAATCTATAGCTGTCATTGATCTCCGACTCTTCTTTTTTTTTTTTTGTGGTACGTGGGCCTCCCACCGCGTGGCCTCACCCCGTCGCGGAGCACAGGCTCCGGACGCGCAGGCCCAGCGGCCATGGCTCACGGGCCCAGCCGCCCCGCAGCACGCGGGACCCCCCCCCCGGACCGGGGCACGAACCCGCGTCCCCTGCATCGGCAGGCGGACTCCCAACCACTGCGCCACCAGGGAAGCCCTGACTCTTCTTGATTTGAATTTCTAACAGAAGATACAGTGCCAGGTTCTAAGCACCCAACTTATAAACACACTCTTGGAACAGAAACAAGTTGGATACCATCTGCCCGTGTTTTATAGATGTATTTCCATTTCATCTTTTACCTTCATCTCCTCTAAACAAAACCATGGTGGACCGAAAGGTAATAAATTATGTATAAAGTAGCCTTCCACTTTTCTTCTCTTCCTACTTGGCCTCTCTCCACCCACCAGGACCTTTACTCCAGTCTCCGGTGTCCATGACTCATCAGCCCACAAATATTTATTGAGCACACATCTTGCTCCCTGCTCTCCTGGGACCCACAGCCAGTGAGGGTGGCAGATAGGCAGACGGATGATTGTAGCCAGCATGCGGTTAGAGGGAAGCTCGTGGTGCTGGAGGGGCCGGGGGCAGGGAGGACGTCTGGTGATATCTGTAGTGAGGCTTCAGAAAGGATCAGAGCTGTGGAGGCAGGAACGGAGAGGAGACGGAGGCCCGAGACCTGCAGAGGGAGCATGGGGAGAAGGTACTGGATACTGAGATGCCAGGGATGAGGCAATGGGAAGAGCCGGGAGGAACCCCCGTTTCTGTTTAGATGGCTGGGTAGATGCCACCAACTGAGAGTGAGAGCGGCAGAGAAAAAAGGGTGCCCTGAGAAGTGTCAAGTTAGACTGTGCAAGGTGGCCTTGGAGGTGTTGGTGGGACATTGGGTAGAGCAATCCTGTAAGTGACAATAGTGAACCTGCCATGAGCCAGGATACAAAGTGTCTTCAATGCTCTCTCTTATTTAATCTCCACAACGGCCCCGGGGGGCCCGCTTCACTTTTCCGGTGAACATATATTGAGACTCAGAAATGTTAGGTAATTGGGATTGACATATATACACTACTATGTATAAAATAGATTAACGAATGAGAACCTACTGTATAGCACAGGGAACTCTACTCAGTGCTCTGTGGTGACCTAAATGGGAAGGAAATCCAAAAATGAGTGGATAAATGTACACGTATAGCTGATTCACTTTGCTGTACAGCAGAAACTAACACAACATTGTAAAGCAACTATACTGCAATTAAATTTTATTTTAAAAAGTGTTCATGGCTAGTATAAAGTCAGTGATGGCTTTCACTTTTTCCTTAAAAATCTGTATGTTTTTAAAAAATCTAAAATTCTATATAGTCCCCCATCAAGGACACTATGGTTTTTGTTCTGGTCTCTCAAGATCTAAAAACACTTAAGTTACCAACTTGTAAAACAGTTCTTCCTCATAGAGATCTATTTTCTTAAGAACAGCTTATAATAAATATTTTTTAGATTAAAAAAACAAAAAAGAAATGTTAGGTAACCAATTGGTCCAAGGTCACACAGTGAGCCAGTAGCGTGAGTCTATCTCAGACAGCCAGTCTTCCCACCCATTTGTTCATGCATTTGTTCAACTGCCGTTTATTGAGCACCTACTATGAGGCTGGCACACTTTGGGTGCTTTGGACTTATCAGTCAAGAATATCTGCCCGTATGTGGGTCCTCTTCTACTGCACATGCTGACTCTGCTCAGAGGCAGCTGGGGGTGCAAGACGGTGTTTCTGGGCTGGAAGAGCAGGCGGGTGCTGTCAGCACACCAGGGACAGCCGATCCTGCAGAGACTCTTGCCCTGGGTGCTTTCACCCGGCTCCCAGCAGCCCTGCCAGGGCTCAGGAGAGAGGCCTGCCACTCACTAGGGAGACAAGCTACGATGATGGTGGCCCGGCACCTGGGAAAGTAGGAGACCTCCCCTCATTTTACAGAGAGGGAAACTGAGGTAGGGAGGAACCAGGCATGGCCCAAGGCCTCCCAGGGAATCGGGGACAGAGCAGATGAGAACACAGCCCTGTGTTTGCCTGGCTTCCCCTCGTTCAGGTCATTGACTCTCCACGGGGCCTGCCCTGGGGGAGCCGGCCTCACACACTCACCTCCCAGGAAGGCAGGGCCCCAAGGCTCCCACCAGTAGGCACTGGGGCAGGTCCGAACAGCCCGAGCTGGCCTCCCTGGGACCCACGCCCAACTCAGGAGCAGCTGGTCAGTGGGCGTGGACTTCCTGCTCACGTGACCCCTGCCACTCGTGTGCCCCCCTCCCCTTCCTGGGGATGAGCTGCAGCTGCCTGAGCCCCCAGGCGGCCTGTGCCCCTTCCCTTATGGCTCGGGGGTCCCGGGGAGAAGAGCCGGCAGTGAAACAAGCCGAATGCCAGGACGCAGGGGCGGGAGTGGGTGGCAACAGCTGCAGGCCCCTCTCCCACATTTAGCCAGGCGACTGCTTTGCCCTGCTCCTTCCTCTTTTTGGGTGGCCACTGCCTCCACGTGGGAGTGTGATCCTGACGGCCACTCCCAGGATGACTCATGGGCCGTGGCGGCCCAGAGAAGAACGCCTGCTCCTGTCAGTGGAGGCTTTTTTAAGCCAGTTGAACCTGAGCAGCTGTTCCACAGGGGGCTGGGGCTGAGGCCAAACGGGGCTGCCCCTTGTTTCCTGTGTCCCCACCTCCCCTTCAGGGCCTCCCAGCTCCAGGGAGCCTACATTATGTCAGCAGAGAGCAAGGGATGCCAGAGGCCGCTCTGGGAACGCAGCGAGGCTGGGGCGGGGAACCGGGCCAGGCCGGCCCTGGGTGGGAGAGCAGGGGAGGTACCAGACCCAGCGCCCAGAGCCCCAGAACCATCACATACCACAACCAATTTCTGTTCATTCTCTAAAAAGAATGTCCAAATCAGCTAGTCCACAGTGTCCCAAATATGAACGATTTGTGAAATGATTTCAAACGTGGACAAATTTGAAAAATTTTTTTGACGTAATGAGTGATTTGACACTGATTTATTAGAGGATGGAGCTACTATTTGAAGAGGAATACGTTTAAGACATATATTAAGCAGGACGTCACTGGCGGTCCAGTGGTTAAGACTCCGCGCTTCCACTGCAAGGGCCACGGGTTCAAGCCCTGGTCGGGGAACTAAGATTCCACATGTCGCATCGCCCCCCAGAAAAAGAAAGAAAAAAGGACATATATTAAGCAAATGTTGTGCTACAGCTCGTATATAATCACGTCATAAAGAAAAAAACCTCAGGGATATATAAATGAGTAAAGATTGGAAATGCTGGTTGCGGCCTCCTTCCTTTTGGTTTTCTGGTCTTTCCCTCCCTCCTTCCCCTGGTCTCCATCCAGGGAAGACAGGTGTCTGAATGTTTCTGTGAATTTGACTTTGGTTTATTGGGACCAGGGTAGCACTTATTACAGCCTTCAAGAGTTCCGTGGTGACTTGGGCTGTCGCCTGGGATGGGGCAGCTGAGCCATCATCAGATAGAAAGTCCTGTTGGTGAGGTAGATAGAGTCACTGGGTGGGGCTGGATTAGAGCCAGGAAAGTGGGAGAAGGTTGTGATCCTGGACGCTCGTGTAGACGCTGATGACTGAGGAAACCAGCAGACGTTCCGGGGCTGGCCCCTCCTGCCTGCACCATCCGGATCTGGGTGAGCCCTTCTAAAACACTTCATCCCACCCACCCCGGCGACAGCTCAGTCTGACCCTGTCCTGGGTGGGCATGCCCTTGGCTACACGAAACCACTGCTGGAGGGTAATGGACAGGTGTTTCCTCTCCCCACCCAGTGAGTCTGCACCTCCATACAAACCTTGTGCTTTGGGCCAGACCAGGTGGAACCAGAAGGCTGGGCCTCGGAAAGGACAGCCGATGGAGCAGTTTTTGCCTGACGCTTTTGCTAGATCAGTGCGTGCCTCCCCCACCCAGCAAGTAACGCACACAGTGGGTGTGGGACCCGCATTCGCTCAGTCTCTCAGCCTGCCAGGAGCACCCTTCCCCTGCTTCCTCAGGCAGGTCACATGCATCTTGCAGGTCTGAGTATCCTGAGGCTCTCCCTGCCTACCCCCTTCCCAACCTACATTTACTTCTCCTCTTGTCCTCCTTCACAGCATCCCGTGTTTTCACTGAGCGTAACTCGTTATGTTGTTCGCCATTATGCATTTGGTTTTGTGACTCTTTGATAAACGTTGGTCACCCCAATAGATTGTAAACTTCAAGAGGATGAGGAACAAGGTGGTTTTGTTGAGTATTGATTTCCCAGTGCCTGGCTCAGAGCTGGACTGTTGAATGAATGAACGAATGAATGAATGATAGACTTTGGAGTGAGGCAAGTCAAGATTGAATCTTGAGTCAGCTACTTCCTAGGTGAGGGGCCATGAGCATCCTTCTGAGCGTCACCTCCCTCTGCACCTGTCAACAGAGGCAAAATTGTTCCCCGAGCTGTGCGGTTGAAAGGATTATGATACTGCATGGAAATCATGTAGACCGAGCCCAGCTTCATATTATGAGTCTTACGATAATAATAATTGATAATAATAATGATAGTTCTGGTGTTTAATGAGTGCTCATATGTGTCCCATGATTTACAGGCACGCTCTAATTTAGAGCATTCTCATCCCTATTTTTTAAAAAAAATTATTTATTTTTGGCTGCATTGGGTCGTCGTTGCTGAGCGTAGGCTTTCTCTACCTGTGGTGAGCAGGGCTGCTCTTCGTTGCGGTGTGCGGGCTTCTCATTGCTGTGGCTTCTCTTGTTGTGGAGCACAGGCTGTAGGCATGTGGGCTTCAGTAGTTGCAGCTCGAGGGCTCAGTAGTTGCGGCACACGGGCCCTAGAGAACTTGGGCTTCAGTAGTTGTGACTCTCGGGCTCTAGAGCGCAGGCTCAGTAGTTGTGGCACATGGGCTTGGTTGCCCCACGGCATGTGGGATCCTCCTGGACCAGGGATCGAACCCGTGTCCCCTGCATTGGCAGACGGATTCTTAACCACTGCGCCACCAGGCAAGTCCCCTCATCACCATTTTATAGATTAGAATATTGAGGCTCAGAGAGGCTGACTTGTCCAAAGGCACATGGAGAGCAAGCGACAGTGCCTAGGGGTTTTTCTTTTTCTAACAGCTTTATTGAGATTTTAATTTACGTACCATAAAATTCGTTCTTTTGAAATATACAATTCAGTAATATTGACGATATTGACAGAGCTGTGTAACCGTCATCACCACCACTATCTATTATTTTCAATTTTTTCATTTTTTGGCCATGTAGCATGTGGGATCTTAGTTCCCCGACCAGGGATCGAACCCGTGCTCCCCGCATTGGAAGCGTGGAACCTTAACAACTGGACCACCAGGGAAGTCCCTCCACCACTATCTATTTTTTAAACACCTGATCACCGCAGTTAGCAGAGACCCTACCCGTTAGCAGTCACCTTCCATTCTGCTTCCCCAGCCCCTGGCACCCAGAGACAGCATCTACTCTGTCTCCGTGGACTTGCCTATTCCAGACATTTAATATGTATTTCACATATTGTATGACATCCCATAACAAGTGGCCTTCTGTGTCTGGCTTCTCTCACTGAGTGTAGTGTTTTCAAGATGTATCTGTGTGGTAGCATAGATCAGTATTCCATTCTTTTTATGGCTGAATAGTAGTCCGTTGTATGGATGGACCACATTCTGTTTATCCATTCATCAGTTGATGGATATTTGGGTTGTGTCACTCCTTGGCTGTTGTGAATAACATTGCTATGAACGTTTATGTGTAAGTCTTTGTGTGGAATATATTTTCATTTCCCTTAGGTATATACCTAGGAGTGGAATGGCTGGATCAGCGGGTAGCTCTACGATTAACCATTTGAGGAACAAGTAGACTATTTCTCAAAGCTGCCTTACCATTTGACATTCCCAGCAGCTATGAATGAGGGAGCACACAGATTGAAACCTAGCCTGTGCTTTGACTGCTGGGTGGATACTCTGAGTGGTGCCTTATCCTGCACTAATCGTGGTTGTGGGTCAGGGGCCTTTGGAGCAGATATTCATGTGCCTGGCCGGCTGGGCCAGCAAAACCGATGTTCAAATAGGATGTGTCCAAACTCGCCTTCTCCTTGGAGCCGTGGTGTTCCTGGATTCTGAGACCAGCGTCTTTGGCAAATGCGTAATGGCAACAACCAACACACAAGCTAACAATTATTGAGCATGTACTGTGTTCCACACAACGAGCTGACTGTTTCATGCAACTACCCTGGCTGGCAGAGTCTCTGTTTGGTGACCATCGGCAGCTTGGAGATCAGCTCATCTGTTTTTTCAGACACTCAGATGGAAATGAGGGAGGCTTGCCTACGGGAGGTTCTGATGCCATTGGCTGGGGAAGGATGTGTGGGGGCAAGCTTAAAATCCGAAAGATCACAGGCAGCTGAAATGAAAAGGAAGCTTCCTAAGCATGAGTGTGAAGCCCTGTTTCTTGGTTCAGCAACTCAGCTACAAATATTAAACCTAACGATTATCCTTGTTCTGGTGAAATGATGGGGCAGGGGGATGGGGCTACAGGTAATTCCCATTTTCTGGCTGTGTATCCAAAGCCCTGAAGGCTTTGGATTTTTTAAAAGATTGATTCCTGGATCATATCCCAGATGTATAGAATCAAGATCTCCAGGAAAGGGCTCAAGTATTTGTATATTTCAAAGTGCCCCAGGTGGTAATTATGTAGCTTTTGTGAGCCAGTGACTAGTGAACTTCAGACTCTGTACAAGTAAAAATACTATCGATAAAGCTAACCTGAGCCAACAGAGGCTTCCTAGGGTGAGGTGGAGCCTGGGTGCTCCAGCATCTCCAGCAGCAACTCAGGACCCCTTTATGAGGGGCCAGAGAGCTAAGAAGCCACGGTGGGTAGCAGTCAGGTCTGTCGCACCGGGAGACCCGGGAGTAGGACCCTCAGCGTCAGATAGTTTCTCCCCTTCCTCTCCAGCAAGATGCCTTTGATCATGCACTGCAATTGGTGGCTGTGTGATGATCCTGGTTGCCAGGGGCAGCGGCCAGCAATGCTACTGAGAAGACAGGTCCTACCTACTCCATGTGCTCAGAAGACCCACTCAGAGGCCGTCTTCTCCCAGCGTGGCAAAACCGTGGGCTTGTTCAGAATGTTACAGAGTGACAGGATGCCGAGGCAGGCGGCAGATGCTAAGCGGCCTGTCTGCCCAGACAAGAGGGACCCGAAGCAGCAAGTGCGTACCACGAGCTGCAGAGACGCACGACTCTTCCTGGGATGCCCTCCGTGACTTTCCTGAGATGGTGATGCCACAACGCAGAGCTTTCCAGCCTGTGTCCCCACCTCCTGCTGGGACAGAGGGGAATTTCTTCCCAACAGGGGGCCGTAGAGCTCTCCAAATGTTGAACAGGATGATCTTCAGACCTTTAAGAAGGAGATGACCGCGATCAAAGAGAAAGTGGATTATTTAGCAGCAAGTTTGGAAAAAACCTCCGAGAGAGCCCTGCAGGATACTACAGGGTCTGGGAGGGCTGATGGGAAGATCTCTGATTCTGGCCTCCACAAGCCATGTCAAATTCCTTCTACTCTGGCCTCGACACCTGGCCTCTGCCAGCCGCTCTCCTCTAGGGAAAGCACACATAACAGGGGCTGGATCCATGTATAGGCGGTGGTTCTGGGAAAGGCGCCCGTGAGAGATTCGGTTCCCAGGCAGCCGCCCCTCAGCTCTTCCTGCCCTGCGCTCAACACTTTGGTTTGGCCTCACACAACCTGCATGACACCTTGTAACACATTAACAGGCCTGTTGGCTCAAGAACAGCTGGTGGGGAGCCTCAGCCTGCCAAGACCTATGCCCACGGGGCTGTTTCTCCCGGGCCCCAACTCACGCGGTGGCTGGCATTTCCAGGGAGAGAGATGAAGTTCACATCCCCCGAGCTGTGGAGAATCTCTCCTGGGGTTACTCTTTCAATGCGCATCAGCAGGAAAGGAAGGAAACCACCTCCTGATGTTCCTAGGGAGGGTCCCAGACTCCTCGTTGAGTCCCAACAGCCTGGGGCCGCTGGGAGCACCGAGCAGGTGGTGGGCCTGGCTGGCAGCCAGGTGCTGGCGGCTGGACCGCCGGCCCCGCATGCACCAGGCGGGGACTTCAAATCCTCTGACGGCTTTGCTGGCCCAAAGGGCACAGCCTGCCCGTGGATGGGAAGGGGGGCCTGGGCAGAAGGAAGGGCTGGAGGAAGCTGTTGAACAGAATCACAGCTCCCAGCCTCTGAAAGCAAGGCCAGCCCTGCAGTGTGGGCTGCAGCCACCTAAGAGGGGCCCAAGCGGACTTTGCAGGGTCACCCCAGCTGAAGCATGCTCTTAGGGCTCTCCCAGTCGATGTGTCTCCTGATGAGTTCACACCCTCAACCCTGTGGCTTCAGGGACTTTTTAAAACTGCATCTGCAGCCCACGCCGCTCTCCTGATCTCCGGACCCACCCACGCAGCTGCCTGGTGCACATCGATGCTTGGACGTGAGGGCATCTCAAATCCAGCAGGCCATTCCAGCCAGCAGAGAAATCTGCTCCCCATTCTTTTGGCGGGGGGCCCACCCTCCCTCCACCCTCCCTCCCTCCACCCTCCCTCCACCCTCCCTCCACCCTCCGTCCACCCTCCGTCCACCCCAGCTACAAACCCCTGAGTCATCTTGATATCCTCCCTCTAGCTCACCCTCTTCACGTAACAGGATGAATTACCGGCTCTGCCGGTGCCCAGCGTCGTGCACACAGGAGCGAGAAGAATGCGGAGGAAGAAGGTCACAAAGGATGTGTAGGGTGTCTCTTAGTTTGCAAGTCATGTTTGGTTAAGGGGAGTGAGCAACAGAGAGAGAGAGAGAAAGTTTATCAGGAAGCAAGGTGTCAATTAGGCTCACCGGGAAGTCCTCGAAGTCAGGCAGAATGGAAATAGGCGGAAGTAGGCAAGATATATGAATAGGTGGGGGGACTTCCCTGGCGGTCCAGTGGTTAAAACCCCATGCTTCCACTGCAGGGGGCGCGGGTTCCAGCCCTGGTCGGGGAACTAAGATCCCACATGCGGTACTGCACGGCCAAAAAAAAAAAGTTAAAAAAAAAAAAAAAAAGGTGGGAAGGGCTTCCAGGCAGGAGGGGCTGAGCGAACAAAGACACAGAGGGAGATGCAGGCAAGGACCCGCTGTGGGACACTGTGGGACCCACGAGGCTGCAGATTAATTGGCACAAAGTGTGATGGGTTAGGTTAGGGCCGCGCTCCGCCAAGCCATCGAAAGTTTGTAGGTCGTGTTGGGGTGGCGGATGGGGCAGGACCGGCTGCTTCTGAGCAAGACGGACACGTCATAAATGTGTGTTCAGGGACGATTCTGGTGGCAAGATGGGCCGGGGAGAGAAGGGCCTGTTGTGGCTGGGCAGAGCGTGGACTGTGTCAGGGTCAGGGGATCGGCAGGGGTGGTAAGGGCGGGGGAGTTTTGGTGGGCATTGGCGGGGGGGAGTGATTCGAAAAGAGAGTGGGGCACCTTCTTCCTTTTTTTAATTTTATTTTTTCAAATGAATTATCATTGGAGTGTCGTTGCTTAACAATGCTGTGTTAGCTTCTGCTGTGCAGCAAAGTGCATCAGCTCTACGTATGCATATATCCCCTCTGTTTTAGATCTCCTTCCCATTTAGGTCACCCCAGAGCACTGAATAGAGTTCCCCGTGCTGTACAGTAGGTTCTGGGGCAGCTTCTATATCGGTGTCTTCTTTGCAGTCCTCCAAGGAGACAGACGGGTGCTGAAGGGTAGGGTGAGGAGAAGCCATATTTTTAGGAACTTTGCTGATACTAAGGGGGGAGGGAGAGCAGGGGTGGGGAGGGAGGCCCACAGCACCTCAGCGGGGCCACGGTACAGTGCCTCAGCCCAGCTTTCCTCCTGGTCTGTCCGTTCACCTCTTCACTCATCAGGGCTCTGGGGTTGCCAGTGACAGAAACCCAACTTGAAGTAACTTACACCGAAAGATTCTAGGTAGCGTTGAAAGAGCAAATGGTAAAAAGAGTAGGAGGGGGGTCAGATCTCAGGGACGACTTGGAGCAGGGCTGAAATGCTTTCGAGACCTTGACCTGTCCCCCCTCGTTGCCTTTTGGGTCCCTCAGGGTGGACTGATAGGGAACCAGGTCACTGCCAGGGCTGTTGCCTTGTATTGAATAGCTTCCCGCATAGCAGCAAGACTGTCCTCCATCTCGATTTCTAGCCCCAAGTCCACAATCCCAGGGAAGTGACCTATTGGGTGGCTTGAGTCAGGTGTTGACCTGTGGACCGGGCAGCTGGGGCCAGCACTGGAGAGGTGTCATAGGAGTCCCTGTAGTGACCACATGGAAGAGGGAGGGCCAGGCTTTGGAAGAGAGGAGGTGGGCAGACAACCGTGGGGTCCAGCACCGCTTCACAAAAAAACAGGGAGAAATAAGGGAGGATGCAGAAGACAATGAGATGGGCCAGTGATTGGCTGACCGACTTAATCCCTCTCTGGATGAGGTTCTTTTTCAAGTTAAGACATTTGTTCGTGGATCTGTTGGTTCATTGATTCTGTTATTCGTCCAACAAGCCTTGACTGAATCCTTATTCTGTGCCAGACCCTGGACCAGGCATATAGAGGTGAAAAAAAATAAGATTCCCTTCCCTCCAGTAGCTCACATTTTAGCATGGGAGAGACAGGTGATAAATTCTATAATGATAATCATAAATAAGTACTAAACAGAGATGGGAAATAAGGAAGAAAGTAGTGATTCATTCCTCTTGGAAATCCAATAAAGGCTCCAGGAAGAGGTGAACTTCAGTTGCCCTTGATGGGCGGGGTAGGGATTCTCCAGGCAGTGATGCAGAAGGAATGCTATGAGGAAAGGCACAGACCGTGATAGTGTGTAGGGCATTGGGAGGGGGGGGTCATCTGGTGGTTTAGGATCGCCAGAGTGTAGGTTAGAGGGTTGGAGATGGAAAGTGGCAAGAGGTAAGGTTGGCTAGGCGCCTAGGGACCACTTCTCGAGGGGCCTCAGACATCACAGGTTTTGGAAGGGTGTGAAGTACAAAATGCTGTAAGACTATTCTGACAGCAGAGCGGGGGACGGATCAGAAGGAGGAAGAGACTGGAGACAGCAGGCTGGTCAGGAGGCCCCCGTGAGTGTCCAGGAAGGCAATGCAGAGGTCTCGTGCTCGTGATTGGAGAGGGGAGAAGCGGAAGGTGCTCGTGATTGGAGAGGGGAGAAGCGGAAGGAGGTCACTGCAGAACTTCACCGTGGGCGGGATGAATCCACGAGCAATGCAGGGAGGAGACAAAGTTGGCTGGTGAAGAAGCGCCCGTCTGAGAATTCCCTGTTATCCTCCTGAGGAACAATCAGCTCCTTATAATAATGGAGCAGCCGGAAAAAAGGCAATGGCTTGCAAGCCAGACAATTTGTACCCTAGAAGAGACGTGTCGCTTACTGATTATGTGAATTTGGACAAATGGGTTAACCTCTGGGATATGGGGAGGGGGGCCCAGGTAGTGAGTAAATAGCCCAATGTCTGGCACATAGGATGTGCTCAACAGGTGTCATTTGAATCAGAATCGGAACCTTTTGGGAATCGATGGCTGGTTTCAATATTGTGTTTTGGAAATTGGAGAGGTACAAATGACAACTAATAGCAGTAATGGAATGAGTTGAGTCTCGAGGACAGCGATTCGTTTTCATGGCACGAGAAACATTCTGACTGGCCATTTCCTCTGGCACCATCTTCCTTTGTACTGAAGCATATTTTTAAAAACTCTTTGGTCCCCATTCAAAGGAGGGTCTGACTCCTCTGCTTTCATGTCACGACACACTCTGAGGGATGCTCTCACCCCCTTCCTTTTTCCCTTTTATGCCAGGGGCCCTGGAGAAGAGACAAACAAGGTGGTGCTTATCTCATTTGAAATCCTCAGAGAGAAAGAAGACAAAGCATGGGCTGTGCTAAGTGTCTGGAAGCTGTTTGTTTGATTTTCGGCTTGTTTTTATTCCAACGTGAATTGAATTGTAGACACACGAGAGCAGCTCCTAATAGGGGCCGAAATAGCCAAGTGGTGAAATGCCCCCAACACCGCTCACTCACGTGTGCAGCCTCCATTGATCCTGCTCAGCTCGCTCCTATCCGGTCTTGGGATATGGAGTGAGTCGGGGGCATCACATCCTCTCTCCTAACAAAGTCGTAGCTACCGGAGAAGGGATTGTGTGGCCTCATAAGAGAGTCAATAAGAATAGGGTAGAGGGCTTCCCTGGTGGCGCAGTGGTTGAGAGTCCGCCTGCCGATGCAGGGGACACGGGTTCGTGCCCCGGTCCGGGAAGATCCCACATGCCGCGGAGCGGCTGGGCCCGTGAGCCATGGCCGCTGAGCCTGCGCGTCCGGAGCCTGTGGTCCGCAACGGGAGAGGCCACAACAGTGAGAGGCCTGCGTACCGCAAAAAAATAAACAAATAAAATAAAGAAAGAAAGAAAGAATAGGGTAGAAATCCATGCAGAAAAATGTGTTGTCTCTGAAAGTACTAATGCCCATTTAAGACCTTAAGAGGGCAAGGCCAGATCACTCTTTTATGGGCTGAAGAACTAAGACTCTTTTATTGCAAGTAACAGAAACCAAGTTGAGTTAAATTTAACAAAAATGAAAAAAGCAGAAGGTTGGATTTATTATAAGGACACAGAGGTTGTCTCCTAGAATTAAAAAAAAGGCAGATATAAAGTCAAACCTCTGGAAGGGACTGGAACCAAGAGAAAAGGAATCGGCCAAGCTTTGGTCAGTTGTCCCCCGGCCCCGGTGCAATCAGTCTGGCCTAGGATCCAGGACTTTTATTGAACAAGCATGGCTCCAGGAGGGCCCACCCTGTGAAATGGGATCACGGAGGGTCTGGAGCACAGAGTAGAGACCTTGGCTCAAGACAGAGATATGGAAGCCTCAGAACATGGGGGTCTTAAAATATGATGAAGTGATGTACTCCGCATATGGTGTTGAATGATTCTGCAGTGTTCATTTAGGAGTTTACTTTTAACATAACAGAGATATATGAACTAACAGCTGTTTATCATTTCAAAAGATATTGTACCCCAGTGCTTCGTATTCAGACATTCATATTATAAATTGTTGCTGATAAATATTTTATAGATGATGTAAGATAAAATTGTACATCAAAAAAAAAAAAAACATGGGGGTCTTTGAAACTCTGAGAAAGTAATTGACCCAATTTACATGGTGTGGATCTCATTGTAAGAGGTAAGACTACTTAGGAAAGAGATTGCAATGGGGAGTGTCGATTATAGACAGCAACATAAACTCTATGGGGAAGCACTGTTCCCTCATCTCTGGGCCCCTACCCTCACCTCCCCAACTCAAGGACAGCAGTGTACACGTAACAGGGGCTGGATACATGTAGAGGTTGAATCATATGAAACTACTATTTCTAAGTTCAAAATGGTTGAACAGCAACGATTTCCTATTGTTCAACTAAATACACGATGCACGTATGTTGAATTGCATGGGGACCTGGCTTTGAATCTTCATTATGGGACCTTGGGCAAATCATGGGCTCCATGGTTTTGAAGGTCCTTCCTTGCTCCAAGGTGCTGGAAATACATCTTCCAGATTTAATCCTAGGGACAAACTGACAGTCAGAGGCAGGAAAAAGCTGGAGTCAGATAGCTCTGGGTTCACGTCCCAGCCAGGCACCACCCCAGCTTCTGCAGGCCCTCGGTGAGTCAGGCAGGCCTGCCTCGAGTTGATAATGCCACCTCCTATCTGAGCCAGCACTCTCCCATTTAATGGTGCAAAGCAAGGAATAACTTTTTCCAGCTGAAGCCTCTGGAACATCTTAGGCAGCACAGCCAAGTTGGGCTGAACCCAGGCCAGCATCCTGGGCCACAGCTCAGCTCAGCTCAGCAGAGGAAGCCAGAGCTTGAGGTGGAGGCTTTGTGAGCTGCCTGGTAGCTTTTCCTGGCTGTGAACCAGGTGTGGGCGGTAGCCCCCAGGAGATCAAGGGCCTGGGGAAGGCTTCAGGCTCTGTGCAGTCCCTCCCCTTGAATCCCATCTTCAGTAGCGTCTGTCGGGCAGGAAGCCCAGGGCTGACATGCACGCATGCCCAGTGTCCTGACTTCTCAGGGCAAGACTTTCTCAAAAGCATTCCTTGAGCATCCGCTGTTTTCAGCAAATATGAATCAGTTGCTGTTCTGCCCTTTCCAAGAGCGAGAGCACGGCCAGTAATGGGAGGTAACTCTTAGAGCGTGCTAACTGCATAGCAGGGGCTCTCCTACGCTCTTTGTGTACATTATCTCTTTCAATTTTCTCCAATACTAACAGCTTTGTGTGCTGGAGAGGAATCTCAGCCTACAGTGTTGAAGGGAGGTCGTTTTAAAAAGTTGAATGGGGGGGCCTCCCTGGTGGCGCAGTGGTTGAGAGTCCGCCTGCCGATGCAGGGGACACGGGTTCGTGCCCCAGTCCGGGAAGATCCCACATGCCGCGGAGCGGCTGGGCCCGTGAGCCATGGCCGCTGAGCCTGCGCGTCCGGAGCCTGTGCTCCACAACGGGAGAGGCCACAACAGTGAGAGGCCCGCGCACAGCAAAAAAAAAAAAAAAAAAAAAAAAAGTTGAATGGGGAAGGGAAAATCAGGAAGAGGAAAAATAAATCCACAGGATACTATCATAAAATATTGAGCCACTACTAGGTTAAAAAGAACCTACGGAAATTTCCCAGAATTGCAGAGCCTTTTAGCGGCAGGGTTAGGATTCAAACTCACATCTGAAAATCAGAGCTCCTTCTCAGCAACATAGAGTAACATTTAGAACACTTACTATTTGTGCCACGGGCTCTGCCCCTCCCTTTGCATGTCTTGTCGCAGCCGTTTGAGGAAGTTTCCATTATTACCAGCATCTTACAGATGACGAAGCCTGGAGAACAGGGAACTACCAAAACGTGCCAGATTTCACACAGTTGCTAAGTGGCGAAGTGGGGATTTGACCCAAGGACACCCGCCTCTTGTGTATCTTACTGGGTTTGAGGACAGTGGCAAACATAGCATCGTCTGGCTGTGTTATAGTAGAAAAGTCGTTCCTCCTTTTTCCTCCCAAGCTCCATTTCACTTGGGGTTCCCTAGAACAGAAATATTAAAGCAATTATGGGGACTTCCCTGGTGGCGCAGTGGTTAAGAATCCGCCTGCCAATGCAGGGGACACGGGTTCGATTCCTGGTCCGGGAAGATCCCACATGCTGCGGAGCAGCTAAGCCCGTGCGGCACAACTACTGAGCCTGCGCTCTAGAGCCTGTGAGCCACAACTACCGAGCCTGTGTGCCACAACTACTGAAGCCCTTGCGCCTAGAGCCTGTGCTCCACAACAAGAGAAGCCACCGCAGTGAGAAGCCTGCGCATCGCAACAAAGAGTAGCTCCCACTCGCCGCAACTAGAGAAAGCCCACGCA
Source organism: Aethalodelphis obliquidens (assembly GCF_003676395.1). NCBI lineage: Eukaryota > Metazoa > Chordata > Mammalia > Artiodactyla > Delphinidae > Aethalodelphis > Aethalodelphis obliquidens. The sequence continues at coordinate 6,199,961 of NW_020838009.1, forward strand.
CAGCAACAAAGACCCAATGCAGCCAAAAGCAAATCAATAAATTTATAAAAAAAAAAATAAGTAAATTCTTAAAGCAATTATGTAGTGTAGTATATTCATGCAATCGATTACCCCTCAGCAGTCCTAAGAAGTGAACTATCGATACAAGTAACAGTATGGATGAATCCCAGAAGCGTGCGGAGGAAAAGAAGCTTGACATAAAAGGCTACATATTAGATAATTCCGTGTATATGATGTTCTAGAGCAGGCAAAACGAATCTATGGTATGATTCTGATATTACTCAGCTAGACTAGTGGTTGCCTCTTGCAAGAGGGAATTAACTGGGAAAGGGCGTGAGAGAACTTTCTAGGGTAATGGTAATGTTCTCTACCTTGATAGGCGCTTGGGTTACACAGGTACATGCATTTGTCAAAACTCAGCCAACGTATACTGGAGGCTTGTGTGTTTCATTACATGTAAACTTTACCTCAACAGATCTTAAAAAATTAAATGAATATTGAACGTTAGTTAATAAAAAGCATGCTGAAGCAGTTAGAGGGAAAGGCACTGGTGCTTACAATTTGCTTGGAAATGCAACCAAAAAATAAGGTTGATTTCTGGATGGATAGAGAGATGGATGAATAGATAGTTATGTGATAAAGCATATGCAGCAGAATGTTACTGGTAGCGTTTAGGTCATGGGTATGTTGGTGTTTGCTGTGAAATTCTTTCAACGTGGCTGTAGGCTTGAAATTTTTCATAGTAAAGTGTTGGGGGAAGCAGTTATGTGGAGCCCTGGGGTCCCCTAGTGGTGAAGCAGGGGGTCCCCAGAGCTCAGAGCTGTTCCAGGAGCATCTCCCAGCAGGCACCGTCCATCCTTATTCACGTCTGTTACAGCCCTTGTGTGGGACCCAGTTCTGAATAAGCACGAAAATACACATTTCCCTGGCTCTTCCTTTACAGAAAATAAAAAACGGAGGCCCGGAGGAGCCTTGCTCAGAGTCTCCCAGGATAGCCAGGACTGCTGATTTCTAGTCACTTCAGGTTTATCAGAGCCCGTTTTTCCCCCCAAGATCACAGGCTTTTGTTTCATAGCCCAAGGCTGCGAATCACACCTGTGTGCAGGAATACAGGTAACTGATCCCGGGCGCAAGGAGCCAGGGGCACACGGGGCAGTAAAACAAACCTCGGTTGGGACGCTGCCCCGTGTTGTTTCCTATAGGTGTATTTGAAGCAGTAGGAAACCAGAATGGTTTCTACAAATAAATAACCCGGGAAAAGACAAGCCCCTCAGATCAAAGGCGGACTCTGGCCCAAACTTGAACCAGAATCGAGCATGCTCTTTCGACTCTGAACTGGCGGGCAGAGAGAGGAGTGGAGAAAGTCTATCTGCTGTGCAAACATTCTCTGTCTCTGCCCTTCCTGGGTTTGTGTGAGCCTGAGAACGGGAGTGGGGAGGAAGGCTACGCTCTCTGAACTTCTGCCAGGCCCTGCCTCATGACATTCCAGCCCGGCTTCCAGACACAGCAGGTGCCAGCACATTGGCTCCTTGTTGTGTCCGAACCCAGGGGGCTCCCCCGTGGGCCACACGCTGGTCTCAGGGCTCTCACGTCAGCCTTCTGGCGCCCCCGGTGCTTTGAGGAACCTTTCACAGTCTACCTCCTTTGTCCTGAGTTTGGTAGCCCTACTGGTTAATATTAGTGCTCCTGGGGGAAAAGGGAGATGGAAAGAGATGCACAGAAAACAGCAAGTCTGACTCCGCGTGGCTGACACGCTTTCAGGTGATGCTGACGATGCTAGTTCCTGGACCACACTCTGCGCGGCACTACCAGTGGTCCCAGTCCCCCCCTGCAGGAAGCTTATGGACAGTAAGCAAACTCACAAGCAAATATATGATTATAAACTGTGGCAAGTGAAGAGAGGACACTGTGAAAGGTACTGTCCGAGAGGACCTTCTTCAGATGGGAAGAAGCTGTCAGGAAACGCATCTCCAAGAACAGGGCTTTTCATCGATGGTTGTACTGCAAATAGTTGTGATTTCTGTGTGCTCGTGAGAGGAGGTGAACTCAGGGTCTTTGTAGTCTGCCATCTTGGCTGACTCCGTCTGGGCTTTAACTGAGACCCGAGGATGGCTGGAGTGGAGGAAAGCATTCCAGGGACAGCATGTGAAAAGGTCCTGGGGCAGGAAGGAGCTTGATATCTTCAGAGGAGATTATAAAGGGGCCAACGTGGCAGGAGTGGAGACTGGTGTGAGAGGATGCTGGAGAGGAGGCCAGGCTGGGTGAGGAGTTCTGACTTCATTCTACCTGTGATCGGAGCCATTAGAGGGTTTGAAGCAAAAATGTGCCGTGACCTGGCAGACTGGCTGGTCTGTGGAAGATGGATTGGGGTGGGGATGGGGGGTAGGCCACTAGATGGTTCTTATGGAATCCTAGAGGAACGTCCTAGACCATGGTGGTGGCAGTGACTTTCTTTTTTCCGAATGTGGGTCACCTTTCCAAGGGACACGCATGTTTGGGGGACCTGCTACAATTGGAGAAAGGAAGTCCCTTTCCCCAACAAAGTAATTTGAGGCCTCATGGATTACAATGGACATCTTATGAGAGCAAGAAGACTTGTAAGAACTAACCTCCGTCTTGCCCTTCCCTTTTTGTTCCTTATTAGTCAGGATTGTTTCTATAGCAAATGTCAAAGACACAACTCAAATTGGCTTAAACAAAAAGGAACGGTATTGGCTCAGGTAGTTGAAAAGTCCAGGGACAGCACTAGCTTCAGGCAGAGTTGGGTCTGGGTACTCAGGTGTCATCTCTCTCCACCTCTAGGCTCTGCCTTCCAATGTACAAGCTTCATTGTCAGGCAGGCTCTCCCAGCACAGAGGCCAAGATGGCCCCAGCGATTCCAGGCTTGCCAGCCATGGTAGGACGAGAACCAGCTGTCCCAATAGTTCCATGCCCTCTCTCTTTGTCTTGGGTCACGTGACCATCCCTGAGCCAATCACAGCAGCCAGGGAAAGGAACATATCATTGGCCAGGCTGGGTCACACATCTACCTCGGGAGCCAAGGTGGGTGAGTCAGCCCCACTTGAACCAGGGGGACTGAGATTGAGGGAGGATATAGTTCTCTATGCTGTACAGTAGGTCCTTTTTAAGTCAATCCCCCCGATTGGATAACTGATGAAGCACTGAGCCATGTGGGCCCTGCTGTGATGAGAGGCGCGGTTTCTCTCATCACCCCCGCCCCAGCTGTGTGGTCCCCTGCCATCCTCTGTCCTCCCCATTAAGCTCCAGCGCCTGGCTTCCTGCTCCCGCCTGGCATGCTTCCCCTGCTGGGTCCCTCTGCCTGGATGTCCTCACAGCACCCTTGCCCTGTCCCTTCAGGTCTCTGCTCGTGTGGCACCTTCTCAGTGAGAACTTCCCTGACTGTCCATATGAAATAGCAGCTTCTCCCCACATTATCTGCAAGACTTTTCTCTATGGCTCTGAACATCATCGGACACATACAGGGTGTGTTTATTTGCTCTTCATTCCTTCTCTACTCCCACCCCACCGCCACCCCTAGACTAAGCTCTAACCTAACCCAGGGCAGGGTCTTTTCCTGAGTTGTTTCCTCTGTGGCCCAGTGCCTAGAACCAGCATACAGTAGGCACTCAATAAATATGTGTGGAATTAATCCAACTCCGGCAGAGTCCTCCGGGCTGCACTCCCATTCTTGCCCGTCCCTCCCCTCCGTCCCTGCCAGCTGCATCTTTATAAAATACATGTTTTCCCCTGGCTCCTCCACTCTGCCAGGGGCCCCCCAAGCTTTTAGGATAAAGTCCAAACTCCTTAACTTCACGCCGAAGGTGCTTCAGGAACCGGATCCTGCGCTCTGCTCGTCTCTGCCGTTCCTCGGCACGGGCTGCACCCTCACTCTTATTTTGCAGGGGAAAATGCTCTTTGAAATAAAGCTATTTGTGGGAATGAGACGGCACCCCTTAGTGTGGAGGATGGGTCAGAGGGGGCCAGCAGAAGACCCCAGGAGGTGGTGAGGAAGGGGCTGGAGCATTTCACAGGAATCTTTCTGGAGCCTCAGACACAAGCGGGCACATATAGGGCAACTCAGACCAGGAGAAGTACCAAGCCAACTGCCGACGCTAGTATTTTCAGTTACGAGAACACAACGGATCAAGTGTTTGTTGCTACAGTCACCTACCCACTAGCAGAGCACACAAAATGAGCGGGGAAGGTGTGTAGCCAATGGTTCGCCTTGGGCAGCTCCAGGTTCTGACTCGGTCCCGGGAGAGGCTTCCCTCTGAGGGTCGCTGAACTCTGTGATCAGGCTGCTCTGAGCGTCACTTGAGTTTTCAGCTGCCAGCCGCGGGGGGCACAGGGCTCTGATGGCTGGGCTTCACGGCGTTTGCCCAGGACAGGGCGCAAGGGACAAAAGCCCCGTAGCCAGGCAGCATCCCGGGCTCCCTGACAAGCTTTCCCTTGGCAAGGAGGGAGTGCCAGCCAGCGGGGCTGCTGTACCCTCTGCGGATCACGCCCCGCAAAGCCAGAGTTGAGACCCAGGTCAACTTGTCCTTGAAGTCAGGTGACAGCTCCTGTCCCCAAAGACCTATACTTGCATCCGCTGATGTGTAAGGAGGCTAAAGAGGTTGAGGAAGCTGGAGCGGACAGGTGGAACGTACCCTGTCTCTCCAGATGAGGCTCGCTTATCTGTGGACCCATCGGATACACTGGGAAGACCCGAGAGACGCTCAAAGGCAGGGAAGGGCAGTGAGGCTCCTGGGAGAGCAGTCCTGTACTGGGAGAAAGCATCATGCGCCCTGTGGACTCAATGTTGGGACCAAAGGAACAGGGTAGAGGGGCACCCAGCTGCCCTAGCAGAGGGTTCTGCCCAGACCTGTGTACACTGAAAGAACCTAATACGTACCTTGGAAGCCTGGGCAGCTGGCTGTGGGAGCGTGACAGGGCGGACTCTTCCTCTCTGTGCGATGAGACGGGCAGCTCCCGTGGTGGGGACTCACCCCAGTGCCATGCACCAAGTTGGCAGCAGTGGGCTCGCCTCCCCCGCGGCAGGGGGGTAGGGGAGCGGCGCGGGGCTCAGCCGGCGGGGGGCAGAGATGTTGCTCGTTGCTCAGCTCAGCCCCGAGCTGAGTGGCTGGGGCATCCCGGGGCAGACAGGACAGATCTGTGGATGCGTGTAGGTGGCCAGGAGGAGTCTCAGACACCCTGGAGGAAAGAGGAACCAAGCAAGGGGCCAGACTTCCCCTGTGAATAAGGAGGCTCGGGGGTGTCAGGTGTCTAACGCCTGGGACTAAGGGTAAGGGATGCCGGGACGCTTGGATTACCTTGAAGAGTAGGCAGTGCCCTCTCCAGAGAGCGCTGGGGTTGGTGGAAGGGGCCAGGACCCTTCGCTGCAGCCTCTGGTCACCTCAGACAGCGGCAGAGGCGGGCTGGCCTTGGACTTGGTGAGTCTGGGAAGATGCACCCACATCAGTCATCTGACTTCCCCTCTTCCTTCGTGATCTTGGGGGAGAAAACCAGTTTTAAGAGGGAAGTTACTCTTTTTTCCTCAATTGAGGACTTGAAAGATTTTTTTTTAAAGAGTTATGATTTAAAAACTTATCAGCTTGTTACATGCCTCCATTTTCTGCTTCCATACTCCCACCTGTGTTTTTCAGAGAGCATTGGACACAGAGCCCAAAAGTTGCCGAGCAGGCAAAGAGCCAAGTGGGTTGTTCCTCCAGCGATCGTTGGGCAAACCCATTCGCTCATTGTCTACGTCCACTGGGCAGCCACCTGTGTGTTGGGCTGCAGGAAAAGACAAAATGGGTTTACACAGAGGCTGCCCCCAAGGAGCCTTCCGCCCAGTGTGGGAAACGTTGAGGAGTCCCAAAGAGAGAAGGAGATAGTTCAAAGAAAGATTTGATCATTAAGCTGTGAAGGCAGAGGAAGAAGCAATTGCTATAGACTTTAGGGCCAGAGGGAATTCCTCAGGGGGATTAGAAATGGAATCTTAAAACAAACTGTCAATTTCCAAAGGTCAGACATGGCAGCTGGGAGGACCGTGGCAGAGAAAGAATGTTTATATCAAGGAAGCAACAGAGCATGCGCGAGTCCATTGGGGGGCCAGTAGGAGGTTCGTGTAACATTCTGGGACCAAGAATGCCCATGTCAGTGCCCATGCTTTCTGGGTACTGTTTCCTTCTCCCCATTCACCACCTTTTTAACATCCCCCCTCACCCCACAGGTGTCGTGTCTTCATCCGTGGAATCCCCCAGAGAAGTGGTCATTTAATACTGGGGTGTGTCCACAAGTCATCTCTTATTTATTTATTTCTAGCTCCTTCCTCTTCCCTTTCGGGAGCTCTGGTTTTTTTTTTTTTTTTTTGCGGTACGCGGGCCTCTCACTGTTCTGGCCTCTCCCGTTGCGGAGCACAGGCTCCGGACGCGCAGGCCCAGCGGCCATGGCTCACGGGCCTGGGAGCTCTGTTTTGTTTCAACGTTAGGCAAAGGCCAAGCCCTCGTGGAATAAAACAAGGAACCAAATTGCCAACCGAAAGGACTTCCTCCCACCTTCCCCCTCCACCCTGTCTGTACTCTTTCTAATAAGAAAGCTTCCTATTTCAGGACCCAAGACTCTGGCCTGCTGTGTCTGCCACCCTTCACATTATCCAGGCAGGACTTTTTGCCCAGAGCCCAGGGTGGGGCTTCCATTAAGTCATATTTGTGTTTCTTCCCCCACTACAAAAACACATTGCACCACTGGGCGCGAGCTCCCTATGTAAAGTCCTCTAGGTCAAGCTTTTGCGGAAGCATCTCTTGTTTTGCGGTACCTCTCAGGGGATGGCATAGTGCTACAAATCTGTCCGTGAAAGAGGTTAAAAATCTCATTTAGTGAGCGAGGCTGGCGATCGGCTGCATCAGGCAGTGAACAGAAACCAGACAGGGATGATGGTGATAAACTGACATTATGGCATCTTACGGCCCGGCAGACCACTCACTGTGTCACACACGTGGCATGCATCTTTCCATCCCATCCAGGAGTCCTAGAAGGCAGCTGGAAGGATTCCCCCATTTTACAGCTGAGGAAACAGAGCCTTGGACTGTTAAATGAATGGACAAGTTCATACATGGCTCTTTTTTTTTTTAATTTTAAAAAAAAATATTTATTTATTTACATCTGCACCAGGTCTTAGTTGTGGCACAAGGGATCTTCATTGTGGCATGCAGGATCTTTAGTTGCAGCATGTGGACTTCTTAGTTGCGGCATGCGGACTCTTAGTTGCAGCATGTGAACTCTTAGGTGCGGCATGCATGCGGGATCTAGTTCCCCGACCAGGGATGGAACCGGGGCCCCCTGCATTGGGGGTGCAGAGTCTTACCCACTGGACCGCCGGGGAAGTCCCCACACAGGGCTCTTAAGTGGGAGATCTGAGACTTAAACTTGGATCTTGTGACGCAGCCTGCATGCTTAGCCAATGAGCCGTCAGGTATTCATGAGTGACACTTAACTGGTGGTTGACAAGTGTCTCTGGACTGAATTGACCCTCTGAACTAGTGGCTCTCAAACTTGAGCAACGTCAGAATCACTGGAGGGCTTGTTACAACACTGAGCCCACCCCCAGCGGCTGAGTCAGTAAGTCAGTAGGTCTGGAGTGGGACTGAGAATCTGCGTTTCTAACAGGTGGAGTCAGGGACGCCACCATAAGAACCGTTGCTCCTAACCGTCTCGAAGCTCTCGTTTGATCTTCTAAACCCCTCTGAGTATCGAGGCTCTAAATTGCAAGTTTCTACAGTGATGGGAATGTTCCAGATCTGCGCGCCCAACATGGTAGCCACGAGCTACCAATGGCGATCGAGCTCTTAAAATGTGCCTAGTGAGACCGAGGCACGGAGTTTTTAATTGTATCTGATTTGAATTAAATGTAAATGTCCATAGCCACGAGTGACTAGCAGCTACTGCATTGGACAGCACAGCTCTAAACAAATGGCAAGTTAGATATGTCATTGCTGCTAAACTGTTTACTCCAGGTTTTAACCTCAAGCGAGTCAATGAGAAACTCTTCCTTAGGAAACATCTGGTTTGCTGGGAGGGTCAGGCTCATCATTTAGACCGCGATGCCTGATGCACAGGGCGATGGGACCGGGGGATCTCTTTGGGGGCAGGGTTCTTACCTTCCTTTTCCACCAGGACCAGCACAGTGCCCACTCATGGGATGCTAAGACTACGTGTGTTGCATGAACAGGAGGGAAGACTGGTTTCAGAGCTGCCTTCCTCCCAGCTGCAATGGGTGAAGGCTTTGACGCTCCCAGCTCTGGGAGCTGATTCAGTGATGAGACGAGAGATTTGGATTTGCTGGCACAGCAGGACCTGACAGGATTTGTTCAGATATGCTTGGGGATGGGAGTGGTCCGTGATGGTGAATTTCTCATATCACAGGGAACTGCAGTGTCTCTCCTCCTTGGCTTTGCAGGTGGCTTCCCACTGGGGATTTCCCCTATCAAAGGAGGTATTTTGTTTGGGGAAGATAATTTAAGACTCTATGGAAGTATAAAGTGTTCCTGAGGCTATCCAAACTGTGACTTAAACCCTCAGTTGAAATAGGGGCAGGAACAGATGGGCCCAGTCTTCCCCCCCTTTCCTTGTCCTCCCAGGCAAGCAGGGTGGCAGGGAAGGCGACACATGTCCCATATTTTGGAGTCAGATGGCAATTTTCCTATCCATTTACTGCTCCTGATCATGAGCAACAATCTTCTGCACTGTGGGCCTCAGTTTGCCCATCTGTAAAATGGGGAGGGTGGGATTGCATGAGATCCTTGCTACTCAAAGCATGGCCCACCGCCCAGCAGCAGCAGCCTCACCTGAGAGCTGGTTGGAAATGCAGAATCAGACCCCACCCCAGACCTGTGGGATGGGAATCTGCATTTTAACAAGTTCCCCCACATGGTTCAGGTGCACAGCCAAGGGCTGACTGGAAAGGGTCTCCGATTCCCATCAACTCCTGCATTCTGTGAGCCTGACGCTAACTGGCAAGTGGCTTAGTCTTGAGGAATTAGAAGCCCAGTTTCTGGAGAAGAGACCAGGTTTTGGAATGTCCCTGGTCTTTGGGGAAGGTTTTTGATCTTTGCAGCAATGAGAGAGGTCGGGGCAGGTATGTTTCCAAAAGAAAGGAGTCGCTCATGCCAGCGGAGCACCTATCACGGGGTACCCTGGGAGATGCTCTGATTTGCAGAAAACAAGGGTCTTCTAAATGCTTGTCTCTGAGGAGGGGGGTGGGGTCCCTGTCCCTGGGGTCCCCAGCATAGCAGCCTCACACTGAGAAAGGGCTCAGGGCTGCCAGCGTTCTCCAGACTTGGGACGCTTCCTGTGTTTCTCTGTGATCCAGAAGGATGCTTGGGCTGCCCTGTCTCCTGCCTCCTCCTTCTCCCTGGGGATGCTGCGTCAGGACCAGGTGACCTTTCTCTTCCGGGGGGAGCTGGGCCTGGGCTGGGATGTGTGGCCGGCAGACCAGAGAGTTGGCTGCCCACTGCTTGGTTCAGGAGAGGAGGGGGGGGGCCCTGCTAGGGAATGTTATGGAGGGGGTTCTGCAATTCATCAGGGGAGCTTTCTGTCGAGAGGGAACGAGCTCCTGGGGCTCTGCCTTCCTGTTTCCGTGGTTTCTGGTAGCCACTGAGGTGGACCTGTGGTTTCCTATCCAGAGAAGGATCTGAGTCGAGCCTGTGCAGGTGAACCCAGCCTGCACCAGCCCCGTTGGGCCCTCCAGGAACCACGGCATGGATTTCAGGGCCTGTGAACAAGAAACCTAGGTCATAGTGAAAGGGAACACCAATGCTTTCCTGACTGCAAGAGAGCTGGAGGGAGATTCTCGCCAGCTTCCCCAAACTTCACCCCGGTTTGCTGTCAGGATCATTAATCTGTCCACACGGCTCAAATCAAACATTGCCTCCTCCCACTGTGCCCGTCCGGGAGGTAGGTGGGGGTAGTGTTATTCCTTTTTTATGAAGCGTGGACTCTGGAGCCAGACCTCCTGGGTTCAAATCCTGGATGGGCCCCCTGCTGGCTCTGTGCCCCTCAGCAGAATCCCAGGCCCCACCACACACCTACTGAATCAGAATCTGCATTCTAGCCCGCTCTCCAGGGGATGTCTGCGTGCAGTAAAGTTGGAGAAGTGCTAGCTGGGTTCTCCTCTCACTATCCTACCAGCTCCTACATTCTCTTAGTTTGCGATGACATTGCAAATCATTTAATCTTTAGGAATTGGAAGCACAGTTTCCGAAGGAGAGAGCAGGCTTTGAACTTTGCCACCTGCTAGCTGTGTACCCTGGCTACCAAAAGAAAGGTGACACTTTGTGCCTCAGTTTCCCCATCCGTAAACTAGGGATTAATAACGACACCGAGCTACGAAAGACTAAATTAGCCAGTAGACGAAAAGCATAAAGCAGCACCTGACACCTAGAAAAGGCTGTGTTAGCGTTTGCTATGATTATCATTATTGGCATTGCTGGTGAGAAAGCCGCGAGCTTCAGACAGATTAACGAATTTACTCAAGGATGGCGTGTTAGCTTCCTGGGGCTACCGTAACAGAGTACCGCAGGCTGGGTGGCTTAAACGACAGAAATGTATTTTCTCCGTGTTCTGGAGGCCAGAAGTCCAAGATCAAAGTTTCAGCGGGTTTGGCTTCTCTGAGGCCTCTCTCCTTGCCTTGCAGGTGGGCTCTTCCTCCAGCATCCTCACGTGGTCTTTCCTCCGTGTGTCTGTGTCCTGCTCTCCTCTTCTTATAAGGACACCAGTCATACTGCATTAGGACTCACCCACATAACTTCATTTTACCTTCATCTCCTCTGTCAAGGCCCCTTCTCCAGATACAGTCCCAGGCTGAGGGACTGGGGGTTAAGACTTCAGCATATGACTCTTGAGGGAACACAGTTCAGCCCGTAACAGGTTCAACCATTAAGTGGCATAAAAGTCAATCAAACTATGTCTCACAGATTTCAAGAGGATGTGGTTGTTCCAAAGCCCCCTCTGTCTCAGCAGGAGACAGAGTGGCCTATATACACGTGTGTCATCATAAGGGAAGTGTCCAGATCCATTAGGCTGAAATCAAATCTTTCCCCTGACCTCCGCTCAGTGAGGCAAAGAGGGAATGTCCAGACTGTTCTGTCTGGACAGTGGTACCATCTCTTTTATCTCCCTTTGCCCAGGAAGTGAGCAGCTGGTCATTTTGGAATATAGTGCCTAGTGTTCCTGCCTCTCTCTCCTCTTGACAGTAGGATATTCCGGGCTTGGGGGTGGGGGGCAGGATTCATATCTGATTCTTTTCTGTACCACTCACAGGACATAATCTGGAGACCAAGATAGATGAGCTGGTGTTTTTAGAGCCAGCCGATCTCAGCTGAGCCGCATAACAGTCACTCCCGGTTATGGGTAGTATTATTGTTCCCATTTAAAAAATGAGAAGGCTAAGGCCCAGAGAGTTTGAGTGACTTGTCTAAGGTCACACAGCTGGTGAGGGCCGGAGTTGGAACTCTGACCAGGTTCTCAGCTCCATCTCCCAGGCTCTTTCACCCATCGTGCTGTGTATCCTTCAGAACAGCAGCTCCCACAGCTTGAGCACTGACCACCGGTCAGGCCCAGAGCTTTACGATCTTTGTATAGAGCATCTCGTTTGATCCTCACAGTGACCTTGGAATTTAAGATGCATTATTTCAGTTTTTTTTAAAATTTATTTATTTTTGGCTGTGTCGGGTGCTCGCTGCTGCGCGTGGGCTTTCCTTAGTTGCGGCGAGCGGGGGCTACTCTTTGTTGCGGTGCGTAGGCTTCAGTTGTTGTGGCACACAGGCTCCAGTAGTTGTGGCACGTGGGCTCAGTAGTTGTGGCACGCGGGCTCAAGAGCGCAGGCTCAGTAGTTTCGGCACACGGGCTTAGCTGCTCCGCAGCATGTGGGATCTTCCCGCACCAGGGCTCGAACCCGTGTCCCCTGCATTAGCAGGCGGATTCTTAACCCCTGCGCCACCAGGGAAGTCCCAGTTATTTCAGTTTTATGGATTAAAAAGGCGAGGCCCAAGTGGTCACACGGTTTTCCCCGATGTGAACTGCATGGCTGGGATAGAAGACTCTGGAGCCTGCGCTCCTGGTCACCACAGTGTCCTGCTGGTCTGAGCCGGGCCTCGTCTAGGTTTGCATGAGATGAGAATTGCCTTAGTGCGGGTGTGACAGGGAGAGTGACGGCTGTTACTGTGCTGTCTCCTACCCCAAACTGGCTTCCGGATGACCCTGCAGTCCATCTCACCCCTGGCCTCAGACCTTACACTGACCCTCCCCACTACCCCCTACTCCCTTTCTTTCTTTTTTTTTTTCACATCTTTATTGGAGTATAATTGCTTTACAATGGTGTGTTAGTTTCTGCTGTATAATAAAGTGAATCAGCTATACGTATACATATATCCCCGTATCCCCTCCCTCTTGCGTCTCCCTCCCACCCTCCCTATCCCACCCCTCTAAGTGGACCCCAGGCTGATCTCCCTGTGCTCTGGGGCTTCTTCCCACTAGCTATCTCTTTTACATTTGGTAGTTAATGATAATCCCTGAAGAAAGTTCTGGCTTCTGCAGGCATGGAGAACCCACATCCCCCTGGGGTCGGGGATGCCAGGGGGCATGTACTTGCTAACGCTGCTGCCCCAGAGATGTAGGGGCCTCTCTGGAGGCTTGAATAACACCGGCGCTCCTTTCTCTCTGCAGGTGACAGGTCCTACCCCAGGGCAGCTGAAGGAAGAGCAAAGCCCCAGCCCCTGGCGTGTGATGGCAGCAGCGAGGAGACCCGGAGACAGAGGGTAGCAGGCGACGCCTCTTGTCCCTGCTTTTCCTCCTGCCCCTCCACGCCCCTGTGAGGCCTGGCAGACACGGCGTGGAGCTGCAGCTGGACGGGAAGGTGCTGAGCTCCTGGAAAACTTCAGCTTGTTCTTGTGAAGCCTTGTGGAGTATCCCGCAGTGCCGGCCCTTCCTCTTCCAAATGGCTGCCAGAGGGGTTCACTGCACCCCGTAAGGAAGAGGCCAGCTCAGGACCATTGGGACCCAGCAAGGGCAGCCTCCAGCCAGCCTCCAGCCAGCAGCTTCCTGCGGAGCCTTCTAGCATCGTTAGCCAACCATGCACTCTTCGCAGGCCTTCAGCAGCTGGGAACCCTTTCAAGACTGTATGTTGCCAGCTGGAGAAGCCGAACCCTGACTCGTGTTGCCAGAGAGCTTTTAGTGGCCAGCTGAGAAAGCTGTCCTCTCTTGGTGAAGAATTCCCAAGTGAAAGTTGAGAAGCTTTGGGATTCACAGCAACAGAAGGTTTCTCGAGGTTTCTGTACTCAGGCCCTGGAAGCCACTCACGGAGGACCACCCCCAGCAATGTGGGGTCGCGACCTCTTTGGAGCAGGGGGACCTCTCTGTATCCAGTGGCACTCAGGTCTCTCTCTTGAATGTTGGGGAAAAGAGGTTTTGAGCATTATCCTGCCAGTGGGAATCGTTTTTACATCCATCCCGAAAGTGATTCCTTTTTTGTCTCTGAAATGGTCAGAAGATGTCAGGGCCACAAATTCCCTGTACTCCAGCCTTCCACTCTGCACACGGGAAGTCGAGGCCCAGAGAAGGGAATGTCTGGATGAGGGTCACCCAGCAGTTAAGGCGGGAGGGACGCCCGCACCCAGATTGCCCCCCGCACCCGGGTACCTCCACCCTGGGTGCCGGCCACGTTCCTCTGCCAGCTCACGGCCCAAAGTTTGGGTTCCCTTCATGGAGCCCCAGGTTGATTTGGGGCTTCCCAGCAGCAAAGAGCAAACTACCTTTGGTTTTTCTAAACAGATGGAGACTCGAGAGCTGGGCTCTGACTTTCCCCGAGGGCCACAAAACACTCCTGTCCCGGTGTCCCCTTCTTTTTATTGCAAAGAGCATGAAAGCAGACACTCCTCTTCTGGGGGCCATGGGAAAGGCGCCATTCCCAGATGCTGTGATGCCTGACATCAGCGGCCCTGCAGAGGCGACTAGAATGGGTCCTGTTGTTCTCGGCATATCAGGCCAGGGCCAGGCAGGGTGCCCGCCAGGAGGACACTGCGGGCATTGACGCTGCGAGTATGGTTTCCTCCCTCCCCCGGCCTCCCCGGCGCACCTGTGCGGGAAGGACCAGGCGCAGGGCCAGGGTGCTCTGTTTCAGACCCTCTTGCCGAGCTCTCACAAAGTGCTTCACCAGGAGCTGAAAGGTCAGAGATGATCAGATTTGTCCCTGAGCTCGTTCAGAGGGAGGAGCCTGTGTGGGATGAGAGAGATTTCTTTCTCCGTGTGGGAGAATATCTGTTTGTTTCCAGGCATGACTACAGTCATGCTCTGGGGAGGACCTGGGGACATGGGCATGGAAGCTGGAGCTGGTCACTCCCCAAGCCCCTCCTTAAGCACTCTTGTGCGGCACACAGGACTTGAAGACAGAGACGTTTCTCCAAGGGCCTTATATTATGAAAGGGGAATGGGCATTATATTATGAAAGGGGAACTTTTTTTTAAAGTTCCTGTCTTGAGGTTTATCTAGACAGGTTCCCGTATTCACCTTCTATCTGAGTACAAGGGGGAGAAAAGTGGCTTTCGTAAAATAGGAATGTAATAAAATTCATTTAATTCTGTCACACATAAAAATAAATTCACAGTCTAGGGCTGTTTCAGTTCTCCACAGGGTCCGAGCCTAGGTTCTTACTCTCTGCATTGTCATCTTCTGCACATGGTTCCCGTTACACGGCCAAAGATAGCTGCTGAAGATCCAGGCATCATATCCATATTCCAGCCAGCAGGAAAGAGGGAAGAAAGCCTTCCTGCTTTCCCTAAGGACATATCCTGGAATTCACACACTGTACTTTTACTACATTGGCCAGAACTTAATTCCGAGATCACAACTAACGTAAGAGAGCCTGGAGAAGGTAGCCTTTATTCTAGGTGGCTGTGTGCCCAGATAAAAACCCAGGGGTTCTTTTCCAGGGAAAAATGGATATTAGGAGACAATTAGCTATCTCTGCCCTGCCTTCCTCTTGGATGGGTAATATTAGAAGGGTTTATAACACACAGGCATCATATTTAGGATCTCAATATTATCATCAAGACTTGTTTGAGAAGCACAGACTGATATTAGAAATCAGCTATAGTCCACATCCTCATTTTTCAGATTAGGAAACTGAATCCCAGAGAGGTTAATCAGATCAGCTGAGATCACACAGCAAGTTGGTGGCATCTATTTTCCAGCTCATGTTCAGTGGGAATATTTTTTGTTTTTCTCTGTTTTTAACTTAAGGGGAAAAAAAAGCCCTTCATTCTGGAGTGTAGTGAGCTCGAGCGCCAAGGATGAAATTCCATCCATCACCGGGTCTCTGAGCTGCAGGACACAGGCGGGACAGTGACAGGGCTTTCATGACCTGATCTGCCCAGCCCTGAGTCATGGCAGCTGAGGACTTTGCATTGACCGGCTGGAGTATGCCCATACTGGCGCGACCTCTGCGTGTGCGTGTGGCCCTGTCTCTGTGTGTGTGTCTGCCCCACAAACCGACTCCAGCCTGGGGAGGCTGCAGGTCTGACTCAGTGTGCTTTTTTATTTCAGGGAGCGCTCTGCCAGCATGAGAGCGGCTCACGGTCCGGACGTCTCCTTTAAGGTGCTGCTGACAATCGGCTGGTTCGCCCTGGCCCGCTTTCCTGGCGCCGCATCCACAGGTGAGCCCCTGCAGAGCAGTTGGACCTCTGCATCTCCACGAGGAAGGCCAGGAGAAGGAGCCGCAGGGTGGGGTCAGGGTGGCTGGGCTCTGGCCTGCCCCTGCTAACTCGCTGATCCTGGGCACGTCTTATCCTGGTCTTCAGTTTCGTCATCCACAAAATGAGGGGGTTAGACTAGGCTCAGGGGTTACAAACTCAGTGTCTACAGGAACCAGGCACATGACACAAAGCAGTGAAGCTGGCCAGGTAGAGATGTGGTCACCTGGGGAGTTCATGCCCCTCTTCAGGGACACCCACTTCTCAGTCCCGGCCAGTTGCTGCCACATGGGGAGGCGGGGCCCCTGTTGCAAGACCTACTGAATTTTTAAGAGAAGTCAGAAATCTAGACTTTCATGTAAGAGCTCTCTACTTGTTAAAGGATGGCAACCAATTGAAATTTTACCAAACACTCAGGGTGGCGGTGGAGCAGAGCAAAAAAACACATATCTGCCAGCTGGCCTGCCGCCTCCGAGCCACCTGGTCTCAGTGTTCCCCTCCTGCTTTGCTGTCATAAGATCTGGGCGCATTAAAGCACCTTGTTAGCCGTGATGCTCTAGGTGAGGTTTAGATCTCTTTTTCTGATCTCGATATCGTCAACTTTTTCTTTGAGTGATTTTGAATTAAAATCCAGAAGCACTAGGCAAGTTTGCCTGGGCTACAAAAAAAGCAAAAATCAAATAAACCAAGCTTGGGGTGGAAGTTGAGAGATGGGGACCATTTAAAAATTTTGAATAGAGGTTGAGTAATAATACCATCACCATGGATTGCTTTTTAAAAAAATGCTATTATTATCACTTGAGCTGAATGCTTTTCTACAATAAGAATAAAGGGGGCTTCCCTGGTGGCGCAGTGGCTGAGAGTCCGCCTGCCGATGCAGGGGACGCGGGTTCGTGCCCTGGTCCGGGAAGATCCCACATGCCGCAGAGCGGCTGGGCCCGTGAGCCATGGCCGCTGGGCCTGCGCGTCTGGAGCCTGTGCTCCGCAATGGGAGAGGCCACAACAGTGAGAGGCCTGTGTAGCGAAAAAAAAAAAAAAAAAAAGAATAAAGGACCTTACATTGTATTATATCTTGTTTTTCTCAACCCACTGGTGCAAGGAAGTAATCTCTAATCATAACTAGTGAAATCCCTTCAATGTGATTCCTTGTAGAATCTTTTTGGTCCTTAGGGGACATAGCAGGCAAGCAATATTTTCACTCTCAGTTCAACAATTGTCAATATTGCCTGAATTCATTCATTTAGTCCTTCCATCATTTATTCAGTTGATAACCACCAAGGGGGCACTGACCCTGTGCCAGGAACTGGGTTTAGGGTTCTCTTTTAAGGTGAATCACCTTGCGGCCTTGGGGAGGTCTCTGGGTATTTCCTCTTACATCCTGGGTCTCTCTTCTGTTTGACTATAAACCATTTGGAAAGGAGGCTGTGCCTTTGATTCCCTCTTGCTTTTCTCTGACGTCAGAGGGATGCAGAAGCCAACCCCCTGCCATTCATGCTCCGAGTAGGGCTTGCATCCACTCTGAGTCCCACTTCCTGCAGCCCCTCCTGGGAAGGGTGGCTGCTGTGGTGATATCTCAGCCTTGACCGTTGCCAGCTACTCACTGATTCCTACAGATGAAGAGCCACTGAAACCCACTTTTACCAAGAGCAAAATCTCCACCTCCAGCGAAGGGGCGTTCATCCACGGCCAGTCTTGTAACTGCTGTGCTTATGTTGTGGGGTCAGAGCTGCTGGAGCTCTGGGAATTGTGCTCCTGACGACAGGAGAGCCTACGAGTGTCAGGCTGACCGCTTCCAAACCCGGATGCAAAGACTGATGCAAACACGTGCAGTTGGAGAATAAAGGGGCAGTTGGGATTCTCCTAGGAGATGTGGGTGGTGAGACCCCGTGGAGTTGGAACGATTCCTTCGCGGCACGCTTACGGCTCCACGCCTGGGTCTCTGGGCTCGCCAGTCGCCACATGCGTTCCCCGCGTGGCTGAGGAGTCACCACCTTGGAAACAGACACTCCAGGTCCAGGACTAGGTGGAGGGCAGCCCAGGGCCTCTGACTGACCTCTGCTGAAAGCCAGCCAAGCACTTGACCCATCTGAAGGCAAACCCAGGGGTGGGCATTGGCCCTCAGAAGCCCCTCAGCTGGACGGAGGCCCCAGAGCCCTCGTGATCATCCTTGGTTATCCCAGGCAGAGGCCCCCAGCCCCCACCCCTACCTCGGCCCGTCCTGGCAGCTTGCTGGCAACCCTGCTCTTACATTAAAATGAAAACTCCACGGATGAGTAAATGCCACATTTTTTCATTGTTTTGCCACTATCTGAGTCCCATGGGGTTTACAGAATCTTGGAAGAGCTGCTTTAGCAAAACTCCAAAAAAAAGTGAAATTCTCTTTCTAATGAAAACGATCCAAAACCTGAGTTCGGGCTGACAGTGAGGCAGACGGGGCATAAAGGAGGGTGTTAGGGGGCATGGGAGGGGACGGTGGGGAGTGGGACTCAGGAAACACGCACCAAGTGCCTGCCCTGCGCCTTGCAGAGAAGAGAAGGGCCAGCCGCTGCTTTCAGATGGGCCGGGCCGATGATGCGATGGGGGCTTCCGGAGTCCACATCTGGCAATGCTGAGTAGATAAAGGAGCAGCACCCTTCCAGTTCTCTTGAAATATATAAACGTGGGATCTTACCCTAGAGACAGCCGCATCGAAGTCGAGTCACATTGAGAACTGACATGCTAGTAATTGTACTGAAGCCAGAATTCCTTCTGGGGTCCCACCCAATGTCGTGGATATTGTCCACTGCACCCACCTGGCTCAAGAGACATGGCTTCCCTTAGGGGCCCTTGCTCGGTGCCCAAGGGTGGAATTTGCATCCATTCCTTCCAGTACCTTCCCCAGGGTCTTCACCATCTGAAACCTTGCTCCCGCCATGGGTTTACTACACCTCACCTTCCTTCTCCATCCCGCTCCAGTTATGTAAAATCTACTATTTGGGCTTCCCTGGTGGTGCAGTGGTTGAGAGTCTGCCTGCTAATGCAGGGGACACAGGCTCGTGCCCCGGTCCGGGAGGATCCCACATGCCGCGGAGCGGCTGGGCCCGTGAGCCATGGCCGCTGAGCCTGCGCGTCCGGAGCCTGTGGTCCGCAACGGGAGAGGCCACAACAGTGAGAGGCCCGCCTACAGCAAAAAAAAAAACCTACTATTTCATGCTTGCTCACAACTTTCTAGTGAGAGAAAAAAAGGAGGGCATTGGGGCTCCATCTCTGAGGCAAGCCATTCTCATTTTGTTTTGCCTGTTGCCTCTTCCTGTTCCTTTCCCTCTGGGTTTTTCCCTGCTGTCCAGGGAGATTTTCCCAGTTTCTGAGACAGTCCTCCTCTGTTCACCATACATGGTACCCCACTGGGGTACAGAGCCTTCTTAGCCATAGGAGGAGAGACTCCTCCCACTGCTTCTACTTGCGTCGGGGAGAAGTCTGCAACACCCACCATGGGGGCTTTGAGTTCAACTAAACATTCAGACTCATGAGGCTACCACAGGCCATGCCTGGCATCAGGATAACGTCAAAGGGCCGAGGACAGAAACACCGCCCACCATCAGAGCAGCGTCAGGCGTTTCTCTTCCGTGAGAGTGGTCTTGGAAGCATTCTACAAGCCTCCAGAAGCTATCTTCTTTTGTTCCCCAGATGACAGCTCCTTAGGTGAGAGGGAACAAGACTGTGATTGGACAGGTGTGGGTATTGCCCCGTCAGAGCTAGTATCTCTTATAGCAACTCCATAGATGTAACTTTCAGAGTTGCTGTGTGGGATTTGCCCAATTACGAGAGTCCCTGCACTCAGGGAAACCTCCAAGCAAGACACCTCCACCAGGATCATTATAAATTTTGCATAGTTCCTCCCAGTTTAGATGCCATTTACTAATCAGGGGTCACTTTTGTTACAAGATGTTGTTTGGTAACATGCTTTATAGAATACCATCTTTCTCAGGCTTCCAGGGAAACAGAGAAAATTAACTAAAAGTCAAATTCTCAGGCAGAAGGGGAAAAGGCTTTGCCAACTTTTTAAACAATGCTTTCCAGGGGAAAGGATGCCTTGGAATACAAATAATCTGGGTAAATCATTGCCTAACTTTAGATCTTGGAATGTCTTGAGGAGTCATCTGGTCTACCCTTCATTCTATAAAGGGAAAAACTGAGTCCAGAAAAAGGAAGTGACTTGTTCACAGATAAAGGATGAACTAATGAAGGACATTCGACTAAATCTCAGGCCTCCTGGCTCCTATATCAGGGGTTCTCTTTGCTTTCTAGGGCCCTGCTTTGAGCTCTAGTAGGGAGAAGGCAAGGGCCATGAAAATGCATGATAGACTCCCCACCCCACCCTGCTTGTGGTCTGTGGCAGTCCTTGCTTGGGGACGTTGGTGGGTGGTAGCAGTGACACCTCTCTGTCCTTTGCAGCGGCAGCTGAGTGCCCTGATCAGTGGCCTGAGCTGCAGCCCTGGAACCCTGGCCATGACCCAGACTACTACGTGCACATAGGCCAGGGCAGAACACTGCTGCTTATCGCTTCTGCCACGGTCCATTCCATCCGCATCTCAGAGGGAGGTAAGCCAGTCTCCCTCCCCTGCCCCATCTCTCTCTGGTCCGCTGCCTCAGAGCCTAGCAGATGGGATGCAGGTTGCCATAACTGTAGATGGACAGAACAAATGTCACGTGCTTTGGGTTCATGTCAGAGCATCTGGTTGTCGGAGCACTGAGGAGTGGCTTGTCAGAGGTCCAATCTTAGTGAAAGAAGCATTCATAGAGGAAACTTCTTATTGGTGCTCTGAGCATTCCTGCGTATCTGACCTTCAGATGCCTGCTCGTTGAATGCAGCGCAGGCAGCGATAGCAGTAAACCAAGCAGGCGTTATTTACACGTCACAAGGCAGAGAGAAAAGCAACCACCGTAAGCACAGCGAGCATAGAAGTATTGGAAAGACACGCCTCTTGGCCTGCCTGAGGGATGACATGAGGGGCTTAGGAGGTCTGCCCTTGCCTCTGCTGTAATCTCACCACTAAGACTTGTCTTCCTAAACCTCACTCCATTCCTGCCTCTTCAGGGAAGCTAGTCATTAAAGACCAAGATGAGGCAATTGTTTTGCGTACCCGGCACATCCTGATTGACAACGGAGGAGAGCTGCATGCTGGGAGTGCCCTCTGCCCTTTCCAGGGCAATTTCAGCATCATTCTGTATGGAAGGTGGGTAGACGGCTTCCATGGGTCACATGATACTCTTGAATCTGACGGGAAGGAGGTTTTTCATGGAAGAGTGGGAGGTAAGACAGCAAGGCTTTAGTGCAAGAAAGGAATTATCATTAGGTCCTGCCAGATGGTAATCATGAACGAGACAGACAGTGGCGATTCGGGTGAGTTGGAGGAGTGCGTGAGGCATTTTATTTATTGTGGCTCAGGTCCGGACTTAAGTTACAGAAACCCCTGCCAGCCTTCCTGCTGCCTTCTAATCACGTCATGGCTGAGGGAGTCTCTGTGAATGTTTATTAATAGCCAATGATGGACAAGATAAAGAAAAATTCCATGCGGTATTTGCCTCTGGTGTGCTCCCTCTTCAAGCAATTGAGAGTTCTCAGAATCAGTAACCAAGAGTACACAAGGGTATGCAGTCCAGGTGATCCCACATCTGATATGGACCAAAATATAACATACTTAGAACTGGAAAGAAGTACCAACATGTTAACTATTGATAAGTATTTCTGCTTGGCCTGTTGGGCACATTTTGGTCTGGTGGGGGACAACCTTGGTTGCCAAGGCTATGTCTACTGACCTCGAGCAATCACCAGGTGGAACTGGGTCCAAGGCGGCCACGGTGGGAGTCAAGAGCAGTGCAGTCCCCTCTGGGCTTAGCATCCAGTAAAGAGAGGTGTCGGCCGACCATGGAGAGCTGTTCTCTCTTGTAGGGCTGATGAAGACGTTCAACCAGACCCTTACTTTGGCCTCAAGTACATCGGCGTCGACAGAGGAGGTACCCTTGAGTTGCATGGACAGAAGAAGCTCTCTTGGACATTTCTGAACAAGACTCTTCACCCCGGTGGCATGCAAGAGGGAGGTTATTTTTTCGAAAGGAGCTGGGGTCACCGTGGAGTCATTGTTCACGTCATTGACCCCAAATCAGGGACAGTCATCCATTCTGACCGGTAAGGTTTGCCCTCACGTGAACACATTCATTCATTCAACATACACTTCCTGAGCATGTGTCCTAGCCAGACGCCACTCAGGATGCTGGGAGCACAGCAGTGGGTGAAACAGACAGAAATCCAAGCTGAATTGAACAGGAACAGGCATGTTTGCACACACATACACACATGTAAGCACAGCGTAGTTTTAGGCTGTGATCATCGGTAATTAGGGGGAAGAGACATAGTGAGAGGGTAGAGGGTAGCTAGAGGAGACCACTTGGCATCACGCGGTCTGGAAAGGCCAGTGTGAACAAGCAGCATTTGAGCTGAGGACCGCTGGGTAAGGCTGAGTCAGGGAAAGAGTTTTCAAGACAGAGCGGCAAGTGCAAAGGGCCAGAGGTGAGAAAGGGCGTGATGTTCTCACAGGGAGGAAGGGCCAGCAGAGATACGGGAGGGCAGAGGGATGGAAATGAGATGCCGTAATGTCAGAGTTTTAGGCAGGGGTGGGTGTGGAGGCCTTGGAGGCCCAGTGAGGAGGTGGGTTTTATTCTTAGTGGGACGCAAAGCCACCGAAGGGCTTTAAGAAGGGTACGATCTGATTTAAAGGACCTGGCTGCTGTGTAGAGAGCGGATTGTTTGTGGAGGGCAAAGGTAAAGCCAGCAGAGGTGGTTAGGAGGTCGCCGGCGAGGACTCAGGTAGAGGCAGTGGCAACAGAAGTGGATGAACTTGAGAGATATTTCGGAGGCAGATAGGGCAAGTCTCCCACTCCCTGTCCCTTGCCCTGGCTCAGGTATCCTGGCAGATTCTGCAGAGGGGGCGCTCCCGGGGGCTCTCGCCCTGGCCTTGCAGAGGCTGTCCCAGGCCACTCAGAGAGAAAGATCCATTAGGAAGGGCACAGCTGGAATAGGCAAGCAGAGACAGCTTTCCTGGTGCTGCTGGAGGACGGGCGTATGGAACTCCTCAGAAACAGGTCATGAGCTGTGAGCGTCCACAGGAAGGCAGCAGGGAATCAGCTACGATATGGGACGGGCTGGGCAGAAGCACGCAGGACAGCCAACCTTGCCCTCTGGTGGATATTAGTAACAATAATACGATCACTGGACTTTGTGCAAAACCCTGTGTTAACCACTTTATCTGCCGTATATAACGGAATCTTCAGAAACCCCCTGTCAGGTGGGTTCTGTTGTTATACAGATGAGAACGCTGGGGTTGGGTGAAGCTAGATTTGCTCAGAGTCTCAAGGCTGGGGAGTGTCGGAGCTGCGATTCAAACCCAGATCTGCTCAGGCCCTAAACCACTATATTGTCCCCACGGGGGCTGACAGCCACCTGCTTGGCCTGGGACGGAGCAATCCTCAGACCACAGTGTACGGAGCCAGGCTGAGCTGATGGACACAAAATCTGTCAGAGAGCCTCTGCCTTCACAGGAGAGAGAACAGTCTCCTCAGTTGTGTTCTGACTCCTTGGTGCTGCTGCATTTTTGTTTTGAATTATATTATATTATATTATATTGATTTTTTTATTATTATTAACTTTTATTGGAGTATAGTTGCTTTACAATGTTGTATTAGTTTCTGCTGTGCAGCAAAGCGAGTCAGCCACAGGTATACATATATCCACACTTTTTTAGATTTCCTTCCCATTTAGGTCACTACAGAGCACTGAGTAGAGTTCCCTGTACTATACGGTAGGTTCTCATTAGTTATGTATTTTATACATAGTAGTGTATATATGTCCCAATCTCGCAGTTCATCCCACCACCCCCCTTCCCCACCTTGGTAACCATAAGTTTGTCCTCTACATCTGTGACTCTATTTCTGTTTTGCAAATAAGTTCATCTCTACCATTTTTCTAGATTCCACATGTAAGTGATATTATACGATATTTGTTTTTCTCTTTCTGACTTACTTCACCCTGTATGACAGTCTCTAGGTCCATCCACGTCTCTGCAGATGGCACTATTTTGCTCCTTTCTGTGGCTGAGTAATATTCTGTTGTATGTAGGTACCACATCTTCTTTATCCGTTCCTCTGTTGATGGACACTTAGGTTGCTTCCACGTCCTGGCTATTGTGAATAGCGCTGCAGTGAACATCGGGGTGCAGGCATCCTTTTGAATTCTGGTTTTCTCCGGATATGGCGCTGCTTCTTACGTAGTACAGCATGGTTACTTGCAGCAGCCAACCTGAAGTTGAATTCATTACTGAAGTGCATAATGAGATGTTATCCCAATAGCTGATGTGGAGGTTCCAAAGGCAGGATACCTGCTCCTTCCTAATCTCCTTCGGGTAAAGTATGAGTCAGTGGGCTCAGGAATCTGAGAGCTGAATGTGTGTGAGTGAGGATATTAATAAACCCTGGACACACACAGAAACACAGGCTGTGGTCACCTGAGACCTGGCTACCTGGAGGTTACCTGCAGAAACAAGAACTTAGGTCGGCTCTTGAACGGTAGGAAGTATTTGATTGGCTGGAGAGAAGGTAAGGATGAATGAGTGAAGGCAGGAGTGGGCGTGGGGTATGACCATGGGACCCTGAGCTGTACTAGGCTCATAGCAGACGATTCCTGGGGCGGAGCACTGGAGAAGGAGGGGGCCTAGGTGGGGTCAGACCAGGTTATGGGAACAATTAAAAACCAGTTTGAGGACTCAGGAGTGTCCATACATTCCCCCCAGCTCCCCGTACCACCACTGTTTTCCTTTTCCCAAATCTTGGCTATTCGTGCTGGTTTCTTTTTCTAGACTCGTTTTAGAATTATTTTGCTTTAAATTAAAGAATTAATTTAGAATTAAATTTGAATGAAAGAATTATTAATTCTTTCGGAATTTCCGTTGTCATTGTACAAAATGTTTTTACTTAATAAGTTCACTTTACACTTAGAGTTGGAATCATCACACAACTGGGTCTTTCCTTTGTAAATTCTTGTCACCTGTGACATAGGTTTTTTGAGATCTGTATTTCATAGCTATTGTACGTGGATGAGGGAGGGTTATCTTTGTCAAGTCTGAGATGATCGATTCTTGCTGTAATGAAAGCTTCTTTCTTTAAAAATCATAGCCCTTGAGATCTTTGGATGGCGTGTTAGTTGTCATACCACAGGTAGGTGCTTAGAGTTCTCTTTTTGGGCCGCTGTTAGGACTGTTAAAATCCCCTCTCTCTGCCCTTTTTAGGTTTGACACCTATAGATCCAAGAAAGAGAGTGAACGTCTGGCCCAGTATTTAAACGCGGTGCCCGACGGCAGGATCCTTTCTGTTGCCGTGAATGATGAAGGCTCTCGAAACTTGGACGACGTGGCCAGGAAGGCGATGACCAGATTGGGCAGCAAACACTTCCTACACCTTGGATTTAGGTATCGCCCATCACTTCCACCTCCCCAGGGCTCCAGAACACTGAAGCATCGCTACCCGAGGCTGACTTTCCCTAACTTCCTTGCTCGTTTCCCCAGGCGACATCACCCTCAGTGGTGACCCTGGGGGGTGCAGACATGTGACCCATCCTCATTGGACACGTTAGGGCTTGTTCTTAAAGGGAGCCTGGTTTTCCTTGTAAGCATATTCCACTCTTCAAGCTCCACAGGTCTCTGTGTGTATGAACTCATTCAGTCGGCCACTTACAAAGTATTAATTGAGCATCTACTGTGTGTAAAAGCCGTGCCTCAGATGTACAGCTAATGGTCATTTTCCCTTTCTTTAGCAGCGGGGTCAGAACACGCCTGGGGGGATTGGCAGACATCTGTTTAGAGACCACATAAAGTGTGTCTGCCCAGCCAAGCCCCCCGGCAGAAGGGGCCCTTTGATGTGCTCCAGGGCATGTTTTGTTTGCCTTGGATTGCAGCGTCATGCCTGACTTTGGCATGCGTGCCTGTTGGCACCAAGAGGAAGCCCTTTACCCCACAGTAGCCACACCTTTGAATCGTGTTGAATTAGATCTCGGTTCCGTGGAAAGTTGAGATCATCTGTCCCGTAGCTACTGGAGATAGGGATGCACCTCCCTCCAGCTCTGTGGACCGTGGGCAAAATGGGGGCAGGCCAGAGCCTTTTCTGGGCTCTGAGCAAAGCAATTTTACTGCCTGGGCAGAGGTCCCCTGGGCAGGGACAGGACTCCGGGTTCAAGGGTGCTTTTTCTGACTGCCCATGGGCTGCTCCTTCTGGAAGGGTTTGGGCAGGAAACTCAAGAAGCCAAAGAATGACAGTGACACTTTAGAACTGTTAAAACTCCTTTGTTAACCAAAACCAAGGGTGCTGCTGTTTCACTGTGTTATAAGCCAAAAGGCCAGTTCGTTAATTTCCAATGACAGGCAGAACCACAAAGGGACTGGCTACGTAGGGCCTCAGCAGAAGAAGGTCCAAGATCTAGCATCCGATTTGGCCTGAATTTGAGTCTGGGCTGCGCCTCCTGCTAGGTGACTGCACAAGTGACTCACCCTCTCGTTGCAGGCTTCCTGTGTCTGTACAATGGGATATTTGAGGAGCCAGCTCAAAGGGCTCTGGGGAGGGCAACTGTGATAATATGAGCAAAATACCTGCCACTGTGTGTAGCACAGAATAAGAACTCGATAAACGTTAGCAACTATTCTCTCCTTACAAACAAGAGCCGCGGAAGGATGGGTGCTGTGTTCTATAAGTGAAGGAGATAGGTAGGCAGGGATTACATTTTTACCCTTCATTTGTATAGACCCACTTTGAATGACAGACTCAAAGCACCTCAAATCAGTAGAAAATCTGAGACTTGGACCCATCCTTTGTTCATTCACCCAGGAAGGGACTGTTGAGCAAACATTGCCATAAGGCACTAGGGCTGGACTAGCTGGTACTGAGCTCTCACGGTAAGTTGTGACCTGTCTCTGGAAGTACTGAGCTCTCGCCGGGAGGCAGACATTCAATGGGAATTGATGACGGGGCGTGAAAGAACAAGAACAGGAGGGGTGAGAGGCGGAGCTGCCGAGGTGGGCACAGGAGGGCCTCTTGCTTTGGGCCAAGGAGGTTGCTTTTTACGCCAGTGGGCGGGCACTGAAAGATTTTAAGCAAGGGTGGTACAGTCAAATCCCCAACCTCGATGAAGACTTACTTTCCAAGATAAGAGATCAACACAAAAATAATCAAAGTTATTGAGGACCAAGACCTACTGACATCTCACAGTAAGCGAGAGGCTGGGTTAGGTATTAGGGGGAAGACAGAAACGGATAAGAAAACCTTCCCACCCTAGAGCAGGGCACGCTTCAATGGAGAAAAGAGGAGTGTATACCTTTCCAAAATGGTACCCCTTCTTTTTCTCCTCTGCTTCTCATTAGGAAGAAGAGGTATTTCTTTCCTTCCCAAGGCCCAAGGCCGATTCCTGGGTACTCAGTCACATCTGCCTGTGGCATTTTCCTCGAGATTAACTCATGAGAGAAAGAAGCTTTCTCCCTTGGAGCGTGTTTCCTTGTTTTCCTAAAGGAATGAGAGCACTTGCTTCAGAACCTAATTGAGCCTGGCAGGTGGTACGTAGGTCTGTGGGCTTGTTTGTTATTTGTGATTCATACCCTGTCGACTGCCAGCATGGAGTTGCAGAGGTTCACAGTCCACAAATATCAGGCCAGCCAAGTGGTTCGGAAGGCCAGGGCTTGCAGAGAAAGGCTCTTTTTCTTCTGGAGAAAGGGAAGCCCAGCCTGGAAACTAATTTCCCCCAAACAGCCTCTGTGTGACACCCTGCGTCAACTCTACCTCCAGTACAGGCTCAGATGTGTGAAGAACTTTTTTGGTTTTTTTTTTTTTTCAGACACCCTTGGAGTTTCCTAACTGTGAAAGGAAATCCCTCTTCTTCTGTTGAAGACCACATTGAATATCACGGTAATAAATGGCGAGAGGCCAAATTCCCTCCAGTGTCTCTCTGACCAAGGGACTCAGGGGCTTTTTGAACCACGCTGCACCCTCAGAACATGGCTGATCCACCACCCAGCACCCTGTTGAGTGACTAGCTGCTTAATGGCCAAGTTACATGAGTGGCAAAAGTCCATACTGATTTAAGGCCAATCACTAAGATAATATTTACATTTGCGAAGAAATCGTCATTGGTTTAATCCAAAACAAGTGACACAGGAAAGATGAGGACTGGGACAGAACCAGCAAGGGTAATATTTTGAGCTATAAAGACGCTTTGGGGGCTTCCCTGGTGGCGCAGTGGTTGAGAGTCCGCCTGCCGATGCAGGGGACACAGGTTCGTGCCCCGGTCCGGGAAGATCCCACATGCCGCGGAGCGGCTGGGCCCGTGAGCCATGGCTGCTGAGCCTGCACGTCCGGAGCCTGTGCTCCGCAACGGGAGAGGCCACAACAGTGAGGGGCCCGCGTACCGCAAAAAAAAAAAAAAAAAAAAAAAGACGCTTTGGGAAATTCCCTGGCGGTCCAGTTGTTAGGACTCCACGCTTTTACTGCCGAGGGCCTGGGTTCGATCCCTAGTCGGGGAACTAAGATCCCACAAGCCTTGCCGTGTGGCCAAAAAAAAAAAAAAAAAGATGCTTTGGATGGGCTGTTACTACATAGCACCAGCCTCCCCTGCCCAGGGAAGGTTTCGGAAGGTACTGCCGGTTCTAATCCTGGAGAGGAATTCACATGAGAAACCATGGGGTTCCAAAGTATAGCATTGTTGGAACACTGCAATTAAACTTGCAAAACTGAAGCAAAAGAAGGGACAATAAATAATCTGCTCTGGAAAGATTGGCCTGAAATTTTTTTTTGTTAACAAAATGACTCAAGATCCATGTGTGTAGGGGGCTTTCTCTGCATTAGCATCACATCCTTCTGAATTTGGGGGTCGGTCTGGATGCTGACGCCTCTGATCTCCTCTTTGACAGGACACCACGGCTCTGCTGCTGCCCGGGTATTCAAACTCTTCCGGACGGAGCATGGCGAGCTTTTCAATGTCTCTTCATCCAGCGAGTGGGTTCAAGGTGAGGTGTTTGGGACACCTTGGTAACATTTCACAGGGGGCTGAAAGGCCAGGGCTTTGAAGAACGAGGACTTTCCTTTTGCACCAATAGGACCACTTGACTGGGGCAGTGTCGACGTAGTTTGCAACTGAGAGCTGTCTTTAATTAATCAAGTCTCCGTGGTGAATAGCCCAGGGGGATGTTTCCTCTCAGGGAATACCTCTTCTGTGCCAGGCGCTGGCACTGAACGGAGAACACGGACAGGAGGAGTAGGAACCAGCCTTCAAGGAGCCCACAAACACGGGGACGGGGTCACGGAAAGAAGCAATCCTCACTGCCATCCTTGGATAACGGGTTCATGGATGGATTTCATCTTTCTCCTTTTGGCAGTAGTGAAGAATATCTATTGCTTTTATAAAATAAGATAGTCAATAAGAGGCACTTTTAGGGCTTCCCTGGTGGCGCAGTGGTTGAGAGTCCGCCTGCCGATGCAGGGGACACGGGTTCGTGCCCCGGTCCGGGAAGATCCCACATGCCGCGGAGCGGCTGGGCCCGTGAGCCATGGCCGCTGAGTCTGCGCATCTGGAGCCTGTGCTCCGCAACGGGAGAGGCCACAACAGTGAGAGACCCGCGTACCGCAAAAAGAAAAAAAAAAAGAGGCACTTTTAATAAAAAGGTGGGAGAGGTGGGGGAAGTTGACAGATGGTTTAGAAGCCTCTGGTACCCAGCCTGGTGAGAACCTGGACAGATGGTATCCAAGTCCCATCGTGCCAAGGCTGCTTGGGGGCTACACCGAGTGTGGCTGGCTCTCCTGCACCCTTGCTCGTCTGACCCTGCTCTTTGCTTTCTTCCCAGATGTGGAATGGACAGAGTGGTTTGAACATGACCAAGTGTCTTACACTAAAGGTGGGGAGAAAATTTCAGACCTCCGGGCCACTCACCCAGGGAAGATCTGCAGTCGCCCCATTGACATACAGGTAACCAACTAGTTCTAAAGGCTGTGTCTCGAAGAAGACTCTGTAGATCACAGACTTTCGTGCCATTTGAGTGGTGTGGGTCTCACGGCCCTCCTGTGACGTTGGTAAAGCCAGAGAGTACTGTTCTCATTTTAGAGACTGACGTGGAAGCTGTGTATCTGCTCCAGGCTTCCCCACAAGTGAGTTTCAAAGCTAGGCCTCAGATTCTCTCCTGGGTTCTACTGCTGAGCTCCTTTTCCTTCTCCCCAGCTGCTGCTTCAGCCACAGCTGAGGGTGCCCAGCGTGGGGTTGGGTTTGCCCTACTCAGCTTCACTCCTCCGTTGGTCTCCTTTGGGGCCTCGAGTGCACAGGATCTGGCCGGGACTTGGGTTCCGGCGGAGCCTGGCCCAGGTGGAGAACACCTACAGCCTTGTCCTCCACTCAGTTAATGAAAACCGGCATTTGCAGAATGGAGGGTGTTTGCTCGGGATCTTCACTTGGAGTTAACTCTGTCCAAGGGGGACCTAGACTTTCTCAGCTGGCTTCATCATGAAAGTGTGGGGTGAATAGGCAGCCCTCACAATTCAGTGGCTCAGCTGGTAAGCTTCTGAGCTCAAAGGACCAGAAGAAAGACAGAGACATGTGCAAGGAAATGGAGTTTATTTCCTTATGCCTGGTCTTCTTCCAGAACAAGGTTTGGGGCCACTTAACTGTTAGATAGAGAATTAGGAGTCATTTGAGAAAGACCATCCCTGCCCATTTTATCCTCTTTCATCCAATACAAATAGCAACATTTGTATACCACCTTCTTTCAGATGATCTAACCGCAGGTCCCAGGTCATCGGACTGCCTCCACCCCTCCACCCCCTGACCCCCACCCTGAGGCAGTACTTTTGCCCTCTGCCTTGCATCGTAGAGGGACTGTGGGACAAGGGACCAGTTTTCCAAGAGAGGACACTCTGTTCTGCAGTTAGCAAAGGCCAGGGAAATCTTTCTCATGGTTTGGCTAAGGCTCTCCGTTCACATGGCTCCAGCATTACTGAGAAGGATTTACCCAGATTCAGTTACACGTTGGAGATTCTTCTTGGGTCCAACAGAATCAAAAAGTGCTGACTCCCCCAAAGCACATACTTCCCAGATTTAATTTTAATTTTCTCTTGCAACCCTGAATGTTCCAGCTCTCATTCTGAAAGAGCCATCGTTTTATTCCTCCAGTTCACTTGGCTACAGGAAGTCCAGTCTTGTACCAGCACTCCCTCCCCAGGTATTTCTGGAAATCCTCGAGGAATGCTTCCATGCTCTGCAAATCCCTCTTGGTGTTTGCTCTGCCAGCTGCCTGGCTGCAGATCACTGTTGTTTAGAAGACCACTTCTCCATGCTAGGAAAATAGCTTTTCTTAGGCATTTCTAGCTCTCAGTAACTTTGCTCCCAGCACAGATACGGGCTCTTCCCTGAGAGTGTCAAAGCACAATTAATCCCAGGCTAACACAGTGAATGAAACTTTACTAAAGGCTTGGAGATAGCAGAAGAGCCTGGAGAAAGTATACATATTTTTCCAAATGTTACATATATAATCATATGTGACTGTTCACCAGTTCCATAATCCAAGACCTTCCACGGGGACCCAACCCCAGACTCTGTAACCACCAGTCTGCCGCCATATTGCAGGGCCCAGTTGCCTTCCAACAAAAGGAGTATCCTTGACAATGAATTCCCCGAGTTCCAAGTCTCAACTATTTGAGGTCCAGAGAAGAATAAAAGACCCAACAACAGTTTTCCCCATTACCCAGAAACTTGGGCCAGCCTTCCCACAAAAGTGCATTCTTTGACAATATTTTGCTGAGCATTATAACCCCTTATGAGTTCAAAACTCTCAATTCCAGAATAAAATCTTGGCTTTTTCTTGGCAAAACAAAGGTTCCTTGAGGCAGTCATCTAAAAACATGTCACGTGCCTCCAAAAGTGACTCAAAGGTCCGCCCCTAAAGGAAAGGAGGAAGCGCTGCATTCTGGAAATGCCAGGTTCATCCCTTTTCTCCTCACCGTCAACCTTTAATCAGTAGTGACCCCAGACTTAGCCAGAACATCTCTTTCTAGTCATAAAAGACAATGAGGTGGAATATACTCCGGGTTCTTCTGAAGTCAGAAAAGCAAAGCCAGGCTTGTCCTATGTTTACCACAGGTGAGAAAAGCAAGATTACATCCTCTTTATAGATAGAGTGTCAGACACATCAGCCAGGAGCTAAACGCCCTAGTTAATTAACCCACCAGAGAGACTGAAGCAAAACTGAAATGCCCACGTGCCCATTTTTGCCACTATGGGAAGTAACAGGTTACTGTGGTCACTGGCCACCTCTGACCACCGTGCAGGCCCCAGTGCACCTGAAGACTCTCCAGGGCTGTGGCCGCCCCACACAAGGGGTCCCCCAGATACTTGCTCTACCCTGATGTGGTCAAATCCTCTGGAGGGGGAGGGGGTGTTAAGGACATTTGTCACCTAGGCAGGATGGCGAGTTGGAAAGAAAGAGGAAATAGGACTTACGCAGTTGACCTCAACTCAAGGAAATCTTTTCCAGATCTGATAGCTTGTGATTCTGCAGAATCAAAACCAAAACCACAGTCCCCTGTTCCCATGTCATTACCCTTCTTGAGGTTCTCCTGGGTTGAAATCTCCTCTCCTCCCACCTTCTCCCTTAAAACCCACCCACCCTTCAAGGCCAGTGGGACTTACTGGACTCACACATCCTTGGGGCTGAGACCATCTTGGGCAGTCCCCTCTTCTCCCTCAGCCCCGGCACAGTGGCTGGAGATCAGTCTGGTGGTTGGAAGATGTATTTGGAAACCAGATAGCTCCTAGTTTGCATCCAGCTCTGTCACTTGTGAGCTGTGGCTTAACAACAGTGACAGGACTACGGTTAGACGCATGAGGTGCCCAAGGCACAAAATTTAAGGTGGCACTCACTCCCAGGTGCCGACTCTGCACTCGCATGACCCTGAGAGTGAGTGCTCCCTTAAATCTTGCACCCTGGGTCATCCTCACTAGCAATCCTGGCCATAGATATCAGTCAAGTTATTGAATTTAGTGTCTCAGTTTCCTCATAAGCAAAAATGGAGATAAGAATTGTTCCCTCATGGGATTATTTTGTGGATTTAATGCAACAATGCATAGTGAGTGAGTGCCCATAATTTTTTTTATTATTTTAAAATGATTTTCCTATGTTATTGTTTAGTATGATATTGCTAGTTACTTTATAATTATTATCATGAGTAACAGTCACATTGTGTCTACTTAAAGTGAAGATCGAGGTTCACTGGACGGTGGTAAAGCCCTTTTTACTCTTCTTATCCAAAGCTAAGGTCGTTCTTACGGTTAGAAAAAGGAAAACAAGAAAAGCAGCAAGACTGAGTAGAGGTTTCCTGAAATGTTTACCGGACGTTGCACCTTAAAAAACGTCCAGCTCCTTTGGGTGATGTTTTCAGGCTCAGTTCTCAATATTAAGGGGTGTCTTAACGGAAAAACATGCTGGCCTCAGGAGAGGAGATCCGGGGGTCAGAGGCATGGGCTTGACATTCAGGTGACCTTGAACTTGCTTCCAAACCCCTCTGAGCCTTAGTGTTTTCCTCTAAGAGCAAGTCTGCAATGCCTGCCTCTCTGCTGCAGAGACCACCCCGGATAATGGCTGTGAGTGTGTTGCTTGCATGAAAGGGCTGAATTTTCATTCCGGCTGGACTCACGTCTCCATAGCTCTCCTTCCAAGCCAAGGGCAGCGGCTATCTGCTGGGTTCAAAGCAGGGTTTCCTAAAAGTTCCCCCCCACCCCGCCTTTTTCGATTGACTAAACTTTACCTTCCTATTTGCCCGGCCCTGGTCCCTTTGGTTTCTGTGCCAACGAGGATAACAGCTGCAGCCCTTGCTCTAAATTGCAAGTCTCTGATGACAGCCCCAGTCATGATGCAGACATACCCCGGCCCTGGGATCATGCCCTTCTCTGAACCCACTCCCTAAATTCTCTACCTGGCCTTAAAGCTTCTCGCCCATCAGCTCTCATCAGCTGAGACTGTGCTCTGTGCCAGGCCCTGGGCTGGATGCCGGGATCAGGGAGGGAGGCAAAACCTGGCCTTTCCAGAACCCACCAGCCACTGGAAGGAGACAGACACTGAACCGAGGGGCAGTAGGCAGTAGTGCCTGAGGGCAGCAGTGGGAGGGGCTGCGGAGCACCAGCTGTATAGTTGGTTGCGTCCAGATTCAAATGGGCAAGTTACCCAACCTCTCTGAGCGTCCGTTTCCTAATCTGTAAAACCAGCGACAGTCTCATAGACCTCACAGCCAAGAAGAGGGAATGAAATAATGTATGTAGCCCCATAACTCCAAGAGGGGTTCTCAAACAGGACTTCCCACTGGAGTCACCTGGGCAGCCATT
This sequence comes from Aethalodelphis obliquidens, assembly GCF_003676395.1. Classification (NCBI taxonomy): domain Eukaryota; kingdom Metazoa; phylum Chordata; class Mammalia; order Artiodactyla; family Delphinidae; genus Aethalodelphis; species Aethalodelphis obliquidens. Next base: position 6,234,116 of record NW_020838009.1, read on the forward strand.
AAACGTCCTGATGCCCAGGCTGCCCCCCTGGACACAGTCAAATCTGAGACTCCACAGACGGGGCCTGGGCGTGACTCCCCACAGGATGTGGGGCCACATTTAGGCACCAGTGGATCGATCATAGTGAGTCTTCAATAAATGTTGGCCACCCTTGATGGTGCTCGTGGTGGTGAGTGGGACAAGTTGTAAGAAAGCAGGCAGCACAGCTCCTAAAAGAGTGCGTGCTGGCTGTAAACACTCCAGAAAACGTTCACCAGGGCAGTCAGTCACTGGTTTGGATACCAAATACGGTAGGACCCCAGGCAAGATGTTTATCCATCCTGTGACTTCATGCTGTCTTTCTTATACAAAATCGAGAAGGGGAAACGTCCGAATAACAACTTAAGGCCATTGTAAATAAGTTTTGCAGCAGGAACAATTTTAGACTCGTGCGTATATGTTTATAACATTAATCATAACCTTCCTTCTTTACAAAAAGAAATGACTTTGCTCTGTAATTTCCGTGCTGTTCCCAGGCCACTACAGTGGATGGAGTTAACCTCACCACCGAGGTTGTCTACAAAAGAGGCCAGGATTATAGGTTTGTGTGCTATGACCAGGGCCAAGGCTGCCAGAGCTACCGTGTGCGGTTCCTCTGTGGGAAGCCTGGTAAGCAGCTCCTTGCTGGGGACAGAAATGCAACCGTGGCTCGGTTCCTTGAGCTGCCAGCTATGCATTGGGAGTTTTGATGGCTGGGTCAGCTGCCTCTGGGCATCTCAGTGACCCCACGCTCCTACCAAGCTCGTGATGGAGAGAGCACCTCTGTGACACAGGAGCTGTGGGAGGGTCCTCGGAGTTGGCAGGAGCCATCAGAGCTCCACCCTGCCCACATGCCTTTCAGGAAGGGGAAGGGCCTGGTCCAGGAAAACCAGGGTGCAGTGGACAGAGCTGACCTTCCTGCAGCCCTCCCCTGCATAGACACGCAGCTCATGGCCTCTTCGGGGGATATTATTTTAAACCCGGTTCTCGAGGTGCTCGTTAGAAGGGATTGGAAATGGTCGGTTTGTTCTCAGGGGCACTTGGCCATCTCCAGAAGGCAGTCATTAGGGATGGAAGTTCTTTGGAGGGGAGGCTTACAGCTACTGAAAATAATAGTTGAGACGGACTATATTTGTTTCACATCTTTTGCAAAACAGGTGTGGTGAGGCAGCCACATTTAACTCCAGCTAAGGAGTTCGTGGAAAATTCCCGTGCCCAGAGCTAATGAATGGCTCTTTTCTGGTAGGGTTTTTGTTGACTTCAAAAAACCTGTACCAAGACTTGGATGGGGTGAGCCTGGTGATTTGGGTTTTGGATAGGCAAACCTGGCATTTACTGACTTAGGGAGGGGAAGGGAAGAGGTGGGGAGTCAGAAGTGTGTCAGGAGCAAAGCTTTATCTCTCAGTCTCTCCTGTTTTGGGTTAACAGTGAGGCCGAAACTCACCGTCACCATCGACACCAACGTGAACAGCACCATCCTGAATCTCGAAGACGATGTACAATCATGGAAGCCCGGAGATACCCTGGTCATTGCCAGTACCGATTACTCCATGTACCAGGCAGAAGAGTTCCAGGTGCTCCCCTGCAAAGCCTGTGCCTCCAAGCAGGTCAAAGTAGCAGGTAGGACATTCCCTCACCCCTCCCTAGGTCTGATGAAGCTGAAAATTGTTAGGCTTAAAGTTGACTGAAATCAAAACAAATTTGTGTCAGTCAGCTATTGCCATAATAATGCTGCATGACAAAAAAGTCCTTAAGATTTTATGGCAAGCATTTATTTCTTACTCGTGCACCTACAGGCTGTCTAGGGTTCATCTTCTCCACACTAAACTTGGCTCCAGGCTGAGAGCTGGGTTCGGGTCAGCTCCACGTGCGTCTCATTCTTCCTAGGACATACTCTTCTCGCGGGGGAGAAGTGAACCGAAACACGGGAGGACTCTTAAGGCCTTGCGATCAGAACTAGCACCCTTTGACACCCACTTTCCATTGACCAAAACAGATCACGTGGTCCAACTCAACGTGAATGGGGAACTCTATTTTTCCCATTAAGATAGAAGGGAGGGAATGAACATTTGCTAGGCAATAATTAACCTACCACAACATTTTAAATCTCTTCTTTCTGTAGCTTTCACATTTTCCTTTTTCTTCTCCTAAATCTTGCCTTGGATGCCCTGTCATTTATGTTGTGTGAGGTTACTGGAATTACAGATCGTTAGAGGTTAAAGAGACCTTAAGTATAGTCCAGGTCAATTATTCTTAGTTGGGGGAGTTATGTATCAGTTAGAGTTCTTTGTTGTAAGCAACAGAATCCAACTTGACTATCTTAAACAAAAAAACGAATTCATTGAGGCTATTCAGTTTAGAGAACTAAGTGAAAGCTGCGTGGCCAAGGTGCAATAAAGGACCAGGAACAGGGCAGCTTCAGGGGTCTGGGTAGCAGGAACGAATGGGCAGCATCCTTAAGGCATCACTGTTTGCGCATCCTGGGACATGGTGCTCAAAAGTTAGCTTCCAGGGAGATGGCACTGATTGGGCTGGTGTCTCTTGTGCTCACCCTCTGGCTAGGGCACCTTCAATGACCGTCCTTCTACGACTGCATTGTATGGACAGAGTCGCTCCCCAAAGGAAAATTGGGATGTATTACCAGAGAAAGGAGAATCAATACTGGGCATTAAAAATGTCAGCTGCTGTATGTGGAATCTTAAAAAAAGGTACAAATGAACTTATCTACAAAACAAAGAGAGTTACAGATATAGAAAACAAACTTATGGTAAAGGGGGGTAGGGAGAAATTGGAAGATTGGAATTAACATATACACACTACTATATATAAAATGGATAACTAATAAAGATCTACTGTATAGCACAGGGAACTCTATTAATACTCTGTAATGGCCTATATGGGAAAAGAATCTAAAAAAGAGTAGATATATGTATATGCATAACTGAATCACTTTGCTGTACACCTGAAACTAACACAACACTGTAAATCAACTCTACCCCCATAAAAATTAAGGAAAAAAAGTATTGGCTGCCGCAGAACCATGGCACCTGGAGAAGTATGAGAATTTGGGGGTAGAAGGAAGACTATGAATTGAGAAAGCGTTACCAATATATTCAGAGTATCTATTATTTTGGAAATAAAACTACAAAAGGTAAAATTCAACAGAATCTTTTTGGCTAGTGGAAGAGTGCTTGAGAAAGAATTTGGGGGCACAAAGGTTTCAAAAAGTGAGAACGTGTGATGGAGTCCAATGGCATAATTTTTTTCATGGGGATGGGGACCCTGGAGGGCATGTAGCTGAGGCGGTCCACAAATGCTGCAGCTGTGATCCTGGGGCACCAGCTCTAGACTCAGAACTGCAAAAGGAAGGCTGTAACTGTTTCCAGAGATTGTGATGTGGTGGGTGTGGCGAGAGAGAGGGAAGGGGGTAGCAGTTTGTGGGCAGAGGCTGAGATGACCAAACATTTGTTCCTTGACAAGGTAACAGAATGATACCTTAAATGATAATTTGTTTGAAACCCCTACCTTCTTCAAAAAAGGTTTCGGGGTCTCTTAGAATGAACACAAGTCCAGGTAGATCTTCCTCCGGAGCGGGGGGGGGGAAGAAAAAAAAAAACAGAGTGAAAGATACATGTCTAAGTAATGAAAGACTGATGGATGGAGAATAAAGTCAGCAGAAAGGGGGGTGGGAAATGAAGTTAGCAGAAGCTACTGAAATAGACCATAGACCAATAGATCAATAGACCAATAGACCAATAGACCATCTCTGAGCTTCCTGGCAGCCAGAGCAGAGAAAGGAACTTCACCAATTACTTAACTAATATTGTCTAATACAAGGAAGGGGACCAGAAGCCAAGAGAGGCAACTTTCCCTTAGCTCTGGGCTACTGGGGAATCTGTCATAGGGGCTTTCACGTGGTGGATACTGTGCAACAACGTGAACCATCACCCTGGAAACTGTCTGATGCAAAGATGCTCTCTGTGTGCGGCTGTTTACGGTTTGATTTATCACGTTAGACGGAGGGTCGTGCTGTTCGTCACATTTTCTGAAGACGTTTTGAGGAAGACTTTTTTTTTTTTTGGTAGAGGGCAAAATAGTTTAAAGAGGTTCTAGGAATGGCAGTGATTAGCCAAAGGACGTTAGACAATTACGTAACTTCCCTTTGCCCCTGTTTTCTCATGTATAAAATGGAGATAATGATCACAACTACTTCAAAGGGCTGTTGTGAAGATTAAAGGAGTTAAAGAGATACTTAAAGAGATACTTAAAATAGTGCCTGGAACGTGATAAGTGCTCCATTCGTGTTAGCTGTTACTAGTAGTAGTATTAGGTGCAGTAGTTTAGCAACTAAACTTAAGGATGGAAAGGAGGGAAGGGACATGAGCCACAGGCCAGTGGTTGAAACCTGTATATTTTATAGCTTATCGATTCCGCTCTTTGGGGACATGCAGTTTAAAGGAAGTTATAGAGGGAGAGAAGCAAGCCATTTCTGTCATTATTAGTAACAGACACACGAGGTCTGCCAGGCCTGCAGTTGTCTACGTGTCCTGATGCTTCTGGGTGTGGAGGCTCTTCCTGTGAATGTGCATGCCCCACCCTCCCTCCACCCTCAGGCTGGACAGGCATCCTCACTCCTCCATCACAAGGACACCCGCAGGGAGGTGGCAAGGAGCAGGTCATCATGTATTCAACAAACAAAGAGCACGTAGTCTATGCCAGGCGATGCTCCAGGCTTTGGGAAGCCATGGTGAACCACATAGACAAGTTCTCGGCCCTTAGGCAGCTGTGAAAATGGATATCCAGCAAAGAATCATCCCAATAAAAACGAAATCCCAAATGTGAGAAAGGCCATGGAAGAGGAAGATGGGGGATTGATGGGAGCATCGGAAACGGGGGTTTGGCAAAGGCGTGGAAGACTCCCCAGAGGAATTAATGATTGAGCAGAGAGGTAACCAGGAAAGAGGGGAGGGGCAGCAAAGACCCTGTGCTGGGAAGAGCAGGCAATGCTCCAATTCCAGAAGAAGACCCAGGTAGCTTGACAGGGAAACGGGGGGCTGGAGGAAGCGGAGACCCCAATTGGCACCTTGGGGCTTTCTTCTGAGTACAATGGCTTATTAGACTTCCTAGACCCCCACTTACAGGACAGCACCAAGCGAAGCAATTCCTAGTGATTGTTGGACCCTTGGGTCTTCACTGGGTGCCTTCTGCGTCTCCTGAGGACAATACATGTGGACAGGCCTTCTGGGATGCCAGGTGTCCTCTGGGACTCTTGTCAGGAGTGGCATTCAGACCGTTTGAGGGGATGTCACTGCTCACTGTTTTTTGTTTTTGTTTTTGTTTTTGGTTTTGGTTTTTTTTGCGGTACGCAGGCCTCTCACTGTTGTGGCCTCTCCCGTTGCGGAGCACAGGCTCTGGACGCGCAGGCTCAGCGGCCATGGCTCACAGGCCTAGCCTAAGTGACCCATGGAGCTGGGGCTGCCCTTGTGGCTTCTGGGAGGGTGAAAGCTTGCCTTTAAGGCCTTGCCTGCAGGGAGGTAGGAGGAGGGGCACCCTGGGAGGGGCACTTTGTTCTCACCGGCCCTCATCTGCACCTCATTGTTGAGCACCCTAGGCCTGGAGGGGAAATTTCATCTTGAGCAAGTCCTAATAGGGCAGCAGTGTGTGCCAAGAGTGACCCTGAGAATGAGGAAGCCGTGCGATCCTGGGGCACCCCCGCCTCGCCCAACGGCGTGGTTTGGGTGTGCATGATGGCGCGTTGCTGCAGGTGGCAATGTTTGGCCAACAGTTCCAGGGGCTTCATGAGGGCTGTGCAGGCTGGACAGAGGGTGAGACGGGGCTGCTCTGGGCCCTGAGTACCAAGGGAGGGAAGGGTAAGTGGAGAAGATGATGCATCCCCCTCAGGACCCTCCAAACGCCCCTGGTTTAGGACTGCCTGTGTCTGTATCTCCAGCAGCTCCCCCACCCTGCCAAGCCCCTCCCTCCTTAAAGGTACTAGGCTCAGAGTGGACCATCTTGCTCAGAAGCTTTAGGGCTTACATGAAAACAGTGCCTCCTGGTGGACAGCGTCGGAAAAGCCCCAGGGAGGGGTATCTATGAGGCGTGTGTGTGTGTGTGTGTGCGCGCGCGCGCATGTGTGTCTTTCTGTTTGTCTGGCTGTCCTAGGGAGGCTTACATTTCTCCTCTTCAGCTCCAAGCCCGTTCTCTGGCCCTCCATCCCCCACTGACACGGAGCAAGGACTCCACCTGCTTTGTTCTTTTCCATAACTGTGCCCCCCATCCAATTACCAATTCGTGTTCTCCTCCCCAGGCTGGCTGCAGAGAGGGACACAGCCCTCCTGGATCCTCCTTCCTCACTGCCCCCAAATTCCAGTAAACAGGCCTTTTTGCATAACGATTTTCTGACGAGAAACAGATGGGGGTAACAAAGTCATGAAAATGTGTGAATCATCTAAAAAAATATTTCAAGGTTTTGCCAACCACAGTGTGATTTTCAACACCTCCCGACATGGCAATTAGAAATCTCCTCCTTATGATTCTTAAGCTGAATCTTATGTAATCGTTTAAAATAAATACATCCTTCGTCAGTAAAAAAAAAAAAAAAAAAGAAAAAGAAAAAAGAAATCCCCTCAATTTTCTACCCTATTTTCATTCTCAACTTCCCACTTTGTTTTATAAGCCCCCCATCACACACTTTGAAGTACTACTACTAATTAGTATTAACATTGTTTGAGTTTCCCGTGATATGCTAAAGCACTTTACGTAAACCAACTTGCTCACTCTTCATGACAACCTGACAAGGCGGGTGCTACTGTTTTCTCCATGACACAGATGAGGAAACTGATGTCCATGGAAATTAAACGTCTAGACTCATGCTTTCCAATATGGTAGTCAGCAGCCACATGGGGCTGCATAAATTTAATTGAAACTAATAAAAATTCCATTCCTCAGTCCTGCAGGCAGATTTCAAGAGTTCACTGGCCACATGTGGCTAGTGGCTACCATATCGGACAACACGGACTAGAGCATTTCCATCATCTCAGAACTTTCTAGTGAGGGCTGCTGGTATAGACCAAGCAAGTCTACTTGGTCGATCTGAGCCAGGATTCAAACTCAGAGCTCTCTGGCTCGAAGGTGATATGTTCTGCTTCATCCTTCCTCCAGGAGGGACCCTGTTCCCAACTTCTTCTCTCAAAGATGACTGGACTGGAGGAGGGATCTGGGAGCTCTGTAGTTTAAATTTGCCTTTCTGGGACCCTCCAGCCTAAGTCCCTCTGGGCTTGTCCTCGTGGTCTGAGAAGGGCAGACCACACTCCCCCCTCCTGCAGAAACCCTGGGCCCTGCTGGGTCTGAGCCACACGTACAGGGGTCTGTTTCTCCCACTGGAAGATCCTTGATGTTTTACCCTTCTCGACTCCGGAGTGTTTAGTGCCATGCTTGCCCTGTAGAGAGGGCTCGGAAGAGGGCGGATTGTGGAACCGGGCCTGTCGTAGGATGAGGACTTGGAAGGGTCGATGTTTTATTCCTGTGCGGGGCAGCTGTGCAGAGTCCTTCTGCATCCCATGCCTTCCCCACCCCTCATCTGTGCTCATGGCCCTTGTGGATTATTCGGGACAAATCTGGCTTGGCCGCGTCTGCTTTCCCCTGGTTGGCCTTCCTGTATCAGAGCCTGGAGACAGAAGGGAGGGGTGAAGGCCGCGTGGGAGAATTCCACAGACAGGGTGGGATGCTGGGAAAGCGGGGTGCACAGCTTCCCTGGGACGGTGGCCTGGGAGTGGGCTGTAACTGCAGCAGCGGGACAGATAAACTGGCGGTAAGGTTTGTAAAATCCTGATAGGGAGCCCCACGTAGGGGAAGGAGGCGGTGGGACCGGAATATTCTTTCAGCTCTCAATCCGTCTTACTGAGTCTGCTCCCAGCAGTCTAATCAGCACAGTTGTCCATCTACCTGGAAGTCAGCCCTACCCCCTTGCTGCTTTTCCCCGTAGAACAAAGAAAGCTGTCGAACCTGTTATCTTCCATGCTCATCATTATAGGTATGAAGCTAGCGGTGGGAGTCCTGGGTTCCAGCCTTCACGTGGGGACAGCTGCATGTGTCACTTCTGTCACACTAGCCCCCTACCATGCCCTCGGGGCTGTTCCAGGCACATTCCATGGATTAACTCATTTCACAGCCATAGCTACCTTTCGAGATATGTGCTATTGTTATCTCCATTTTATAGATAAAGGGTCTGAGGTTCAGGAGCTTAAATAATGTGTTCAGGGACTCAGGGCTATGATCTGAGTCAGAATCCCACACGGACAGCCTGGCTGCAGAGCCACAGTCCTCCGCATCTGTCCCACCTCTCCAGTTGTGTTGAGACTGGGTCCCCGAGGAAGGCCCTCTGGCCACCCACAGGAACAGGAGCCTCTGGTCCGCACCCTGCCTGGACACCCCCTTTTTTTTTTTTTGGTTGTGTCACACAGCATGTGGGATTTTAGTCGCCGACCAGGGATCGAACCCGCGCACCCTGCATTGGAAGCTCAGTGTCTCAAACACTGGAACCTCCAGGGAAGTCCCTGGACGCCATATTTTACGGGGGGATGCTGACAAATTGAGAGGAGCCTCCTGAACTCCCAAACGCGTACACTTTGAGGGATGGTTGGAAATCTGGAGGTGCATAGCCTAGAGATGCGGAGGCTTGGCCTGGTTTCCTGGCTCCCCCAAGCACCGTGGAGACCCCAAGATGCAAAGGCTAATGCTGAGGGTTAGTCGGGGAAGACTTCACTGAGAAGGAGCCACCAGAGCTGGATCTTGAGGGACGAGGTGATTTGCTCCGTGGACGAACGGAGGAGGCTGTCCCAGCTAGAGAGAGCAGCTTCGATAAAAGGTCTGAGATGTGAACGAGCAGAAGCTTGCTCGGGGAATGATGGGGTGGTCGGGTCTGGCTGGAGCAGAAGGGGACGTGTGGGAGTGATGGCGGGTAAGCCCACAGGAATTTGGGTTTTACTCTGTCCATGCTGCGGGCGGCTAGGCAGCTCTGTGCGCCCCGGAGCTGCATGGGAAGCTCCTTTCCCGCGCCTCCGGTAGGACAGAGCTTGCTGCTCCCTGTAGCCTCTTCTGTAACGTGCTGAGCCCTGGGTGGCGGGGCTTGGGGGGACATCCTTTTGGGAAGCAGGCTCTATGCTGTGCCTCTCGGGACCAGACCCTCAGGCCCCCATCGCTTGCTTTGGCAAGTTCACCTCTGAACTGCCTCTAGGGCTCTGGCAGGCAGCGTTCGCTTCTGCACCCCAAGAACGGTCCCGGGTGGCTTTGCTCGGTTGAGGAAGCCTTTGGAAGTTTTTCTGTGTGTTGCCAGGAGAGCTGTTCATTGGGGGGTCCACTAGTGAAGAGGCCTGGGTCCACCGTGCCCAGAGGCATGAGGCTCGGAAGACCAGGAGCCTGCAAGTACTTGGGGAAAGATGCCCAGCTCTGGGAAAAAAGAAGGGTCCATTTCTACTGACCCACTTACCTGCAGGGAGTGTTCTGAGCTGGGTGGTTCGGGAGACTAGGGAAAGCGGGGGGCCCTCCGAGCACAGCCTGCCTATCAGGGGATCCTGCGTGGGGAAGCAGCGGCCGGGCTCCAGGACCTCGGCTGTGCTTTAGTCACTGGGAGGAACCCAAGCAGAGCATGACCTTGGAGCAGACACAGGAGCTCCTGAGCTGGAGGCCGCCTGCTGACTACCCCCTGGCGGCAGGTCCTCCCCGAGAGAGAGGGAAGGCAGTGCACCCCCAGTGGCTGGCATGAGAGATCACTGCTGCCTGGACGCAGGTGACATGCTCAGCCCTCGAAGTCAGAGTCAAGGGTCCACGGAGAGTAAAGAGGTGCTGGAAAGACAGGTGTCACGTTTCAGGTGCTTATGGCGAAGGTCCAGGCCCATGGCACTCACTGGGTCCCAGAGCCAGAGCCTGGTGGTGAAGAGAAAGTGTCCCCAGCACCAGTCGTAAGGGCTTGAAAGGGCATCCCTTCCTGGGGGCCGCGTCCCCCCATCCTCGCCCTGTCTCCACCAGGCCGGCCCTGAGCACCGTCTGCCTTCCGTTTCCTCAAATGTGAAGTTAGCGAGCTGGCCTAAGTGACGGCAGAAAGCCATTCCGGGTCCTTCCGGGTCTGACTGTCTATCCTTAGATGCAGTTATGATCGATGCTCAGTGTGTCAGTCGCTGGACCTTGGGTGTTCAGGGCTGGCACGCGTGGGAGTCTCTTTCCTTGTCAGCATCAGACGCTGCTCTGGGTGCAGCTCTCTGTCCAGCTGGGGTCACTCAGAACCCAGGGCAAAGCTCTTTTTGCAGAAGACCCTAACCTCCCCCCAACCCGAGGGCCTCGTAACTGGCTGTGTAAAGGCCCCAGAGCCAATGGGCAGAGGACGAGCCAGGGGTGGGATAGAGGCTCCTGCATGGGTGCTAGAGGGGACTCTGCTTCTGGACCTTCAAACTGGACAGACTCGTGGCCCTGTGACCCAAACCAGAAGCCACAGTGGGATGTGCTGGAGGATGAGGCACCGGTATTCTGCAGCACTAACTTGTTTTAAACTCTTTCCACTGGGTGATGTCAGGACCCTGAATGAGACTTAAGGCCTGACAGCCGCCTATCCGTGACATCCCTTTGACAGGGGACACAGACCTTCGGCTCAGGGGATAACAGTAAATTCCAGTAAATAGCCTCTTTGAAAAGTTAATTTTTTTTTTATTACCTGAGACTTTTTAAAAGAGGGACTCTGTTATAGACTGACTAACAGCCCTCAAAGGTGTCCACGTGCTAATCTTTGGCAACTGGGAATGTGTTACCTTATGTGGCAAAAGGGACTTTGCAGATGTGATTAAGGTTCACGAGATGGGGGGTGAACCCGGATTATCTGGGTGGGTTCAGTGGAATCAAAACGGTCCTTAGGCTTCCCTGGTGGCGCAATGGTTGAGCGTCCGCCTGCCGATGCAGGGGACGCGGGTTCGTGCCCCGGTCCGGGAGGATCCCACATGCCGCGGAGCGGCTGGGCCCGTGAGCCATGGCCGCTGAGCCTGCGCGTCCGGAGCCTGTGCTCCGCAACGGGAGAGGCCACAACAGTGAGAGGCCTGCGTACCACAAAAAAAAAAAAAAAAAAAGGGTCCTTAAAAGGAGGGGTACAGGAGGGTCAGAGTCAGATGTGATGACATAGCAGATTGGAGGAAGGGGCCACCAGCCGAGGAGTGCTGGCAGCTGCAAGGGTCTGCAAAAGGCCAGGAACTGGTTCTCCCCTGAGCCCCTGACGGGACCAGCCCTGGCAACTCCCTGACTGCTGACCCAGTGAAATGGATTTTGGACTTCTGACCTCCAGGACTATCAGAATAGAAATTTCTGTTGTTTTAAGCCACTGAGTTTGTGGTAAGTTGTTACAACAGCCAGAGGAGGCAAATACCGATTCCAAAGGGAATATTTTTTCAGCTTTGCCGTGCACCCGTCTCACATCTTAAACTGAGATGCTTCAAAGAAACCACCATCTCCCTGAGTCTGCAGAATTCCAGAACAACAAACATCCTTTAAAAGGCTGCAGAGCCACCCACGGGATGTAAGCTGGGTGAAGGGGTGGGCAGGGAAGCCAGCGCTCCCTGGGGATGAGAGAGCAGGGTGAGGTCACCATCAGTGGGTGCTGCTCAGGGCTCTTATAACCACAGCCTTTGCACGTGGGCACGAGTGGTGTCACGGGGCTGAGCCGTGCCTTGTTGCTCAAGTCAAGTGAAAGCCCAGTGGTTCAGGCTGCGAATCGACATGAGAGGTTGTTGCTGTCTCTACAATTGCATCATCAAAAAGAAGAGAAAGCACCTACCAGGCAGGTCAGCAGTCTCAGGGACCAGCTGAGTCTAGAGGCAGCCTGAGGTCTCTTTATTCCAGAGAAGAGTTTGGGATTGTTGTGGAGGTGACGATCAAAGACAGTTCCAAACTCCTGTCACCCTGCACCTTTTTTTTTTTTTTTTGCGGTACGCGGGCCTCTCACTCTTGTGGCTTCTCCCGTTGCGGAGCACAGGCTCTGGACGCAGTCTCAGCGGCCATGGCTCACGGGCCCAGCCGCTCCGCGGCATGTGGGATCCTCCCGGACCGGGGCACGAACCCGTGTCCCCTGCATCGGCAGGCGGACTCTCAACCACTGCGCCACCAGGGAAGCCCCTGATTGTTAGTTTTTAAAGATAGGAAGGCCTAATTGTAAAGCAGCTATACTCCAATAAAAAAAACTTCCAGAAAAATTATAACATCAAGAAAAAAATAAAGATAGGAAGGCCTAGACGAGTCTCAAAACAGAACATGAACCCAAGTGAGGGATGAAATGAAGCTACTAGAAGGGGAGGGCTATTGGATTCAAGGCTCTTGAGCTTATGGGAGGGGCTGGGGCTGAGGTCAGTGGCACGAGAGAGAGAGCATCCTCTCCTCCAAGGCCAGCGAGAGGGAGGGAGGTCGTGGTGAGGTCAGCACAGAGTGGGGTGCAAGCTCTCTTTCATTGTTCTATATGCTACCATAGTGGCATCCAGAGCCCGGCAGTGCTGGACACAGAAGCTCCAATCTAGTTCTTTCTAGAAAATTCAGTTGTAGACACACACTCTACAGGAGGTTGAGGAGAACATAGATTTGCCGACTTCAGCAGAATATGGATTTGCACTGCTTTAAAGCATTCGCTCTCAAGAGAGGGTTTGTTTTGTGTCTGTAAGACTCCCAACGGGTAGGCGGTCCAGGGCGTGAGCTCTGTGGGATCATCCAGAGACTGGGTTTCTTCTCTCACGTTGCTCTGCCACCTCCAGGGTGTGTTCACACCCACATGGACGAGGCTGGCCCACCAACAGCGTCCATATCCCAGCCCTATGGCAGAGCAGGGGCCACCTGAAGGGTGCACACGTTCCTTCTGCTATCCTGTGACCACACTGACCTGCAGGGAGGCTGGGAAATGTGGCTGTCCCGGGGATCCTTGTGTCTAGCTAAAATAGAAGATTCTAGTACGGACAAGCAAGAAGAGGGGACAGAAATGGAGGGAGAAACAGTCATTTTTGCCATGGGCTTCAGACATAAGCATGCATGGCTGTGAATCCTGCCTCTTCACTCAGGCAAGTCATTTCACCTCCCTGGGCTTCGTTCTTCTATAAAATGGGACTCGGGGCCGCGGGGACCACCATGCACCATGTAAGCAGCGGAAGCACCTGGCAGGGCCCTGGAAGACAGTGGGCACACGCAGTCCCTCTGATTTCCCACTTTCCCTCCTTTCTGCCCTAGGGAAACCAAGGTACCTGCACATTGGGGAGGAGGTAGATGGTGTGGACATGCGGGCCGAGGTTGGGCTCCTGACCCGGAATATCGTGGTGATGGGGGAGATGGAGGATGGATGCTACCCCTACAGCAACCACATCTGCAACTTCTTTGACTTCGACACCTTTGGGGGCCACATCAAGGTATGAGTCTGCCTGGCTGAGGCCATCAACCCAACTAGGAGGATTCCAGCGATGCCAGCCTATAGGCAGGGATTCTAGGTAGGAAAGGGGATGGAGGGGCAAAAGGTAGGAGCAAGGGAAGGGTACCTTTCTGGAAATTGGAGGGGTCTTATCCCTCTGTGTGCAATTCCATCTGTCCATACTTGGGAACAAGAGAGATGACAGAGGAATGTCTCTTACCCTGCAGTCACATGGCACGTGTCACACTGCCTTCCTGATTTTCAACTTTCAATCATAGCTTTCGTTCCCTTTCTTCATTGTCTAACCCTGGCCACTTCCTAAAAGAACGGGCATTTAACTCACAAAAACTTGCATTTGCAATGGATCCATTAAAATACAGATAAGATGGGGACTTCCCTGGCGGTCCAGTGGTTAAGACTCTGTGCTCCCACCACAAGGGACGTGGGTTCGATCCCTGGTTGGGGAGCTAGGATCCCGCATGTTTCACGGCACGGCCAAAGAAAAAAGCAAAAACAAAAAACCAGAGAAGATGATAAACAGGGGAGAAGAACTAGAAGTTCTAGCGTTACATTTACCTGTGAGTTTCCTGGTGGAGACTCAAGACCCAGACAGATATGATGAGCTGCAGAGTTCTCATTGCACAGTGAAGGAAAATGGTATCAATTCGTTGGAGCTCATGTTTTCCTAGCATTCAACTCAGAGAGGAATTCCTTTTGCATCTCTCTGTGAGGTACCTTTATCTGGCATGTTAAATATCAGACGGCACCCCAATGTTCTTCACGAGGTCATTGCTTCCAATGATTTGAGATTAAAGCTGGTAGAATAACAATATTACCTTGGTGTTCTGTAAAGACAGTTCTTTAGAAGTTAAAATCATATGCTTTAAGGATGAGACTTTCTGGTAATCTAACTGAAAGGAATAATTGAGTGAAACTTACAGAGTTCATAATGGGGGCCCTACTGGCATAGGTAAGACCATTTTTTCTGTCATACGGGCCTAATATAAGATTTCTAGCATTCCTGGCCCCTGCTCATTAAATGCTAGCAGTGCTTCCCAGTCATTGCAACCTCCTAAAACACTTCTCTGTATTTCCAGTCGGTTTCAAGGGATGAGATGGGGACAGAGGTGGTGGTATAACCTTCAGCTGAGAAACTCATTAGGGAAACTAAGCAGAAATAGCAGTTTATGTTACGCAAGCTGCTGCAACCCCATTTCCCATGTTGAGAGTAATCCCTAAGTGATCAGAGCACTCCTTCCCACTTTGCCCAAACTAGGCCTCAGAATCATTCTTAACACAGCTCTCAGGGCAGCCACTACTGGAGTTGGCATTCCAGCTGACACCTGTTTTTGGAAGGCATGGTTAGCCTGTCCTTAAGTCATCCTTCTCTAGTAGAAGTTAGCTGAACTCAGCTTGGGACAGGAATCATTTTTGAACTGTGCTTTTTTGGTGAGCTCCTGGAGTGTAGACACTGAGTGTGATCAGGTGGTTCCTTTGGAATGTGTAGGAATGGCTCTGGGTATACTATGACGTGAGCATGTGAAGCATCCCACAACTCACACTGACAAAGACCCCGAGCTCAGCATCCCCTTCTTACAGCCAGGAGAGGGCCTCAGATGGTGGACCAAGCACGGGCTCTTACTGCCCCGAGGTCCAGCCTGTCCTGGATTCCCCAGCCGTCCTAGGGCATGCTGTTTGCCAGTCTCCCCCGGATTACCTCAGGGTTATCCCTCTCTCATAACACTCAGTGGCTTAGGAGGCAGGAAAAGAGGGTTGAGGCAAGCCCCAGCCGCTGCACGGTCCCGCTGCACCTCTTGATTCCAAGCAGTTCATTGCCCTGCAACATTCCTGTGTCATTAGCAGCAGCCTGTCTCCCTTGAGATGGGAAGAGTCAGGCATCTTGACCTATTTGCGGAGAATGTCTTTGGTTCACTGAGTATCCGAGGTGGGGATCAGCAAAGCACACTGAAGACAACACGTGTGCATGTCTGGAGTGTGGGCAGCAGCGAGGGGTATCAGGGAGCATCTCATGGACTCCTTCTGACTCTGGGCTCTCCTCTCCCAGTTTGCACTGGGGTTCAAGGCCGCACACCTGGAGGGCGTGGAGCTGAAGAACATGGGCCAGCAGCTGGTGGGCCAGTACCCAATTCACTTCCACCTGGCGGGCGATGTGGATGAAAAGGGAGGCTACAACCCGCCCACGTACGTCAAGGACCTCTCCATCCACCACACGTTCTCTCGCTGCGTCACTGTCCACGGCTCCAATGGCCTGTTGGTGAGCACATCCTTCCCGGGGAAGCCAGGGATCCAGAGCCCCTTCACCCTCTCATCCCTTCCCTGCATGTCGGTCTGCTCACTGCTGGGCCCAGGGACCATTAGCAATGGCAGTATGCTTAGATCTAGTCACTTGGTCCAGGGCCATTGGGGGTTGAGCTCAGATTTTAGAACAGTATCAATTGAGAACAGGTCACTGACCAAAGAAGAAGGAGAAAATAGGGGTGTATCTTTGCCAAAGGCACCAGGCTACAGAGATGGGTGAGCAATTAGTGGTCACTGGGAGTCTAGCTCTTGCTGCACCTTGGTTTCCCCAAGGATCATTCCACGACCGTGTGCCACGGCAAATCTGTTAACTGCAGACAAGGCAGGGGTCACGCCAAGACTCTGTACTGTGGCATCTGCCTGACAGGCTTGAGGTAGTGGCAGCAGTGGCCCTTTTCCCTTTTCTTCTGTTGAACCAAGTGTCATCAGAGCAAGCACTCCTGGGAGAAACGCCTTCATTAGTAAATTGGTGTGTGTGTGTGTGTGTGTGTGTGTGTGTGTGTGTGTGTGTGTGTGTGTGGCTTGTCTTGATTTGCACAGATAATTTTTACACTAAAGTGATCCTTCTTTAAATGAATTCAGCTTATTTCCTCCATAAATTTTTCAAGCTGGACATTCAGCCCTGCACGCTGAATCCAGTTTGTGTTTCGTTTGGTTTATGTCACGTTTAGGGAAGCATTTGATAATTTTACACGAAGTGGAACTTTCTTTCAATGCACTAAGCTCATATCCTCTATGAACTTTTAAGCTGGATGTCACGAAACGGCACCCAGCAAACTGAACGTGGTGGCCAGACGTGCTTTGCTCGCCTTAAGTGTTTCAAGAACCATTTGAATTAGTTTTCATCATTTAGAAATGTAGAGATTTCACATAAAAGTCTGCATTCTTGGCTTCTCTTGAAAAGTAGTTGGAATTGGCAACACGAGACCCACATTCCCGCCTGGCAACAATGGATTCAGACAAAGTCGTAGCACCCCACCAAGCTGGGCTTATGCTCTCTGGTTTACGCCATGCCCACCACTTCCTAGTACCGTACAGTAAATGCCCCAGGCAGGGCCACTCATCTCGTTGCCTGTTGGCCTCCGTGGGCATTTGAGTCTGTGACCCCTGCTTTAATCCCACCACGCATGCGGGGATAGGAAGATGAGGAAGCCTGTCAGTGTGTGGTGGGTGAAGCCACTTTCAGGTCTATTCAGTGTGCTCTTACAAAGGAATGCCTGCTGTTGCTGTATTTTCAGTGCTCTGACTTAAAACCCACCGAGTATAAAGAAGAGAGCACTGGTTTGGGGGCACAGTCTAGAAGGGCCTGGTCCACAGGTCATGGGCTGTGGACCTCGGGCAAGTCGCTTACCTTCTCTCAACCTCAGCTCCCTCCTCCATCAGGTTGGGGACATAACACCAAACACATAGGGCTCTGAGGGGCCAGTGCCACGAGGGAGACCCAAGACCCGGTGCCCTGCCCGCTGGGCTCACGTGCAAATGTTGGCTAGGAGCCAGGGCCGGTTCCCCCAGCAGCGGGGTAGAGGGTTGCAGCTGGAGTAGTTGCTGGGAGACATGGGATTATTTTTCGGGTCCAAGAAAGAGGCAAAGGAAGATGTTTTCTGGCAAAAGCAGAAAGATAACAGGATTTCGAATAAATTCGGAAGGTTAGGGATGCAGTAGAAGACACAGGATGAACTTGGGCTCTGGAGCCAGACACTGTGGGTTCCCATCTGGTTGCCACTTCCTAGCTGTGTGACCTGGGTCAGGTGGTCTCCATGCCTCTGTTTCCTCTTCTGTAAGATGGGGAGCAAAGGACACGGACACGCCGTGCCGAGGGGCCTGGCCCAGGTTGGGCCCTGGAAGCGGGCGTCTGGTGGTCCCGTTCGCTCGTGCGGTGTGCCGAGTGAATGCACGGAAGGCAGTTGGTGACTGAGCTGAGAACACGTGCCGAAAAGAACAGCATAGAGTTGGTGAGGAAACATCCCAGTGCTGAGCCTTAGGAGCTTGACCTGCTTTAAGCATTTGTTCTAAAGTTTTGTCCTTAAGTTTAACTTAAATTCGACTATGTCTAATGTTCCTCGAGGGAAAAATATGAAGATTACAAGAAGTCTGTAACTCCAGATCCGGGTTGATTTGAGTGGACGCTGTTCTGAACCTCTGGGCAGTCACATACGTGCGCACACGCACACGCACACACACACACGCACACACACACACACATACTTGCCCTGTGGACATACGGCTGTGCTTTCCCACCCACTTGCTGTGTGATGATCTCGGGCAAGCTATTCAGTCACGTAGGTCTTCAGTTTCCTCATATGTGCTGTGCAGAACAGGATGGCAATCCCCCATGGCTGTTCGGTTAGAAACTATAGATGCGATACTTTGGGCCATCTTAGTAATACAGACCTTCCTCTGAGCAGTGATCCCAGGTCTCACGGGCTCGTGTAGGGAGAGGCAGGGCAAGAAAAGTGCTGGGGGTGGAGCCAGAGTGCCCTCATCAGGGCAGCGCTGAAAGGGAGCATCTCTGTGCACATGCAGGCTGGGGAGAGGTGGGGAAAGTTAGCACAGGCCAGGCGTCCAAGTTCATGGATATGGGCAACGGACGGAGAGCGGTGTGGGGGGCATGGAAGGCAGGGGGCCAGGAGTGGCCATGGGAACTGGTACCTCCGGAACAGCCAGGTGGGTGAGTCGCACCCACGGCAGAGATAGGTTTTTGGAGCCAGAGCTTTGGACAACTCAGGACCCGAAGACCCCGCCTACCAAAGCCTTCCTCCTGTCTGGCCGCCAGGGATGCCAGTCACCAGATGGGGAGGGCGCATCCCTCAGCTCCCTGGGTGTCGTCCAGACGCCAGGTGGCCCAGGTGCTTTGCACAGGCCTTGCCGAGGCGCCAACACAGCCTTATCTCGATGGCCACGCGGGGCTCCGGCCACACTCCGCTCAGGCCCGCGCTCGGCGGCCTAGCTGGGGCTTAGGACCTGGAGCGTGCAGATCTCTGTGGCCTTTCAAGGGGAAACCGAACAGCCATGGCTTAGAATCTCGACGACGTACGCGCCTCTACATCTCTGAGCCAAAGAGGCAGCAGGATAACGGGGGGGGGGGGGGGGGGGTTCTGTGCCTTTCTCTGCGAGCCGCACCCCTGGACGGGAGTTGGGGTGTTAGGGATCACCTCACCCTATAAAGGCTCCATCACTGGGGCAGACAGTTCCGGGTTCAGAAAGGCTGCCTTGGGAGCTGCACTCCCTCCACCAGGATTTCACATTTGCTTCCTTTGTTTTGGCTCTAAGGATTTACCCACGGCTATGTTTAGAAAGATGTTTTTAGCTGATGGGATGAAAGGAGGCCAACAGCAGACAAAGACTGTTTTCTCATTTAGAGAGCAGAGGCCACTCAGTAACATCGTGAATGCCTTTTCCCTCACGCCATCCCCAATCCGGAGGTACCCTAGACCCCAGACAGGCAGTCACTGGCTTGTTGGAAAAAGGGGTTCCTATGTGTGCCCAGCTGGGAGGTGCTGCCCCACCTCACCACTGCTAGACATGCACTGGTACCCCCATCCTCAGAGAACAGCTTCCCTCATCCCCACCTCCTCCTGGGGTGGCCCACCTTTGGTCTTTCCCTTTCTTCACCACCAACTTTTGGAAGGAGTGATCTGAACTTAAGATTTCTGCCAGCATCTGTTACTCAACAAAAATGTGGGCTTCGCAACTTTTGTTCCCCTGAGCCCTGGGGACGGCTCTCAGTAACGTAACTCCACACACTAGCGCTCAGCTCCTGCCCCGCAAGCCCACTGACCCCTGCTCCCTCCTCATCCGACTCTTACCCTTTCCCATGGTGACAGTGTTCGCCGTCAACTAGCGAGGTTAAAAGGATAGAGTCGTAGCAACCTGTGTTCTAATCCTGCCGGTGTGAACTTGACTGATGGATACTTTCTGAGCTTCAGTGTCCTCCTGTGTAAAGTGAGGGTGATGATAGAACCCATCTCAAAGGCTTTGGGGGAACCTGAAAGCAGATAATGCATGTGACATACTTAGCAATGATATTAGATAGTACTGTCACTGTGCCTCTTTCCCTGTGTTCTGTGTAAACCTCACTGGTTCCGTGAGATAGTGGTAGGTATCCCTCCCAGCACACAGAGTCAACCCAATAATTAAATGACCTTGGCAAACACTGAGTATGTGTCTTTCCTCCCCATTTTAGGGATTCACCGTGCATGCTGGCATTGTCAGGCTTGCAGTGAAATGCATTTAATGCTGGTGATCCTAGCAATGTCAAAACTCATTTCACCGCAGAGCCCTTTATTCACACAACCTTTGCCTTTCACAGAGTTAGTGTTCCACAGAGCAGAGCCTGGGAAATGCCTTTCCTGATACTGACACTGTTGACGGTGTCCTTCTTGAAACTGGGGGAGTTTGCACCAAAGCTCCGGGATGCTGGCAGATGGGGGGCAAAGGCTGCCTTCAAAGGAAGGGGCTACCGCACATTATCCGCGGGGTGGACAGCTGTGGGTGTAAGATGGGCTCACGCTACATCTTACTGTGTGTTTCTGAGCTCTGAGGCAGGGCACGGGGGTCACCTAAGTGTTCCTTCCTGGGAAACAATGAATCCATTCCAGTTCTCTTGAGAAAGGTAAAAAAGACTCCGGTACGGATTCTGCCTGTTTTCTCCTCTTTTCCTTTTTTACGGCAGAGTGGATGGGAGAAGTAAACATGTCCTGTCTTTCTTTCTCACCTCATTCACTGCTCCAGATGTGTTACCTCCAGTAGCAGGCCAGGATGTCCTCCAGTAGCAACCAGGATGTCCTCAACAGGCTGCCACATTGACTATGCAGGGGGCGCCCTACATGGATTGCAGCCAGTCCTCAAGCCCTCCAGCCTTAGGGAGACACCTTCCCTTTGGCTTTCCACTAAAGAGGACTGGAGCTCCTTTACCTCTTTGGTGGGAAACTCAGTGCCCTCTGTCCCAGTCTCAGAGCTCTGGGGATTGTGGGCGAGGCTTCTGTTTTCCCTGGTTTCCCCTTTTTCCAGTTTCTTGAATTCGGTCTCACTCATTTCTTGCTTCATGAGATGCTCTCATCTCTCCTTCCCTCCTGAGCCCAAATGAGGAACCCAGACTCCTGGGCTTGTTTCCCCACAAAGTTTCACTGGCCAGGGCTTCCGCTGGCAGAGTGGGAAAGAGATGGGAAGGAGGTAGGGTGCATCATAGGTCAGCACAGAAATCAACTGGAAATGGAGAAACAGGTCCCTCTTCTTAAACCCTCCCCTCGCCTCCCCTCCACCTGGCTCCGGGGATCCTTCCTTCTCCTCCCCCACTGCTCCTGGGCCGCCTTAAAAACTCATTCTCAGGACTTCCCTGGCAGTCCAGTGACTAGGACTCTGCGCACGAGTTAGATCCCTGGTTGGAGAACTAAGATCCCACATGCCACACAGCGGGGCAAAACAACAACAAAAAACACATTCTTCTCCTTATTAGGCAGAGTGATTGGGTTCTCCGTTTCCTTTCCCAGCTTCTATTTGCATATTCAGAAACTCATTAACACACCCTGCGAAGCAAATTACCACCTACTCCAAGGCTCTTTTCTTTAGCAGCTCAAGAAAAAAAAAGAAAAGAAAAGAAAAGTAAACAGCAGAAGTTCAGAAATTACAGTCTTTCTTTTAATAGGATCCTATTTGTAGCCAGGTTTCTCACTAAGATGAATTATATCATACCCACCCTAGAAGGCAGAATCAGACATACAGCTCATTTCTGTGTGTATTTGCTTTAAACAGTAATTTCTTGTTCGTACTGTGTACAGGTTTCAGGGGGAAGTCATCACTTGGGGTGACTCTATGCCCTGATTTGCAAAGAACAGTTCCATTTTACGCCTGCTATCCCAGATTAATGACTAACGGTACCCCCTTTCCCTCTCGATAATGTCCTGGTTCAGACAGTAAACTAAAGGGTCACCCTAATTGAAGCAGTTTCTGAGAGCTGGGGAGTTTCATCCTTCACAATGTCATGCCTAGACTCCACCTAACAACAGCTGAAGACTTAAAACAGCTCTCAGGAATCGTTTTCATGATTGTCAGTCATAAGGGAATATGTCCAGAAGGACAAAGGGAAAATACAGTTTGTGCAAGAGAATGGCAGGGAGCATACACGCTGCTTCTGGATAGCATGCGAGGGGATTCAGTGAGCACCCGTAAGTCCATACGTATGTGTCTGTTCATCCAGCTACTCACTATCTACCTATCTATCTGTCATCTCTGTCTGTCCATCTCAAGCTATGTCACAGTTTAAGTATCTAATTCTGGGAAATGTTCTAAGGAAGAACAATCGTACAATGTCAGAGCTGGAAGGGATTTCAGAAGTCCCCCTAAGGGTACTCAGGCAAATGACACCACAAGTTTGTGATGAAACCAAACTTGAACTTGTGTCTTCTACTCCCAGCCCAGGGCTTTCTTCGACCTTATCATGCTTCTCTCTGGACTCTATATGCCACCTCACCCCACTACTAATGAGAAGCAAGAAATGCAACACAAGATGGGAGGTTTCTTTTCTGGTGCTGTTGAGAATTGATTAGGACACAGGTTTTGGATCAGACAGATGGAGAAGCAAGTCTCAATCCGTCCTTGCAAGAGAAGTGACTCGGGCAGCTTTCTAAGTCTCGGTGCTATCAGTAGAAAGGGAATAGTAGTTTCGATACGGATTAAATGAGATAATATATGTAAAACATTTCACAGTAAACAGTAGTTATTTTTATTCCTTTCCGAAAGGGTTTTTCTCTCCAGAGCACACCTCAAGGGGCCTGGAGGGAATTTCTTATTCAGGCATTTGTTAGAATAAGAATGTACCCAATTCATTATTCACTTGCATTCAAAGAGGACACCCAAAGTGTGATCCAGACGGTGGGCACCTGGGTGCCTAGGATTTAAAAGGAGCTACGGGCCCGGGTCTGAACACTGTTCCATGTCCCCCCTCTGGGCCTGACTGTCCTCCTCTGTAACGTGAAGGCATTGAACTTGCTCTCGATGTCTCTGCCAGCACGAGCAGCCCACGTTTTTCTTGCCTGTTCCTCCCATGCTTGTCTTTCCAGGAGATTTGCAACAAACTTTCCTAGCTCACTAGGAGGAAAGGAAGCAGTCCCATTGCATGACCTTGGTATTGACTAAAATGCTTATTGGTGCACTGAGTAGCATTCAAGATCACGCCCTTGCCTATTACCAAAGATTAAGGAAGCGATCCTCGTTTGCGAAAACGAAGAGCTTGCCTGGAATAGGGCAGTTGTGCCTGTGCTCCGTCCTCATGGGTGAATGGACACAGTCAGAAAACTGGGGTTCCAGGGGGCTTCCCTGGTGGCGCAGTGGTTGAGAGTCCGCCTGCCGATGCAGGGGATGCGGCTTCGTGCCCCGGTCCGGGAGGATCCCACATGCCGCGGAGCAGCTGGGCCCGTGAGCCATGGCCGCTGAGCCTGCGTGTCTGGAGCCTGTGCTCCGCAACAGGAGAGGCCACAGCAGTGAGAGGCCCGCGTACTGCAAAAAAAAAAAAAAAAAAAGAAAACTGGGGTTCCAACCCTGGCTTTGCACATGTGGGTTTTGTGACCTTGGGCAAATCACTCAACCTTTCTGAGTCTCATTTTCCTCATCTCTGAAAAAAATTAGTGCAGGATTATGTAAGATTTCAGCAAGATTAAAAGATATAAGAGCCAGGCCAGTGCTGGGGCATAAAGGGTCCTAGTTCTGGATGCTTCTAGAGCACGTCTGCCTGGGAGTTGGGGAGTAGGTAAGATTTGCCATAGAAAAGGCTCTGGAGGGAATTGGGGTGTTTACCCTCGATTAGTGCTTCTCAGGGACAATTTTTTCACCTCCCTTCCCCAGTGGAATACTTGGCAATGAACGCCTGGAGACGTTTTTGGTTGTCACAGCTGAGAAGGTCCTGCTGGCATCTAGTGGGTAGGGGACGAGGGATGTTGCTAAACTTCCTACAATGTACAGGACGCCCCTCGAAATGGTAACAGTGCCGACAGGGGAGTGGTTTGGGGATGATGTGTGAATTTCTCAGGGCCTGGTGCAGCAGTGGGTACTTACTAGGTGTGGGTAGAATGGTGTCATAGGGGAGCAGCAGCTTCCCTGGTTGGGGGACATCACTGGGCAGTCAGGACCCCGGGGGTGGGCTTGAGGATGGAAGATCTCAGATGGTGTTTCTCACCATCCTCATGCCCCGCTGTGGACAGGGCACCTTGGGCGGTAGCGTGCATCTCACCTACGGGGTGTTCAAGTGAAGCACGATGCCCGTTTGTCAGGGTTGCTCGTGAACAGAGCCCTGCTTGAGAAAGGGAGCTAGGGCTCAGGCCAGAGGCCCTCTACCCACCTTCTCGTTCTCAGACTGATGAGTTCATAGACATTCAGACCCGGAAGGGGCCTCGGAGATCCTGGACTTGGACTCCTCCATTGTGTGGTGGGGAAAGTGTGTTGGCGAGAGGTTGGCAGACTTGTCTGAGAGCCTGTGATGCTTGTGGGCACAGCTAAGGCCGTACTCCGCGTCTCTCCATGCCTTCAAGTGGTTTCTCCACTCGGCCCACTGACTGTGATTCCAAGAAGAATATTGAAGAGCTGGAGTTTGCAGCATTTTCTGGTTTTCTGCAAGTGTGGCTCGTTGTGGTTGCAGGCTGCAAAGCTGGCTTGCCTCCACGGGAGAGGGCACAGTGAGGAACCAGCCTTACTAAGAAGCCCCCCTGGCCTGGCTCAGACGGAGCTCTCCCTACCCCCCTTTCTGGTGGGACCTCCACATGAAGTCCTCGTGAGCAGTGTACTCGCCGTGTCCTCACCAGATTAGGCTCCCAAGGCCTCGTCCCCGGTCTGCAGTCGGGCCCACCTCTAGCGGTTTGTTCTTCTCCCCACCCCATGAAGGCTCAGCTGCAACACCTCCAGCTGGAAAGGACTTCAAAGTCACGGCTCTGTCGTACCCATGTCAGGTCCACCTCCAACCCCCCAGATCCCCTCTCAGAGCCCGGTGCCTGGCTTAGGTTGTTTGATGTTTGTTGAGTGGCTGAATGAGCACATGAGTAATGGCGCTGGGCGAACTGTCGCTCTGTCTTGACCCCTGCAGGTCAAGGACGTTGTGGGCTATAATTCTTTGGGCCACTGCTTCTTCACGGAAGATGGGCCAGAGGAACGCAACACCTTTGAGCACTGCCTCGGCCTCCTTGTCAAGTCTGGAACCCTCCTCCCCTCCGACCGTGACAGCAAGATGTGCAAGATGATCACAGAAGACTCCTACCCGGGGTACATCCCCAAGCCCAGGCAGGACTGCAAGTAAGCACCTCCCTTTCCCTGCCCTGGCCCGCGCCGGGCCTGTGTGCACGTGCTCACACGACTTCCCAGCCCAGCGTCTGACTTCTCACTCTTGGGTTCCCGAGCGGCTTAGACCTCACAGCCCTTGACCACCCAAGGCTCTCAGCTGCTCAGACAGAGGGCAGGAGAGTGTTTTCGACTTCTCCCTGCTCAGTGTGCCTCACAGGCGTCGTTTTTGGCCAAAGAGAACCACTGTTCTCATCCTCGGGCTTTCCCTGAGGCCACACGGTGCTCCTTTGAGGAGAGGAAGCGGGCTGCCACCTCGGAGCCCACAGCGTGTACACGTGGGCACCAGCTGCGCTGGTCTGTTTCTTGACGTGAGAGAGTCAGAGACAGAGAGAGAGAGAGAGAGAGCAAGAGAGGGAGAGCTTCCCGTACAGTCAACCTTCCGAGTCCAGGGCCTCTCCCTCAGAGACAGCCATTTTTCTAGGTTCTCCTGACTTATATTTCTTCTAGGGTCCATCTCAGATTTAACCCACAAATGTGCTTATACCTTCAAGAGCCATGCCCCATGCAAATTCTGAACGTGTTAAAGGCATACGTGCACCCCAGTTTAATGAGAAAACTGGGTTTCAGATGAGCAAATCAAGGGCATCTCAAATCACTGATAAGAGGCTCATCAAAGCAATGTTAGAGTCCCTGACATGGGCCACCCCTCCGCCCCAGGCAGCAAGGTGGGAGCCAGTAGCCCTCTGTCTGACGCCATTCAATCTCTGCCCCCCGCCCACAGTGCTGTGTCCACCTTCTGGATGGCCAATCCCAACAACAACCTCATAAACTGTGCTGCTGCGGGATCCGAGGTGAGCAGAAACATCCCTTTTTTGGGTGGGGCTGGGGGAGAGGAGACGGCCGGGGCCAACCCTGAAAGATGTGTGCCCTGAGCCCCCAGTCTAGGTATCCGTGCAGTCAGGCTTAGCGTGAAGAGGGGAGAGCCAGCTTGGGAGGCAGATGGACTCTGGCCTTTCGTCACACTGGTGATCATAGCTAATGAGTAATCAGTAGCCTTATTAGATGCCTGGCACATCGGTGTTCTAAGCTCAAATTTTTAAATTATATATTTCACACTTTATTTTTTGTGTGTGGTGTGTGCACAAGCTCATTTACTTTTATCTATTTATTTTTGGCCATGCCACGCAGCATGCGGGATCTTAGTTCCCCATCCAGGGATTGAACCTGTGCCCCTGCTTTGGGAGCGTGGAGTCTTAACCCCTGGACTTCCAGGGATGTCCCATAAGCTCCAATAATTTAATTCTTGTGTCAACCCTATGAGGTTTGTACTATGGTGGGGAGGAAAGTTAGGCAGGGACATGCACAGGATACAAACACGGTATTCTGTCTACACAGCCCTGCCCTTACCCACCCCTTCATGCTGCTTACCTTCCTGGGGAGCAGGTCAGGTGCCGTCTCTGGGCCTCAGCTTCCATATCTGCAGAATAAAAGGGTAAAGCCAAGGACACTCAGGCAATCCTCCCATTACGTGTCAGGAGGGGGAGATTAACCCCGGCAGTGACTCTGAAATCCAGCCATTTGGCACCCATGGCTGATACAGTAGGACCACAGATACAGTAGGACCACAGAAGGGTTTTAACAGTCAGGATGGACGCCCACCCCCCAAAATATATTCGCCTCAAACTTCTCGCTGTTTCCCGCGGGTGTGTCTGGGAATGGGCGTTGGGGCCATTTGGGTGATAGCGCTAGGCCCACCCCTAGTCTGGGCCATCCCGTCACCCCAACAAGAAGCTCCCTGGTGCTGAATTCTGTGGCTTTTTCCCCCA
Source organism: Aethalodelphis obliquidens (assembly GCF_003676395.1). Lineage (NCBI taxonomy): Eukaryota > Metazoa > Chordata > Mammalia > Artiodactyla > Delphinidae > Aethalodelphis > Aethalodelphis obliquidens. The sequence goes on from NW_020838009.1 coordinate 6,260,960, forward strand.
TGTCCTCCTCCACCAGGAAACTGGATTTTGGTTCATTTTTCACCACGTACCGACGGGCCCCTCGGCCGGAATGTACTCCCCAGGTTATTCAGAGCACATCCCACTGGGAAAGTTCCTTAACAACCGAGCACACTCCAACTACCGGGTAAGTCCTTCCAGGCCTCCCCGCCCGCCCACTGGTCCTTCTTCCCAGGCCTGCGCATAATTAGAGCTGGAAGAGCCACAGCTCCCCCTGGCAGCCCCGGAGCTGGGCCCCTGAGTTCGATTTCGCAGTTCACTTGGGGATGGGAGCGGTGGTGACCCCAAAAAGCCAGGCCTGATCTGTGAGCTAGGGAAGGTCAGGACCTGGTTCTGCAGGAAGATGAAGGTAGCATTAGCATCCTCTCCTCTGGTCGCTTTTTTTTTCTGGGAAGCGGGTCCTCCATCCATGCAGTGCTAGGGAGGCAGGTGGAAAACAGACATTTCTGTCATCTTCGTTTGCTCATCAGTAGTTCTGTGTGTCCAGCACCAAGCGAGGTGCTGGGGAAAGGGACTGGGCTCTCGGGTGTGTCAAGGGCCCCCAGTTGAGGACAGCATCCAGACAGACCAGAGTCATGGGCACGTGGGAATGGAGCTGGGAAGCAAGGCTGAGACCAGAGATGCTGTGCTGGGGACAGAGGTGGTCTTGGGGACGCAGGGGCAGTGTGCAGATAGAGGCCCGAATGTCAAGGCTGTTCTTCTGGGCCGCTCCCTAGTGGTACAGATGAAGAAACAGAGGGTCCTAGAGGAGAATGGATGCATTCAGTGTCAAAACCAAAGAGACTCAACTAGGGAGAAGCCCATGAAGATGAGAAGTAATCTCAGAATAGACCTGTGTATACAGCTAGGAGGTGGGGTGTGCCTGGGAGAGCCGTCTCCTTACGGAGCAGGTGCAGAGGCTCTGGGGGCTGTGGGAAGCAGGGGCGGTACTCCTTGTCGAGATCCCTTCGTTGAGAAGCCTTCCTATGAGCCGCAGGTAGGCCACGCAGTACCTGGATGTTTGGAGAGGTTGGAAAGGGGAGGAACACGTGAGGGAGGATGGTTTCCAACAGGGAACTAGGCAAGGACTCCTGGCCACAGATGGAGGGAGGGGCCCTCGGGGGTGGCAGGGTGGGAAAGGAGCAAAGAGGATCCTCGAGCTGGATGGATTCCGCTGCCTGGATTCCGGATGGGTTCCGAGCCAAGGAGGAGCCCCGCGCGTGGTGTTCACACCTGGTGAGCCCTGACTCGGTGCCACCGTGTGAGGGTCCTGCTCCCAGACTCTTCACGTGGCTTCTCTTATTTGGTCCTCACAGCAGGAATTCAGTGTTATCATCCCATCTTACACAGACTGCAACTGAGGCCCGAGAGGTGAAGGGATTTACCTAAGGTCCTAGCTCATGAGAGAACAACTGGGAATCAAGTCCCACTTCTCTTGACTCCCATCACCACTGCTTAATTAGAAGTCAGTTGAAGATCACAATAGCCAGTGTCCTCCAGTTCTGTAAAGAAGGAGTCCAAGCCTCCCTAGGAGGCCAAGGGAATCCAGCCCTGAAGGCGGACTGAACGGGGCCTCACTGGGCAGCCTCACTCCCACTCACCCATGGCTGACAAAGTGGACACCTTTGGAGCCAAATAAGAAAGCGAGGTTCTTTCCTTGGGTCAGGCGACAGCCAAGACAAGACTGGGGAAGGCTCCCAGACCCCTGCCCCAAGGTAAAGACGGGACTTAAGTTCGGCATCTTCTTTGCATCACTGCAGACACATTTCCCAAGAAATCATATCTGTCATCCTCAATTTGGGGCCTGGGCTTATAACTGCCCAATGCAGTGTGAGTTTGGGGCATGGACTTCGCTGTGTGGCCTTGGACAAGATACTCAACCCCTCTAAACCTCAAGGTCCTCATCTGTACCTCCAAGAGGACACCTTATTCCAGATTTGACTTGAGCAATGCAGAGCAATGCAGGTTCTTCACCTCCCTCGTTGCAGACCCCCTACTTCTATTAATGCGTCCTGAGAGGGAAGCTGGTTTCACTGGAGCATTCAAGAGTACGCAGTGAGGCTGGGTGTGAGAAGATGCCTGCAATCTGCTGTCCGAGCTCATGTGTCCCTGAATGTCCCCTCTCCCCAGGCTGGCATGATCATAGACAACGGAGTCAAAACTACCCAGGCCTCCGCCAAGGACAAGCGGCCCTTCCTCTCCATTATCTCCGCCAGGTAATTCTATGGGCACGTTCTGTGTGCTGCGCATGGAGCTCGTTGCTGGGGGTGCCATGGTGAACATCGAGCAGGGCCAAATCTGAGTCAGGGCTGAGGCTTCACCAGCTGAAGGGAAAAGAAATTCTGAGAGGTTTCTAAAAAAATCAGCAAAATCCAATACCTGCTTTTTGATAAGTTGACAGGACTGGCCAGGGCCCCAGCAGGTTGGACCAGGATAAAAAGGTGAAGAGAAAAGAAGGGAGGAATTTCGCTATCGATTTAATAGGAACATTCAGGTTGTACCTATAAGTACATCTGGAGCTCAGCCCAAGGCCAGGAGCTGCTTTTAAGAGATGCTGTCAAAACCTCAAGGTACTTAGGAAAATCAGGACCCTTTAAGGAGACCAAGTGCTTGGTCTCTGTCAAAAGTGGGTAACACCGGGGGCTTCCCTGGTGGCGCAGTGGTTGAGAGTCCACCTGCCGATGCAGGGGACGCGGGTTCGTGCCCCGGACCGCGAAGATCCCACATGCCGCGGAGCGGCTGGGCCCGTGAGCCATGGCCGCTGAGCCTGCGCGTCCGGAGCCTATGCTCTGCAACGGGAGAGGCCGCAACAGTGAGAGGCCTGCGTACCACAAAAAAAAAAAAGTGGGTAACACCAATGACGTGATCATGTCCATGGAAGACATGACATGGAAGACATCAGGAGCACCCAGGCTCAGTGCTCCATTTGGTGGCTAAGATGTAGAAGCCCAGGAAAGGCACCAGGTCAAGGTTACCCCCAGGGGAGTAGAGAGCTGGGCACCTCAGACTCCCCTTCCCGGCCACAGGGCTGCATTGCATGCCAGGTTTGGGACTGGCTGTCTGAACTTCCTTCTGTGATTTGACCCCTCCTTGGGGCGGCGGGGTTCCCCAGTGGTGATGATAACAAGAGCAGTGACATGTCTGTAGGATGCATGGGGCTGGACCCTGGGGAAAAGACCTCTGATTTCCGCACCAAGCTCAGGAAGTTCCCTGCAGAGCCCAGGGGGTGTGAGTCGGTTGCTGTTTAGCCGGAGTCTTCCGGGCACCATAAGCAGAGAGAAGCTCACTGCCCAGAAGGCAGTCAGTTCAGGGGTCCCCTCAACACGGCCACCTGTGCCTCCCCATGCTGTGTTCCAGATACAGCCCCCACCAGGACGCCGACCCGCTGAAGCCCCGGGAGCCGGCCATCATCAAGCACTTCACTGCCTACAAGAACCAGGACCATGGGGCCTGGCTGCGTGGCGGGGACGTGTGGCTGGACAGCTGCCGGTGAGTGTGGCGTTGGCACAGCGTGGGACGATGCTCCTCCCCTGGGCAGGGGACAGACACGAGCGAGACAGAGAGAGGAATCCAGACATACCGATGTTTGACCTTCTGGTCGCCCACCCAGGCAGAAGCATGGAATGGCAGCGGGCAGTGACCCAGAGAACCCCCTAGAAGCAGCATGTGGCTTCAGCCCACCGTGCCAGGGGCTGTGGGGCATGACTTGCCCCCAAATAGTCACTGGGCTTGGCTGTAAGTCACATACCTTGTCATATAACCAGTCAGCGAAAGGCAGGAAGGAAGGAGGAAGGAAACCGGCACTTTCTAGGCACCTTCTGTGTGCTGGATCCTTGGTTGCATTTCTTTCTTACCATGTTTCTTGGAGATATAAATTCTCATCTCCATCTTAGACAATGAGACTCAGTTGAATGAATTTTCCGAAAGGTGAATAGTTGAACTGGGACTTCAAATACCAGCACATCAGACTCCAAGGCGCAAAGGAAAAAGACAAGGAACCCCGAGTTCTGATATAAGGTCCCCATGGAGAGCCACGGCCCACACTGGACAAGAGCCGGAGGGACCGGCAGCTGAGTTGGGACTTCCTCTAAGGGAGTAGCATGAAATGTTCTCCTCAACTCCCTTTACTGTTAAAAAATGGGAATCGGAAACTCTACATGGGAAATAAGTGTATTTCTCCATTTTATCATGACCAGTTAAAGGAGAAGTGAAGGGAGACTTGCTTGTGAAAGGAGCAAGAGGAAGTGAGAGTGTGTGAGGAGAGAAACAGATTTCACACACACACACACACACGCTCACACGTGTAAAGGCTTCTCAGAAAAGCAGAGGCCTGGGCAAGACAGACACTGACCCATGGATGGACCCCAGAGAGAGCCAGACACACACAGGGATGGAAAGGGAATGTCGCTGGCAGAGAAACCGGGGCGGGTTTTTTTGTGGGGTCAGAGAAGAGAGGAAGGGATAGAAGAGGATTTTGAGAGTTTTGGGGAGAGGGGAAAGGGAAGAAGAGAGCCTCTTCTGGGCTTCTGAAGGGCGTTTAGGGTGTCAGACGGGAGGCAGGCTTGCTCTGAGTGGCTCTAGAGAGCAGAAGTTGCAGATCTGGGCTGATTTCCACTCAGTAGCAGGAAGAACTTTCCTGCAACACAAGACGCTAGTCAATGAGAAGAGCTGCTCATCCCTAGAATAGAGGCCCAAGGCCACTTGAGAGAGAAATTATGCAAGAGGTGAATGAAAGAGGAAACAGATGGGGGTCAAAGCTAAACTTCTCTGCGGTGTTCTGCCTCCAATGAATGTCTAGATTGCTGGAAGTTCAGGTCCCCGTAGAGGGAGTGGATGCCAGACTTGCGGCCGAAAGACAAATTGTGAAGCACTCCCCTGCCAGAGCGGGTGGCTCTTCTAACCCTTCCCCAGCCTCCTTCCAAGGTAGCCCAGAATCTGGCTGGTGCAGAGGTTGTCGTCCCGTGAGTGGGCACAGCCAGGGGCTGACAGAAGATGGGGATCCCTTGAGAAGCTTTGAGCCTTTGGCCATGGTGTCCATTTCTTAGGAAGGTCGCTCCAGCAAACCACGCCGTGGGTGGAGGCACTCCTAGAAGTGGGAGGGACAACTAATAATACGGCAGTGGTCCAGAGGAGAAGGAGTTACAGTGAGAACTTAGGTGAAAATGCGCTTCGGGAGAGGGAACAGGCTTGGGTGGACGGTAACTGTTTTGCTTTATGTGTGTTAAGTTTGAGATGCATTTGAGATACCCCCGTGGAAATACACCGAAGTCTGGAAGTGCAGGGGGGAAGGGCGGCTGATTTTAGAGTCACCAGCAGACTGGTAGGGGTGGAGGCTGTGAGTCCTCATGCCATCCCCAGGGGCACAGTGCAGAACAAGAGGACCTTGGGCAGAGCACTGGGGGACAGCGGTGGTAAGGAAAAACCATGAAGAGCCTGGGAAACAAAAATCAGGGAGTCCTGGGAGAGAACTACAGGGCCCTGGAAGGTGGGCCTTGAACGGTGAATTTGAACTGGATGGGCTTCAGACAGGGAGAAGTGCACGCGTCCCGGAGGACGGGGAACAGGGCGCGCAGAAGCAAACCGGGAACTAGGGAGACTTCAGGCGGCCGGGACGCTCCCTGGAGCAGAGGGAAAGTGCATTCACTTGGGCCTGAAGCATGAGGGCAAGGATTGGGCTTAGGTTTCTGGATGCTGTGAAGCCACCGGAGTTTAGGAAGCAGAGAGTGGCACTTGGAGGGGATGTTCACCCCTGGGACAAAGGAGGTGAAGGCAGCCGTCATATCTGGACCCACGGTCCACGGCAGCACAGACCCAAGGCTCGGCTCAGATTCTGTGGGACCCCTTATCACTCGCAGCCAGACTTCCTCCAGAAATGTGCTCCTCCTGGCCCGCAAAATGGACAACGGCAAAAGGGAGCTGATGAGATCGCTGCAGTGTAATTGCAAACTTACTTCTCAGGGCCAACGTCCGCCTGACTTCTGGGAAAGTTAGAAATCGGCTATTAGGGTCCTTCCTGCTGTGGCTGAAACAGTAATGAGGATGGCTACGGGCAGTGGAACTGCATCCGTGTACCCCCACCGTTACCCAGGGCGGGCTGGTCCTGAGGGTAGCAAGACCTTCCGCGTCCCTTTGGTCCAGTATCCCACTGAGCCCTGGAATCACAGGTGGGGGTGGGCTGGAGAGGGAGGCCCATGGAATCCAGTCTGAACGCTGCTAATGCAACGTGGCAGCAAACGCTGAGAGCCCCTGCGTTCACTCTTTTCTCTTTGGAGTCAGACACTGTGTGGGTGGGGATCTAGGCGATCCCATTACACAGAACGTGCAAGCCTGCTCCCTCAGCAAACCCCGTGCTTATGCAAAGACCCCTCCCCTACCCAGGATCCACGGTATGACAGCAGGGCAGGGAGGAGTCCTTCCCTCCACGACTTCACTGACTGTCTGCTCTTGTCCCCAGGTTTGCGGACAATGGCATTGGCCTGACCCTGGCCAGGTAAGAGCCAGTCATTGCCCTTGGCACCCTGTGGGTTGCTGTCTCTGGACGTCTCATTCCGGACATCTTCTCTCTACAGTGGTGGGACCTTCCCGTATGACGATGGCTCCAAGCAGGAGGTCAAGAACAGCTTGTTTGTTGGCGAGAGTGGCAACGTGGGGACAGAGATGATGGACAACAGGATCTGGGGCCCAGGTGGCTTGGACCACAGCGGAAGGACCCTCCCCATAGGCCAGTAGGTTTGCAAGCACGGCAGCTTCTTTGTTCTGCATGGCTTAACCTAAACGACAGCAGTGGAAGGAAAGATGCTAGGATGTGATTTCTACCTGTGGACTATGAATTCCTCTGTCCTCTACTGGTCAGAGAAATCACTGAAACAATGGAGATTAACCAGCAGGGGGGTGAAATCTAGAATCAGAGAGAGAAGTCAAAAAACTGTGTCGAATATGAGTCAACAGGGAGACACAGCTGTCAAAACATAAAACGTTGTTCTGAGCTACGTTAACGGGAATTTAGTGTCCAGGATGGGCGACCATGGCTTCCTCTCTCCTCGGACAGCACCCCCACTGGGAGCATCTCATCCACCTCTGATGGTGGCAGAGTGATAGTCACACACAGATTGAGATCTTCAACCAGAGGCTGGGACCAGACGTGGGGGAACAGCCCGGGAGATGCTGTCACACATTCTCAGGGCTGCTGTGCGCATACAGGATGAAACTCACTCTGTGTTAGGGTTAGAATTGGTTTTGTGCAGGAAGGAGTTTTCTAGCAGTCAGGTTTGTTAAACAGCAGAAGAGCATGCCTGTCCTGGAGGGTCACAGGCTCTCTGCTGCTGGATGATAAGCAGGTGGTTGGAGAGGGAGGGGGTGACTTGGAGAGCGGACGCACCAACGGAGCAAAGGGACTTGGTTAATTCCTCGGAAAGCTGCAGCTTGGGTCCGTGGTGAGGAAGTCTCTCCTTCTGATGGTGTTTCTGTTCAGACAGGAATTCAAGCCAGAGAGCCACAAGCAGCAGCGGGCTAAGATGAGCCCTTTCTGCCCCTCTGAGCTTTTCCCTCTTTCTCTAGGAATATGTCCTTCCTGCCTCTACAGGTGGGACATAGGCCTGAACTCCCAGCCCTCGTGGGATGGGTATCTTTGAAAAGAGTTTGCAGAGAGAACCACAGTCTCCTTTGGCATGAGTGACCCAGAAGCCCTTGTTCCTGTCTAGCCTGAGTGGTGTAGCCGTCCCTTCAGATCATTTTTATGAGCAACGCTGGGTTTGCATATTTGGGTTTCTTTGCTGAGGGTTACCAGCCTCCCCAGGGCCAGAACGTTCTGACGACTTCCAGAGGTGGGTTTGTTTATGGAGGCCTGACAGCTTTGTCAGACTTAGGCAGGTCCCTCAAACTGCATTTGTAAGCAGGAGCCCAGGACCCCACGGTCCTGATCGTGAGGGATTCATCCCGTATGGGCCTGGGTCGGGGTCCAAGGGTAGAGTAAGCACACAGTTTAAATATAGAGCCAGTGAGAACGGGCTGTCCCTAAGATACCTTAAATGGAAAAATGCATGGCGCCACTCCGTGAGAGCCAGGCTTCAAGGCGACGACATTCATCAATTACAAATATAAAAATACAGAAATACCAGAAGCCCTTGGCACACCGTGTGCTGCAGGGACATTGCCGAGACTGGTGCCACCAGGCCCTTCCTCAGGGAACCGTATCTGGTGAGGGGAGCTCAGCGCTGAAGTAGGGACCAGCTGGAATGTGACTTCTCCCCATAGATTGCCCTTTTCTGCTCTCTTGTCCCTCTTTCTGCCCTTTCTTCTTTATGTTCACCATGGAAGGAGAAGGCCCTGAGCCAGAAGTAGAGATACCAGTAAAAGCGTAAACATTGGGCTTGAAGAATGAGCAAGACTAGCTTTGGGGCCAGGCCCAAAAAGGATCGGCCCAGCCAGCCCCTCCTAGGCCCTTGTTTCCCACGCCCTGCTCAGGAGTCCGTGGCAAAGGAGAGAGGCATCTCGAGCACCCTGCCCCCTTGCTGGGCCGAAGGCAGAATTTCCAGGTCCCCAGTTCTCCTCCAGCCCCTCCTATAGCTCCAGCTCCAGGCCTTTTGCCTCTTCCTCCCTCTTTCCCTGCCTCTGGGGTATCAGGCCCTTCTAGGGGTCCCCTGGCAGTTCACAGTCTTGCCCTCCCAAGGGGGCCTGCCCTCCCTTCTAGGGATGCTTGAAACATCACCATGCAGCTATTTTTCTGTTTCATTATCACCTTCCATTCTGTGTCCTTCCTCTCCCTAGTTTCCCAAACCCCGCGTACTGCCCATCGAAAGGCTTACTCACAGAGAGAAAGCTCATCTGGGTCTTAATCTGATTAAATTGTTACAGCAACTGAGACCAAGGCGATAATGAGTAATGGCTCTACTCTCCCAAGGGACACGATACTGGCTCTCTCCGGTAATATTTATTTATCCAATGCCTCTTCATAGGATGGGAATATGTGGGGAAATGTTTGTTTTTTGTTTTTTTTGCGGTACGCGGGCCTCTCACTGTTGTGGCCTCTCCCGTGGCGGAGCACAGGCTCCGGACGCGCAGGCTCAGCGGCCATGGCTCACGGGCCCAGCCGCTCCACAGCATGTGGGATCTTCCTGGACCGGGGCACGAACCCATGTCCCCTGCATCGGCAGGCGGACTCTCAACCACTGCGCCACCAGGGAAGCCCTGGGGAAATGTTTGTATAGAGGACCGTCTCTCAAACCCCAAGCCAGCAGCTAGACATCCATCTCTCCATCCATCCATCCATCCATCTAATAATTCATCCAGTTATCATTTATTGACATTTACTGTGTCCATAAATGCTCTCTCAGTGAATTAATTAATGCCTCAATAATGTTCTGTTAGAGGGGGAGTTTTGGGGATGGGAATCAGGAGTGGTTTACCCAGAAGGTCTCTTACCATCCACCTCGGAGGGTGTGAACAGTGTTGCGGCACTGCATGGCAATCAGCCTGACATCTGGCTTGCTTAACTCCATAGGAATTTCCCGATCCGAGGAATTCAGTTCTACGACGGCCCCATCAACATCCAGAACTGCACTTTCCGCAAGTTTGCAGCCCTGGAGGGCCGGCACACCAGCGCCCTGGCCTTCCGCCTGAACAATGCCTGGCAGAGCTGCCCCCATAACAACGTAACCGGCATTGCCTTTGAGGACGTCCCGGTGAGTCCTCGAGGCACCAGGGTGAGCTCCCGGCAAACCCAGACCTTGGGCGGTGATTCACAAGTCCCTGCGGGGCCCGAAGTTTGAGCCGTTGCCACCGCCGCAGGGGTTGAACATTCTTCTCCAAGCAGGCTGGGCCACGTCCCAGGTCTGTCTGCATCCAAACTGGAAAAGTACAAGTGTAGTTTGCCCCGCAGGTCAAGTCTGGGTAAATGCCCCCTTGCCCTCACCCTGCTCAGAACCCACCCAAGCCTCAGAAGGAACTTTCCACTGCCCTCAAGGTTCTGAGGCTCTGGTCCTCCAAGGCTCTTGGGTTCAACCTACCGAGTCTGGTGACCGGGCCACTTCAGTTAGCACCATTCATCTAAAAAAAAAAAAAGAAAAAAAAAACAAACAAAAAAAACCCCCAGCAATTCCCAAAGGAATCGTTGCTGAAGATGCTCTGTTTAATTTCTCCCGGAGAGTGGAACATAAACAGGGCCCTCCTAGCCCTAGGCAGCCAACAAGTTAGGAGCCGGGGGTGAGGAGGTCGGGACAAAGGGCTGCGCTTTGAGACGAGGCAGGTCCGGGGCTCCTGGTGCCTTTTCTCTGGGTTACAGCTTGCCCAGACCTCCATTCCTCCTCCAGCCCTCTGCTCCTGCCCTCTGCCTGTCTGCCCAGTTCCTGGCAGCCTGAGCGAAAAGATGTGAAACTCAAGTTACTGAATTTCCTTACTCAGGCCACCGAGGGCCTGAAAGAGGTCAGTCATGGAAATCTCCAAGGGCTCATGTTGAAAGACTGACTTCCTGAAACACGCCGCACACTCTCACACACGTTCTCTCTCCCGCATAGCCATGCGACGTGTGTGTGTGCGTTTATTATACATGTATATGTACTTTCTCATACATTCACTGCCACTCAGCCTCATTCCCTCTCCACATACACACACACACTCACATTCACTCACACCCACACGCGTGCGCACACACGCACACACTCACGCACATACATTCACTCACACTCACACCCACTCACGCGCGCACACACACTCTCACACGCACACACTCCTGTGCCTGCCTCCCCATCCCTGCAGTGTTTTGAGCCACGTATTAGAGCTCTCTCCAGGGTCACACACAGCAGCCAACCCTCCAGCGAGCAGAGGCCAGAATAACATGCTGGGTCTGAGAGCTGAGGCACAGTGAACGTTTGGCTGTGTCTCTGGCTCCATCCGAGAGGTCAGCCATGCGCTTTCCTGTGCTGCCCCAGAGCATCTTTGGTTTGGCTGGTTTGTAACGTCTGGAAATCGGAAACTTCGCCCTGGCCTGACGACAGCTGCTACTTCCCTTCACCTTCTGGTCCAGCCTCACATTCCTGGGCTGTGTTTAGATTACTTCCAGAGTGTTCTTCGGAGAGCCTGGGCCTTGGTTCAACCAGCTGGATATGGACGGGGACAAGACGTCGGTGTTCCATGACGTGGATGGCTCCGTGTCCGAGTACCCTGGGTCCTACCTCACCAAGGACGACAACTGGCTGGTCCGGCACCCAGACTGCATCAACGTTCCGGACTGGAGAGGCACCATCTGCAGCGGGCGCTACGCACAGGTGGGGATGCAGGGCGCACGCCCTCAGTGTCACCAGTCGCTCACTCACAGGACAAGCATTGAGTGAGAGCCTACTGCGTGCCTGCCTCTGTGCCAGGCCACAAAGGGACATAGGTTTCTTCTTCATTCTTCTTTCTTTCTTTTTTTTCTGGTAACCCAGTAGGATTTTCAAAAAGTCCAAGTGAAAACACTTTGTAAGCAGAATGCTTAGAAAAAGAAGTCAGACTTTGGCACCTAATAACTGTGTGACCTTGGGCAAGTCACCTAAATTCTTGGAGTGTCAAGTTCCTCATCTGTAAAATCAGGATAATAGTTGAACCCTTTTAATGAGCACATAGAGTGCTTTACCAGCCCTCTCCACCAGAAATGCAGTGCAAGCCGTCCGGGTGATCTTAAATGTTCTAGAAGCCACGTGGAAAAGGCAAAAGAAATGGCTGAAATCTATTTTAATAATCTACTTTGTTAAACTCAATATATTCAAAATACTATCATCTCAACATGTAATCTATAAAAAAATCATTAATGAGGCACCTTACATTCATATGTTTTTCCTGTTCTAAGTCTTCGAAACTCCCTGCATATTTTATACTTATAGCCCAGTCAGTTTGGATTCGAATTTTCTACAATTAAAGTAAAAGCTAGTCCTACCAAAACAATAAAGCTATGTTTAACTATTTAGCTGGAAAACTATTTTACCCCACTTTTGGTTGGAAATTTAAGTTAATTAAAATGAGATTGAAAGTTGGGGTCCTCAGCCACACCGGCCACATTTGCAGTGCCCAGTGGCCACATGGGACAGCGGGCTGAGTCAGTGCCTGGAATGTGAAAACATGAGTTACTGTAGTATTGTTACTGGTGTCATGTGGAAGGAGAGCTGAGGACTAGATGAGCAAGGGGAGAGAGCCCCCGAGGAAACGAAGAGCTGTCAGATCAGGAGGGAAGCGCATGAGCCCAGTGACCCCCCAAGGGGCAGGAAAACGTAGGAATGAGGAATCCTCACAACCGTCCCGCAGGCAGGCATTCCTCTCACCGCTGTGGGCAGCAGCATCCCGGGCATTAGCAAAGAGAGAAAGGTGGACTTCCCTGGTGGTCCAGTGGTCGAGACTCCATGCTTTCACTGCAGGGGACCTGGGTTCGATCCCTCAGGGAACTGAAATCCCACAAGCCCTGAGGCACAGCCCCCCGCCCCCCAGAAAGAGAAAAGAGCTAAAAGTGATTTCGGGTCTGGGGAGGGATGGGGCAGGGGGCTAGTGCCAGCGAAGGGGAAGGGCCATGGGGGGCAAGGTGGGCCCCTGGAGGCGGGGCCGTGCTGGGAGCGGGTGCCAGTGGAGGCGGGAGAGATTGGTAGCGGGAGGGGGGCACAGAGGAAGGCAGGGGTCCGGGGCAGGGAAGTCCAGCGTATTTCTTTCCACAGTAGAAGGGGAGGTCATGCAGTGAGAGGGCAGAGTGGGCCTGAGCTGGGTGGCCCGCAGAGAGTGATCAGGTTGGGAAGAGGTGCCGTGGAGACTGGAAGATGCTGACAGAGGCGTGCGGAAGGAGTGCCAGGTGGTGCTGCAAACCCAGTGGAGACTGTACACGGAGCATGGAAGGGGCACCGTTCCTCCTGGCTGCAGGACTTTCTCAGCCCTGCTCCAGAGCCCTGCAGAGGAGGCGGACCCGTGGAATGATCCAGGCCGAGGCATCTGCTGCACGGGTGGGCAGGGCAAGGGATTTGATGCTACGGGAGCGAGTGGTTGACCTGATGGTCTAGGGCAGATAAGAAGGGAAGTAGAGTCAGAAGGAGCTGACAGATTGGGGTCATGACCTGAATAACTAAAGGCTGACCAAACCCTTAAGGCTTGCAGGCACACTGCGGGCCTTATAGCATCCCTGATTCGAGGGCGAGACATCCCATGTGGAGCCTTGATCCTGAGCTTCCCTCCCACCCTTTCTTTCTGATACATTGCTGATTTTCTGCCGAAAAGGGCTGATTGTTAGTTAGAGCTTGCAGGTTACCATACCTGGCTACTGGTGAATTATTATTAATTATCTCCTCCCTCCACTTTGCAGCTTACAAAAGGCTTTACTATACCTTTAAATTCTTATACCCATGACACCGCCATACTAGGGCAGGGTTGAAGTTTCTCTTCCCATTTTATATGTGAAACAACTAGAGGGGAAGATAACCCCTTCTTTCCAAAGGCACAACATTATTGCATCTTGATGCGATGGTCTCTCTTGGCCACAGCTACGGGGATGTCACCCGATGAAATGGGACAGGTCCTAAAACAGGACACAGTGTTTTATTTATTTTAACGAATGTTTTATTGAAGTAGAGTTGATTTCCAATGCTGTGCCAATCTCTGCTGTACAGCAAAGTGACTCAGTTATACACATACAGACATTCTTTTTTTTCATATTCTTTTCCATTATGGTTTATCCCAGGATGTTGACTGTAGTTCCCCGTGCTATATAGTAGGACCTTGTTGTTTATCTATTCTAAATATAATAGTTTGCGTCTGCCAACCCCAAACTCCCAGTCCATCCCTCTCCCTCCCTCCCTTCCCCTTGGCAACCACATATCTGTTCTCTATCAGGACACAGTCTTTTAAACCAAGGGTGGCCCAAATCATCCAGGCTCTTTTGTTTTGTCCCTTGGACTCAGTGGCTGACAGTCTTGCTTTCATATTTGTCTCTGAAATGAGATGCCATTCATTCCCCCGATGTGCACTGATAGCCACATGGACTGGCCACACAGGCCAGACACTGAGAATCAGAGGGAGAAGCAGGCAACACATCAGGCTCTTTCTCAAATACAGACAGGACAGCAGCCGGTTAAAGGGGAGTTGCATTTGCAGCAGAAGTGTCATAAAACTCTCTCCCTTCCTCCTCTTTCCTGATACCCCTCCTTTTCCAAAATTCGCTGACTGTTAAGCAGACTCCCCTCAAGTTGCCACTGCTCTCTCCTCTACACTTTTTTTGAAGATGTACAGAAAGCGTTAGCTGGATTGCACAGTACGGCTCAGGCTGCATTCACCAGCAGAAAGGGATGCCCCCTTATTTGGCCTTCTTTCATTCAAGCTTTCTAAAAAGGGCTCTGTGAAGAGAAAGTCCTTTTGCAAGTGTAGTCTGTAGTCAGATGCTAACCAGACGCTCTTGGAATAATCCCTTGTCATTGCCTCATTGTGTGTTTCCTCTCTGGGCTTTAAAAGATGTACATTCAGGCCTACAAGACCAGTAATCTGCGAATGAAGATCATCAAGAATGACTTCCCCAGCCACCCTCTCTACCTGGAGGGGGCTCTGACCAGGAGCACCCACTACCAGCAGTACCAGCCCGTCATCACCCTGCGGAAGGGCTACACCATCCACTGGGACCAGACGGCCCCTGCCGAGCTCACCATCTGGCTCATCAACTTCAACAAGTGAGTGGGTGCCTGGCCAGGAGCAGTGTGACATGGGGACAGCTGCTCTGGCTGAGCTCAAAGCAGCAGTGATAACGGTGCCTCGTTGCAAAGCCCCGGGCTTCCCGCTCACAGACCCTCAGGCTCGCCCACGTCATCCCTGCACGAGGATGGATCTAGACGTGACATCACCCGGTGGTTAAGCATCAGAAGACCCGGGCTGAGCCCCCGTTCTGGGCGTGGGTGACGCCGGGCAGGGCGTCTCACCCCTGGGAACCTTAGTTCCTTCATCTAGGAGATGGGGTTAGTCTCACTCTGCAGAGCTGCAATGGGGATCGAGTGGGACAGTGTCTGGCAGGCGTTTCACCCAGGACCTGGCTTTACGAAGGGCTCAGTACACGGTCAAAAATCCCTGGTGGCTCTTGTTACCGTTTTATGGGGGGGAAGGGGGCGGGAACAAGGCTCTGCGAGGTAGAGGGATTAAGCTGAGGGCATCTGGAGAGAGCTTCATATATTTACATTCATGTATTTTCTATGCACGTCATTAACTTGTCACAGTAGTCCCGTGAGACAGACATTTATCAGTCGCAGAAAATGATACCCAAAGAGCTGAAATGGGCCCCACAGTCAGGCTGGACCAGGAAGGGGCTGAATCCAGGTCTACAGATCCTGGCTCTTTCACTCCAGCCCTACTGAAAGAACGTTCATTTTTTTTCCCCCAGCCAATGATCCACACAGAGCACCCAATGCAGGCCCTGGGGACGCCCCACCGCCCCCTCTCATTCACTGCAGTCACCGTTTCTCCCTCCCTCCTTGAACGCTTTGTGACGCAGTCATTACCAACAGCAAAGCCTTCTTTCAAAAGTTCCCACTGAAAAGTGGAAGCGCCGTTTGGTGGAGAACGCTTTGGTCTCTGGCCAAGGCACACGGGGAGGCCCTGTGGCCTGGACATCCTCGCTCGTAACCTGACTGCACTTCCGATTCTAGGGGCGACTGGATTCGAGTGGGGCTCTGCTACCCCCGGGGCACCACCTTTTCTATCCTCTCGGATGTTCACAATCGCCTGCTGAAGAAAACGTCCAAGACGGGCATCTTCGTGAGGACGTTGCAGATGGACAAAGCGGAGCAGAGCCACCCTGGCAAGAGCCACTATTACTGGGACGACGACTCTGGGTGAGGACCCCCCTCCTGGCTGCAGGAAAGTGGTCATTCTCATGCTGTCCCCCGGCCTTTCCAATAATCCTCAGACCTGCCGTGCCGTGGGTGCCGGTTAACGTAGGATCCTTTCCTAGGCACTTCTATTCTCAGACAGCTTGTGTCGTCCACCAGTGACATTTTTAAAGCTGTGACGCTTTGGGAGTAAAGTAAGCACTCTGTTAATATGCACATGGATTGTAGTGAATATACCTGTTTCAGGGGGAAAAAAAGTGAAAGCAGTGAATCTTAGAACTGAGAAAATGTGGTACAGGACCTCAATTCCATACAACTCAGTTGGAGCAGATGATAGTATCCCTAATTTAGGGATGGGCAGGGACTTCCCCGGCGGCCCAGTGGTTGAGACTCCCCGCTTCCACTGCAGGGGGCACAGGTTTGAGCCCTGGTTGGGGAACTAAGATCCCACGTGCCGTGCAGTGCGGCCAAAAAAAAAAAAAAATGAGAGATGGTCAAAGAAGGTACAGGGTAAATAGAAATGCCTTGCTCCAGGGACACCGCACAAACTTGGCGCGGCTAGTTTTGAGCTTACACCTATCTGTAACCAAAATCCTCCCCCTTTTGCTGAACTGCACTAGGTTCTATTCAGCAGGGATCTAACGGGGGCAGAGTACTGTCCCCGGAGACAGTGAGCGATTTGGTCGCCTCCCCTGAAAAGAGAGTATTCTGACATCTGCAGAATGCCAGCACGTCTCCAAAGCGGTGAAGCTGTCGCTAGCCAGCCCTGCGGGGACTAAGGGTAAAGGACTGTTTTATGGCCATTTTTTCCATTCTTGTAGTGAAATCAAGGGTAATGAGACAGATGGAAGATGCTTAGACATATCTATAAAGGTAGGGCTTTATCGGTTTGATTAAAGGAAAATTCAAATTTGAAGGTCAGAAGCGTAAGTAAAAATGTTGGGGGGCTTCCTGGTGGCGCAGTGTTTGAGAGTCCGCCTGCCGATGCAGGGGACACGGGTTTGTGCCCTGGTCCGGGAAGATCCCACATGCCGCGCAGCGGCTGGGCCCGTGAGCCATGGCCGCTGAGCCTGCGCGTCCGGAGCCTGTGCTCCGCAACGGGAGAGGCCACAGCAGTGAGAGGCCCGCGTACCGCAAAAAAATTAAAATAAAAAAATAATAATGTTGGGGTTGGGGAAACAGCAAGTAGCACCCCTTTTCCCACATTAGTTCTAAGCCAGTGGTGGAGCAGGCACGACAGCAGGTGAGGAAGGAACTGTCTGTCCTACTGATGATGGAGCTGCTGGGGAACAGATCTTCCCAATGCTGTCCCCGAGTGCACCTACCCAGTCCCAGGCAGCCCTGAGCAACCGGGGTCCTCCCCACTCAGAGCCCAACTCCCAAAACTTAGGGTGCAGGGGGAGCAGACGGGAGTCCGCCTCTCTACGGGCTGACCTATGTACCCCCATCCAGCAACCACACGAGTCACTCCACTTCCCCCGGGAAGACATCAGTGAGGGGATGGGCCGGGGCCAGGAGTGTTTAGAAAAACCCTTCCATGTGAAAACCAGAGGGGGAATTAAATATCCTTCATACAACAGCAGAAACGATCAATATTATGATTTTAAAAATGGTAATAAGGTGAAAGTCTTCATAGCACCACCTGTGCGCGATTTCTTTATCGATAGGATCATGAGAATTGGGATGTTGCAAAGGTGTGAATTTTTCAAACGGAAACGGCCACTGAACAAGTTGAACCTTTTTGATCAACACATTTAAAAATTTGCGATTTTTCCCCTTTAAGCAGATTTTGCTGCTTAATTCAACCGTTTTGTTGGTAGCTTAGTTAATCATACCTATTAATTATTATGCTGGGCTTTAATTCAATGGTAGCCTTAGGGACTGTGGGCTGGGTTACAGGATGTCTGTTGCCTGTGCAAGAGCCCAGAGTCTTGGGCTTTGTGAATTCTTGGGCTGTTTTCATGATCTTTCTGCCTTACAGATGTGTTGCTCTTTCTTACTCACATTCAGAGCACCTGCTTTCAATGGCTACCTTCTATTCTGCTATGGCCTAGGACACTTGATAAGCAGCTTGTTATAACTGGGGGTAAAATAAAAAGTAAGTAGAGGCTACAAGTGAAGGGGTCCCGAAGTGTGAAGTGCATTTCACACCCTGAGTCACCTCTGTAAATCCTTCGAGGTTAAAAAAAACCACTCGGGTGATTTCATCTGTGTCCTGGAGTTTGCCAGATGCCACCTAAGCGAGGTATTGCTAAACTATACATAAGTGTAGTATTCAGGTGCACGGCCATCAGTAGGGCTGCTCTGAAATACTACCTGGCCACAGCCAGGACCTGAGCCCAGGCTTACTGACGCCAGGGCTTCCCAGTCCAGCTGACTAGGACACATCCATGTCGAAGGTGAGGATTAGAGAGGGCGGCTGCTGTCTGGAAAATAAGGAGCGGGAGCTAGATGGTCTTCTAGTGCCCTCCAGTTTGGATAATTTGATATACCATGACAGCGGGGAAACCTGAATACTGATAGTCTTGTGCAGAAGCCCTAGGAACAGAGTCTCTGGGTCTCTTTCCGGGATTTTGCTCGTGACCTTGTCCCCTGGGGTGGTTTCTGACCTTGTGTGGGAGCCTCTGGTGGAGAAATGATGACAGGCACCACTGAACGGGCTTCCTCCTAAGCAGCTCAAAGCTTCCCCCGCCCCATGCAGAGCATGGAATGCAGAGGAAGAAGCTCTGTTCTCAGCCGGGGCGAGAGATCCCCCAGCAGTTCTTCCATATGAACACTATATTCTATTCAGGGGTTGCTTGATGTCAAGAAACGTAAAGCCACTCAAGGGAACTCAAACAAAGTGGAGGTGTTCCTGAGAGGGAAGCAGGGCATCTTCAGGAAGTCATCCCAGCTGGGCTTCCTGGGCTCCTGTGCTGAAAACAGCCAAGCCCTAGGGACCAGATGGCCCGCCCAGTTCTGCTTCCCACTTTCTCCTCACATTCACACACGTTCCCTTGGTGAGCATTTTCCTCACCAGGCACAGGGTTGGGATGGAAAATCCCAGCTCTGTCCCCTTTGTGCTGTGTGGTCCTGGCAAGTCACTTCACTTCTCTGAGCCATTGGGATCTGAGAAATTGGGATGATAACAGTGCCTGCTGGACTGGATTGTCTGAGGATTAAATGAGATAATATGTCAGTTTACGGCATGTGCATAGCATGGCATAGAGTACGTGCTCAGAAAATGAAAAGTGTCAGTGTTAGCTTTTTCTTCAATGCATTGGTTTTTAATTTCTCCAACCACATAAAACCTTGTGGTAGGACTTCCCAGGTAGCGTAGTGGGTAAGAATCCACCTGCCAATGCAGGGGACACGGGTTCGAGCCCTGGTCCGGGAAGATCCCACATGCCGCAGAGTAACTAAGCCCGTGAGCCACAACTACTGAGCCTGGGCCCTAAAGCCCACGAACCACAACTACCGAGCCCGCGTGCTGCAACTACTGAAACCCGCGTGCCTAGAGCCCGTGCTCCGCAAGAGAAGCCACCGCAATGAGAAGCCCACGCACCGCAATAAAGAGTAGCCCCCGCTCGCCGCAACTAGAGAAAGCCCCCGCGCAGCAACGAAGACCCAACGCAGCCAAAAATAAATAAAATTAAAAACAAACCCCCCAAAACCTTGCGGTAGACACATCCATTTTGTACGGCCCACCGGCTGTAATCACTGTGGCCAGCACGTAGTTCTGGGTAAATGCCTTTGGGGGAGGAGGGGTGGGGGAGGGGGGTGTGGACACCAAAGGGAACCACCCGCTCTGCTCCTGTGCACAGGCTGCTTTTCCTGAAGCTGAAAGCTCAGAACGAGAGAGAGAAGTTCGCCTTCTGCTCTGTGAAAGGCTGTGAGAGAATAAAGATTAAAGCTCTGCTTCCAAAGAACGCCGGCGTCAGCAACTGCGCGGCCACAGCCTACCCCAAGTTCGCGGAGAGGGCCGTCGTGGACGTGCCGATGCCCAAGAAGCTCTTCGCTTCTCAGCTGGTGAGTGGCCGACAGCGAGCCCGGGCCCTCCGAGGGGGCCCAGACCCCATCAGCGTCCTCTCCAGACATCTGCTCCGCTCTTTAGACCGTCTCCCGTGACCGGGGGTCGGGGGCAGTGAGGGGGAAGACCACCCATCGGGCCGTACACTTGACTCCACAAACCTGACGGCCACACTGGGTTTTGTTTACTTTGCAGACGACCAAGGACCACTTCCTGGAGGTGAAGATGGAAAGTGCCAAGCAGCGCTTCTTCCACCTAATGAACGACTTTGCCTACATCGAAGTAAGCAACCCTCACCCCTGCCCACAAAGGACCGCAAACCCGGTGGCTTAAAACAACAGAAACTTATCCTCTCGCGGTTCACAAGCCAGAAGTCCCAAGTCAAGGTGCTGGCAGGGTTGGTTCCCCCTGGAGGCTCTGAGGGAGGGTCCGTTCCAGGCCTCTTGTAGCCTCTGGTGCTGCCGGCAGCCCTGGATGTTCCTTGGCTGTAGCGGCGTCCCTCCAACCTCTGCCTCTGTCTCACATGGTCTCTCCCCCATGTGTCAGAGCCTTACACCTCCCTCTGCCTGTAGTCCTTATAAGGACATCTGCCACTGGATTTAGGGCCCATCTGAAATCCAGGATGACCTCATCTCAAGATCCTTAATTACCCCTGCAAAGGCCCTAGTTCCAAATAAGGTCACTTTCACAGGTTGCAGTAGACATATCTTTGGGGGAGGCCGTCATTCAGTCCACTACAGAGGTTTGCAAAGAACCGACTGAAGTGAGTTTTATGCTTTGAAGGGCCGCACCGGTGACCTCTGTCTTCAGAGTCTGCGTGGGAACCCCCCGGGGCAGGAGAACCTCGGGGCTCTGCTGCCTTTGGGACCCCCTGCATCACACTGTGCGCTGCTTGTTGTCTGCAGGTGGATGGGAAGAAGTACCCGAGCTCGGAGGACGGCATCCAGGTGGTGGTAATGGACGGGAGACAAGGGCGCGTGGTGAGCCAAGCCCGCTTCAGGACCGCCATCCTGCAGGGCATCCCGTGGCAGCTCTTCAATTACGTGCTGGCCATCCCCGACAAGTGAGTGTGCGCCTCTGCTCCGGGCACCGGCCAGTGGCGCCGCAGACCCCCGCCCGAGTCCCCCTCCCTGTCCCCGAGACCTTCAGCACAGTCCGGTCTGAGAAGGCTTGGGGCGTGTCCACGGTCTGCCCACACATCATGGGTGCTGGCTGGGAAGCTTCCCTGCCTGGTGCCTCTCCCTTTGGAGCCAGGGCCACGGTGAATGTAGGTCAGGCTGAGGCGGACGGTCTACCCAGCTACAAGTGGGAAGCCTGCCCTGGCCCTGTGCCCCCATCATGACCCACTCTCGCGGCGTGAGCTCATCCCCTCCCATACTTTCAGTATGATCCAAATGCTGGTGGCTTTTGGGAATCTCCAGCCCAGACCTCCCTCTGAAACACCAGATACTTTTAATCCAACTGCAACTTGGACCATGCCACCTGGATGTCTCCTATGGAACTGAATTCTCATCATTTCTTTTTTTTTTTTTTTTTTTTACCCCCCGAAACCAGTCACTCCCCCTTTCCACGTTTTGGTGAAACCATCATCTTCCATCCGGGCAGCTAGATGAGAGTTTGGGCATCGCGCTGGGGCTCTTGTCTTTCTTCTGTTTCGCCACCACCACGCCCTATAACCACATCCTGTCAACCCTACCTGCATCGTTGCTCTCCTGCTAGGTATCCTGCGGCATCCTCTGCATCGCTGCTCTGTCTGGGGCCTCCCTGTCTGCCACCCACACTGTCGGCAGTCACCCAGCAGGCTCCCTTGTCCAGCCTCCCCCTCGCGAATCCACCCACCATACTGGGGGGTTGAGCTTCTTAAATACACATACCTCCTGTCCCCTTCCTAGAAATCTTTGGTAATTCCCCTTCCACCTTCCAAATCTAACTCACATATCACCTCTTTGGTGAGGTCTCTTCCAATCCAACCAAAAAGTTCTGCCTACCCCCCGCACCCATAGGACCAGTGGACATATCTACTCCCGCATCTAGGGTATGGACTTCTTGATGTGGGGACCATATCTAACGCATATTTACATTCCTAGTATAATGGGTGGAGAATTCACTCCAAAGCCACAACCTGGCATAGCAGACAGTCTAAGCGCTTAACGTGGTACCTGTCATATAGGAGGTGCTTGGTAAATATTTATGGACGAAAACAAATGTACTACTTCCGAGATGCCGCACGATGGGCATGACCTGAACTAGACTCTTAGGTGAGATTCCAAAGAATGGGGTTCTGCTTAACCACCTTTTGTCTCCACTCTCTTCCCCCATCACAAGCTTCTTTAGCCTGACATTTTCACGTGCAGATTCATACAGAAGGACCAGATTTGCCAGTTTGGGGAAATACATGATCATTTAGAGATTTTTAGTTTTCATGCCTTTTGGGGCCAAAGGACTTTTTCTGGAAATGAAACAGGATGCAGAAGCCTGGAATAAGAAACTGAAATGCGGAGCTGCTCTGTTTAGAAGCAGGGGTGAGAGGCGTGGGACTACCCCATGCAGGGCTGCTTTCAGCCCGTGCTGCGGCCCTGGTGCACCTTGCCAAGTACCTGGTGTGAGCCGTGCCCTGGGTTGGCA
This sequence comes from Aethalodelphis obliquidens, assembly GCF_003676395.1. Taxonomy (NCBI): domain Eukaryota; kingdom Metazoa; phylum Chordata; class Mammalia; order Artiodactyla; family Delphinidae; genus Aethalodelphis; species Aethalodelphis obliquidens. The sequence goes on from NW_020838009.1 coordinate 6,283,403, forward strand.
CTGGGTACCCAGATAGGAATTGGGCACCACCAAACCCTGCTCTGACCTCCGGGAAAGCGGCAGTGGATGGGGCAAGGCAGGTCCTGCCCCACTGTCACCCCAGGCCCAAGCCAGGCCGCCCCCCCCTTCCACCCCCTCCACAGGGCCAGCCTTGCCCCAGGGTCCCAGGGCAAGAAGGAGGCTGCTGCTCGCACCCAAACCTTCAGGGATGGTTCCCAGGGGCTGTCTCTGCCCAGCCACCCTGTGGGGACCTCCGTGCTGATAGGTCAGGGGCTTGGAGGGCATGAGATGCCCATACGAGACAGAGAGGGACACCTGAAGTGTGCAGGCAGCTTCTGGTGCTGTCAGGAGGCTGGGCGCACGAGAAGCTCTGTCTCCCTGTCCCGCCCCTGGGAGCCCCGTCTGGAGGGCATGACCTTTGTTTGAGTCCAGCCCAGCAAGAAGGCTTAACTGAGCCAAAGGGATGTTAGCTTTTCTTCTGAATGGGAACAGAGCCCGAATCCAAAGTTGAGGATGTGTTTGCGATGCTCCCCGTCTCCTTAACAGGCACAAATCCCTCTGCTTCCCTGAAGAGCCAGACGCAGTCCCCAGCTCACTTCCCCTCTGTTCCTACTGCACCCAAGCTCTTTGCCTTTTAAGAGCTTGTCTTCTGCTCCCAGTGGGACCCAAATGGGGATGACAACAGCTTCCAGAATCCTATACAGTTCTTCCATGTCTGGACTGTGGTCTGTGGTTACAGGATTCCTCTGAGCTGCAAACTAGAAGCCCCAGTCGGGCCTCTGCCCCTGTTTCTATTCCTGGGGGAGGTGTGCACTTCCTGCCGTCTGGTCCAGCAGGCTGAGTCTGCCACCACGACGGCGGCTGTTTTCCCAGCACTTTGGCCTGAATGCAACCAGGGCAGGGGAATGGAGATTCTTTGCTCCCAAGCTGGGCTTTTGCAAGTCAGGACCTTCAGGCTGGGCATGCCCATTGCTCCAGGCCTCTGCCTCCACCCAGGCACCAGGCACGGCTTCCCCTTTGGCAGGTCCTCTCAGATACTTGGTAACTATTTGCCTCCCTCTCCCGCTTTGTAAAATGGAACGGTAACACCGTCCTGCCTGAGCGGAGAGGGAGGGTGTGAACCTAAGGGGTTAACCCTCCTCCGAGCACAGGGTGACTCCCCACTCGGGCTTCTCGCAGCACCATGTCTCCATCTTGTCCTGCTCAAACAGGGTTTGCATATTTAAGTGAAGAGATGCGTGCTGCGGTCGTTTGTGTGCCCGGCCCCGTCGTAGGTGCTGGCCCCCAGATGGGGTGCTCTGCGTACCTGCTCTGTCCTCTGTGGGGACAGACAGGGAGCAGCAGGGAGCTGAGAGCAGGCGCAGAGAAGGCCACGGGCACCAACCGCAGCCAGATGTGTGGGAGGGCGTTCAGGATGTGGGTCATCACATGGAAAGAGCCGGTCAGCTCGGCACGCGGGAGGGGCTGCCTTTCCCCAGTCCCTGGCGGGCCTCTGGGCACTGCTAGCTCGAGTCCCACGAGGCACAGTCCAGCATCCCTCCCAGGGAACCCCCGCATCCAGCTTGTCGTCGAGTCCTCTCATCCATCCCTTCTTGCTCAGCTCCATAGTTCTCATGGCATCGAAGGGAAGATACGTCTCCAGAGGCCCGTGGACTCGAGTGCTGGAAAAGCTCGGAGCAGACAAGGGCCTGAAACTGAAAGGTAAGGGGTGTAGACGGGGCCCTACCCTGACCGTGAATCCAGATGCCCAGGGCGCAGGCTGCTGCTACCCGCTGCTGAGACCAGACCACTTTCCCCCCAGACCTGGGTGGGGTCTCAGAATCCTCAACACAACTAGTGGTCTGCAGGTGTGTGTGGGCAAGAAGCCACCTTGTCCCCATTCCTGCCCCGCAGCAGCAGCATTCCAACTTGTGACCGGACACCGGAAGGAAATTGCTCGAGCTGCTCACCTGTCGACTCAGCAGGTGGCCTTTTTTTTTCCCACAAAAGTATCAGCAGAAAAGTGGCTCAGTTTGACCCTCCTACCCAGTTCCTGCTACTCCAATCGGCCAGGGGCCCTACGTCTTCTGCAGCTTCCCAGCTCATGGCCAGCATTTGTACAGCCCTTTGCAGTTGGCAAAGCTCTCATTTGAGAATCTCATTTGAGAATCAAGGTCACACAGCTCTTCTGCCATAAAGCCTGGCACAGACCCCTTAGGGAAGACGCCAGCCAGGACAGAAATGTCAGCATTTTATTATCGTCACTGCAGACTGTGATGGGAGAGTCCTGGGGGAGGTCGAGAGGCGAGGCCGAGCAACGCTCCAGATAGATAATAATGATAAAGTCCGTTGTCGTTACCATGTAATGCTCAGCCTTGCACCTTGCTGAACATCCAGTAACGATCTCAGTTATTCATTAATAACCTGTGTGACAGGTACTGTTATTTCCACTTACGGTGAAGAAACAGAATTAGTTAAGTAATTTAAGGTTAGAATTTGGATCCTTATTTTTTCGAATCCAAAGCCAGCCATCCTTAGTGGCCATGCCATCCTGACTGCAAAACACATCAAAGCTAGCAGCCTATCTATCATATGGGACGCTTATCCCAGGCAGCTCTCAGAGAAAAATCAGGAACAGTGAAAGTCCTTCAAACGAGCCAAAAGAGAACACAAGGAAAATAGAAGCATCTTCTCCAGCCTGGCCCTGAAAGCATTTGGGGGCCTCTGTCCTTTAAATTCAGACTCTGTTGCCCAAAGTTGATGAACGTAAAGGTGACATAAGTCAAGGGACACTTTCCCAGTGGTGACAGGTGTGTGCTGCCTGCCAGGCTGGGCCGTTCGTGAGTGTAGACATGGACCCCCAAGTCCCTCGGATGGGGTCGAGCTCTGAGCTGTGAGCCAGAGGGCCCTGCGTGGGGCTCGGGAGGCTAGAGTTCTGGTCTGGGCTGCACCATCTACTAGGTGCCCTTGGGCAAATTCCTCCACTTCTCAGAAATCCCTTCTAAAGCCACAGAACGTTGGAGCTGGGGCAGAAATCTCGTAGATGCATGCCATTATTTGACAGGGGCACGGGGCTTCAGGGACGGGCAGAGACTCGCTGCTAATTGTAGGGTCAGCTCCAAGGTGGCTGGGGTTCCCGGGAGGTCTCCTGTGGGAACCAGAGAGCACTCTGCACAGGTGGCTGGGAGGCTCAGGTGAGACCCTGTGTGCCCCGTACAAGCCAATGCCGGGTACCACCAGTAACCGGCCACAAAGCTCTTCCCGGGGGGCGGACAGTCCAGTGTGGTTAGAGGAGGGGGTGCCTGGTACGGGCAGGGGAATGGTGATGGGGAAGCCTGGAAGGTGGTGGCATATAGCCATGCTCTTGTGAAGTTTCTGCTCATGTGACGTCACTGCTTTTCAGAGAAAATGGCATTCGTTGGCTTCAAGGGCAGCTTCCGGCCCACCTGGGTGACTCTGGACACCGAGGACCACCATGCCAAAATCTTCCAAGTTGTGCCCGTCCCCGTGGTGAGGAAGAAGAAGCTGTGAGGACCGCTGCCACCTCAGCGCTGCCCTCCAGTGGACTCTGACGATGGACTCCCGGCAGCCGCCTGGGGCAGCCTGGCTGGTCCCCCAGCCCCTGTCCAGCAGCTGCCGGGGAAGGCCACGTGTCAGCCCTGATGGGCCAAGGGGAGGGTATCAGAGACCCCTGGTGCTGTCACCTGCCCTCACTCAAGTGTCTACCTGCAGCCCCAGGGGCAGTGTTGCTGATGCTGGAAACCTTCTCTTTCCTGCAGCCTCTTGGGTGCTTCTCTCCTATCTGTGCCTCTGCGGTGGGGTGGGGTGTGTGTGTGTGTGTGTGTGAGGACCGTACGAGGAAACCTGCGCTGCGCTGGCAGCAAAAGTCCACTTTGGTGGGAGCTCTGCCCCAGCTGGGAGGCAGCCTGGAGGGGGCGCTGGGTCGTCCACAGATCCCCATGCTCTCCAGCACGCACGTTAGGGTGGTCGGTGTAGGAGGAAGAGCCCTGGTCCTAAGGGAAATCTTCATTCCTGTAAGCAAGAACCGACCTCCGCGGGATTCGGAGCTGGCGTGCAGACCGGGATTCCGTCTTCCGTTCACCAAGATGGAACCGGCTACCCTCGGAGAAGGGCGAGCCTGCCTCCGGAGGGGTTCAACCTCTCAGGAGGCTTTGGCACCCAGGTTGGGAGTTGGACTAGGTGACTTTTAAAGGTCCTTTCAGTTCTGAGATGCCAGAACTGCGATGCTGTGGCTTTTCACATTGTGCCCGGAACCCAGCAATAGGTGAGAACGTTCCTTCCAGCCAACATCCATGATGCTGGGTGCTCCGGGCGTACAGGATGGAGCGGTGAGAAGCATTGCCTAAGGCAAGGGGCTCGCAGTCTGGTGGAACAGGTGGTTGGGCGTGTGTACCTCTGATGCCAAGCGGAGAAAGCCAAGAGAGGTAAAGAGGAGGTCAGAGGCAGTTCCCGGAGGGAAAGAGCTTACGCGCTCAGGTGGTCAGGAAGCTTCCTGCAGTAACGAAGGGCAGGGGCATTTGGGTGGGCGGAGATGAGGCAGCCTCTGGCGTGGTTCCTGCCCACATCTGCCGAAGATGGGTGACTTCAAAGTCGCCCTTTGCCCTCGACTTGCTGGCCACCCGTAATAGAGAAGCGGGCATCAGAGGGGGTGATGGGCTGAGCTCATTATGGCCAGAGCACTGGGTCAGCTGGTCCGCCAACCACTCCAAGAGGGGGTGGAGTCAAGTCGAGAAAGGGGAGCTCCTGCATCGGGGGCCCTGAGAGCCCTCGCGGAGGCCCACACGGACACACTCACACCTCAGTGAGCCTGGGGTTTCAGAGCTGGAAAGGACCTTAGGAAACACCTAGTCCAAAGCCTTTGTTGTATGGATGGGACACATGAGACCCCAAGCTGGGGAAGAACCACACGGCCAGGGCAGGGCCAGCACGGGAGCCCCACTTGCCGCACTTACTGCCACACCACGCTGCCTCAACAGCCGGCCTGAGTGGCCTCGCGAAACGGGGGCAAGTCCCCTTGAAGGGAAAGAAGATCAGAATAGGAAAGAGAGTTGGCCGATGACTGTTTCTCTCCTGGTCCTCTGCTTGCACAAGGGCGCCCTCCTCTGGGCTGTGGAGGTCCTGCAGCCTCCGCTTGGCTCAAACTACCTGCCCTGCCGAGCCGGCGCCCAGCAGCTGCGGTCACCGCACTGGTGCTACCTGCTTCTGTAGGTCTGCAGGCGCGCCCAGCAGACACGTTTTCGGTGAGCCAGCTAGGTGGCTCCGGGATCTGAAGAGCTTTGGGTCCACCCCAGGCCCTCTCAGTCACTGCCTAATAACCTGCTCTCTCCCTTGCCCACCTTGGAGAGAGCAGGAGAGCTTCCAGAGAAAGAAAACTCTATCTGTGGCTTATACTCCCTCATGAGGCACCAGGGTCGCTCTGGGTCTCGTCCCCTTTCCTGCCCCGACCACAAATTCTTTCCTTCCTTGGCACCATCTGCCCAGCTGCACCCAATGAGACTCGGCCCAAGAGTTCACTGCCCAGGTTGAGCCAGTTGCCAAAGAGGTCTCCCCCACTAGACAGGTCTTTCGCTGCTAGGACGTGACGGTGGGACTCTGCCGCTTAAGACCTGGCAGCTTCAAAGGCCCGGGTCCCAGGAAGGACCTCTTCCAGGCAGGTCAGAGGCCATGGGGAGGAGAGTTCAATGACCTCACGTTCTTGTCTATAGTTCTGTTGAGTTTTCCTAAACTCTTAATGCAAGGGTCTCATACTGTGAACCACTTAGGATGTGATCACTTCAGATGGCCAGGAATGTTGACTGTCTTTGGTTCAGTTCATGGAAAAAGAAATACCTATTTGAAAATCCTCAGAGTTGTACATATGTCTAACAGTGCAGGATCTGTGCATAAAACTTTCCTTCCTAAACCATTCACCAAGAGCCCGTGTCTGGGCATGTTCTTGGTAGCACAAATTTTCTCACTGCTTAGAAAATTGTTCTTGTTGTTCTTTCTGTCTGTAAGCCTCAAAATGAGTTAGGCCTTTAAAAAACAAAAAAACAAAAAAAAACCACTCCTCTGAAATGCTTGTCTTTTTCCTGTTGCCGAAATAGCTGGTCCTTTTTCGGGAATTAGATGTATAGTGTGTTTTGTCTGTAAACATTTCTTGTAGGCGTCACCGTGAACAAAGATATATTTTCTATTTATTTATTCTGTGTGCACTTCGAGAAGTCATTGTCAGAGAAATGAAGAATTGTCTTAAATGTCATGTTTGGGGATGTCCTTTGGACCACTTGAAAGGGGTGTACCCAGGGCCTTCTGCTTGCAGCAGAGGGTATCGGCTCTGGTTTGGAAGATCTTGCTGTACCATAGTAAACATACAAAGGATATCATCCACCTGTCTGCGTGTTTTGTTTTCCATTAAAGTGGGCCTCATTTTAAGCCAGAGAGCTACAGAAAATAAGATTGAGGAAACCTCCCTTTGCATCTGCCTCTCACTTCCAAGAACTATTCATGTGTCAGAGTCCTACCTTGTCCTGCCCTAAGGGGGCGCCCACGAGAGCAGGTGGAGATGGTCCTAGGAGAGTGAAGATGTCGTTCATGTGGCTGGCCGCATCCAGGATGCACTACGTCCTTCTTACTCCTAAGCCATCAGTAAGCTGTCAGGGCAGCACCCTCTCCGAGGGGAAGCCAGGGGTCAGCAGTCTGGACTCGAAGCCAGACTGTTTCTTCCTCATGGGCACAGTTTGGTCAGAGGCCAAACACGGTATCTGAGAAGAATGTGGAGACTGAGGTGGAGAAATAGGTCCAAATCAAGCTGCCAGACAACAGGGGCAGAAGCACCTGGGCAGAGGTGAGAGGGGCTCGGGGGGCCTGGAGAGGAGAAAGTGAGAAGCTTAGAACGGGGTTAAATGGGAGGGTCTTAGAGCTGTGCTCTCCAGCAAGGCAGCCGCTGGCCACACGAGGTCACCTACATTGAAATTAAGTAAAATGAAATACAAATAAAAATTCAGTTCCGTGGCTGCACTAGCCACATTTGAAGCGCTCAACAGTCCACATGTCTAGTGGCTACCATACGGGACAGGAAAGATATAAAATATTTCCATCAACAAAGCAAGTTCTTCTCTTAATGATTTCCAGGAAGCTTCTGGGGCTCATACACTGGACTTTTTAAAAAATCTATGCTCCTAATATATGTGTGTGTGTGTGTGTGTGTGTGTGTGTGTGTGTGTGTGTGTGTGTTCAGTCCACTTAAAGCGGCTGGCACCAGACTGGTGCTATCAAATTGTCAATAAACAAATGCAGTCGTCTCTCGGTAACCGCAGGGGATTGGCTCCAAGACCTCCATGGATACCAAAATCCGAGGATACTCAAATCCCTTACAGTCCGCCCTCTGTTTCTGTGGGTTCTGCATCCGGGAATTCAACCAGCCTCTGACTGTGTAGTATTTTCCATCCGTGGCTGGTTGAATCTGCGAACACAGAACCTGCGGATATGGAGGGCCAGCTGTCCACCTGACAGAGCAGCCTGAGCATCCTAGGTCAGTGTGCAGTGGCAGGCACACGGGCCCTGCCCTCCAGAAACTTCACCTGGAGGGAGAGCTCACATTTGTACACTCATTCAACAGCTATTGCTGGGCACTTGCTCTGTGCTGGCGCAGCACAGAGGAGCATAAAGGAGCGCCGTGGGGACCCTGCAGTCCTCACGCCCAGCGAGTGGTGTGTAAGAGCTCCAAGTGCAGGGAGGAGTTATCAGCTGGAGTGGTCAGGGGTCAGGGAGCAGAGGTGGGACTGGAGTCAGCTTGGGAGACAGGGTCAGACGAGGGATGGGGCCTTTTCATAAGAGGCACAGCCTGTGGGCAGGGAAAGTAACCAGAGGTGTGGGCTTGAGGATGGCCGGGCATAAACCAGAGAGCAATCCTGAGAGGGAAGATGGGTTGGCCAGACATTGGGCAGGTTTTAGGGACCCCTGGATTTGACTATGGGAGGGGGTCCCTCGTGACGCCTCCGCCAGCAGTTTCGCTGCTTGAGTGAGTGCACAGCCCGCTGGTTCAGTCGGCGAAGTCAAAAAGGCATTTGGGAGGATTGGGAGACCAGGCTCAAAGGAAGTGTTGGTTGAGCAACAGGAGACTGTAGCCAGCTCAGCACACGGAGCAAGAGATAGCCCAGAGTGGAGAGAGAGGATGGACTTGGGGGCCCCTCCCACACTTGTCTCTTCAACAGTCACCAGACGCCCAGGGGAGTCACTGCCAGGCTGTTACGTGACAAGGTGAGCACACCTAGCCCCTGTCTGCATGGAGACAGCCATAAAAATATGGAAGCAACCTAAGTGTTCATTGACAGAGGAATGGATTAAGAAGATGTGGTACATATATACAATGGAATATTACTCAGCCATAAAAAAGAATGAAGTAATGCCACTTGCAGCAACATGGATGGACTTAGAGATTATCATACTGAGTGAAGTAAATCAGAAAGAGAAAGACAAATAGCATATGCTATCACTTACATGTGGAATCGAAAAAAATAGCACCAATGAACTTATTTACAAAACAGAATCAGACTCATAGACATAGAAAACAAATTTATGGTTACCAAAGGGGAAGCGGCAGAGGGATAAATTGGGAGTGTGGGATTAACAGAGGCACAGTGCTATATATAACATAAACAACAAGGGCTTACTGTATAGCACAGGGAACTGTATTCAATATCTTGTAACAAACTATAATGGGAAAAAATTGAAAAAGAATATAGAGATATATATGTATAAACAAATCACTTAGCTGCACACCTGAAACAAGCACAATGTTGTAAATCAACCATACTTTAAAAAAAGAAAAGAAAAGAGAGGAAGGTAGGAAATTCAGAAGAGTGGAGTATACTCTGGGGGTTCCCCTCTCTTACGGGCTCGTCCCTAAGCAAGTGAGGGGGGCCGACAGAACCCCTCGTGGGGAGACCGGGAGTATCTGCAGTAGGGAGAGACTGACAGTTTACTTCTCTGTGCTTACTGAGCCCCCAGACTCACAGGCCACCCGACCACTGCCGGAGCTGGGGATGAGAAGTCTCTGGTGTCTTACTTCCCTGTCATTTGGGAGAGTAGAGGCTGAAGGTGCCTCTGCCCTCGTCCTGGGGTGACAGAAGGTGGATGCAGGCTGGAGCTGCCCAAGGTTCCCAGGAGAACAGCCTCTGGATAAACGCCCCTGCACCCGCTGGCTGGCTAAGGATGCATGAGGTTTCCATGCATCAAGAGCACATCATGGAGGGACTTCCCTGGCGGTCCGAGCTTCCACGGCAGGGGGTGTGGGTTCGATCCCTGGTTGGGGAACTAAGATCCCACAAGCCGTGCAGCCAAAAAATGAATTAAAAAAAAATTTTTTTTTTTTTAAAGAGCACATGTGGAGCTCAGCGCAAGTAAGCCAGCTTGAAGGGACCCTGCCCCAAACAGCTGTCTGCTCAGGTGAAGGGATACCTGGCAGAAAGAGGCTATGGGGCATCTCCAAAGGCAGGAGCTGAAAAAGGAAGAGGCGCCACCCGTATTCAGCTGGGAAATGTATTGCTCAGATCCAAGTGGGTAAGGGAGCATTTGGGAAGAAACCAGAAGACATCCCGTGCCAAAGAGCCATAACACCTGCCATAACAGAGAGCACTTAAGGACAGTTTGCAATAGCACAAATTACTGAAGACTTTTTACCCCTTTTCCTCTAATCCCCCCTCTCTGTGCCCCAAACCGGTAGGAGCCAGCAGGAATGGGGAATGATGGGAGAAGTGGAGTGGGAAGCAAGGCGGAAGCAGAGAAAAAGAACAGCCCCACTTCTCCACCCCCATCTCCCCTGCAGGGGCTCAGACAGGGCCCAAGCAGGTGGAGAGCAGGTAAACTCGCTTTAGGGGCAGGAAGAGAGAGCCCTGGTTTTTAGCCTTTGCTGATGTCCATGGTGTAAATACTCTCGTCGGCCAATTTCCAGCTACAGTGGTTTCATAGCCAGATCCCAAGATTCCTATTTAACCACTGGTTCTGCAAGCTGGTGCCTGCTGGCTTCAGCGCAGGAGTTGAAGGCGGCGCTGAGAAAAAATACAGCTCTGCTAGTTTGTAGCCTTCGAAATCATCTCCTTCAACAAAACAATTACAAGGAGTGGAAGGGAAGAGTATAAGGTTTATACTCCCCTGGGAAGTATCATGTCGACTCCCTTAGAAGAAGGAAGCTGCTCAAACAGAGTTTTGCCTGTTTATAGCTCTTAAACAGATCTTTTTTTCCCCTTCCGACTCTAGAGGGAAAACACTACACCAGGTTGAAGAATACTACAATGTTGGGTGCGCAGAGCCTCTCCTGAGCAAAACCCCAAAGGCGAAATCACCAAGACTCGTTCATAGGGTGACATAAAATTATTAAAATTTAAAATTGTAAATAAATAAATTGAGGAAATGAGTTTAAAAAGACCAAAAAACCCAACTGCCACTTTTGAAGAGCCTGGAGCAAAAGCAGGAGGTCGGGAGCAAAAGCAGGGGGCTGTGCATGCGCCCTGCACACACCACCACCTCAGGGGTGGGCGAAACACCTAAGCCACCCCCCTGGCCCGACCCCTGGACACACCCCTACCCTCACCCCATATAAGGAAAAAGCTTGCCCCCTCTCGGGGAGCGAGCAAACAAGGGAACCTGCTGTTTGTTCTCACTCCCCAGCCGCAGCAGGACCCCAATAAAGCCTTGCCTGAGTTTTCTGTCTGGTCTCTGATCAATTTCTACTGTTTGGGGAGGGCCAAGAACGCTGGTTGGTAACACCCGTTTGCAAGGCCAGGATTATGGCAGGATTATGCTTCTTGTTGGGGGTCCCTGAACTTTATTCACATAATTTGCAAATGGTCCCTTCATTAAAGGATTGGTACGATGCCATCTGCTTTCTACTGGGACTCCGCCGATATTTTATATATGAGACACTCTTACAAAGCAGTAAAGGGAGGGTGGGGAACACCAAAAGAAAACAGGAAGGTGTCAATTCACAGAAAAAGTATATAAAGGTGTCAATTCACAGAAAAAGTATATAAAAGTATATAAAATAAATATATGTATTTAAAAATTCAGCCTCACAGCAGTGTAAAGCAACTACTCCAATTGAAAGAAAGAAAGAAAGAAAGAAAGAAAGAAAGAAAGAAAGAAAGAAAGAAAGAAAGAAAGGAAGAAAGAAAGAAAAAGAAAGAAAGGAAGAAACTTTAGTCCGAGGTGGGGGGGAAATAAAAAAATAAAATAAAAGAGTCTCTAGTTAGAAAAAAAAAATTCAGCCTCATTGGTAATTATAAGATGCAAACTGAAACAACAGGGAGATACTATTAATCACCTATCAAACTGAAAATATTGCGAAGAATGCTACAAGGCAAGAAGAAACAGACATTCTTAGATGAGGACAGAAAAATAATTTGGCATCTTTTCCATAAAGCAATTCTGTATTATGTAAAAGTGAACTGAAAATATGTGCAGACTTTGGCTCCAAAATTCTGCCCAAGAATTTATCTCAAGAAAGAGCTGGGACTTCCAGGTGGCACAGTTGTTAAGAATCCACCTGCCAACGCAGGAGACACGGGTTCAATCCCTGGTTCAGGAAGATCCCACATACCACGGAGCAACTAAGCCCATGCACCACAACTACTGAGCCCACAAGCCACAACTATTGAACCCACGCGCCTAGAACCCATGCTCTGCAACAAGAGAAGCCACAGCAATGAGAAGCCCATGCACTGCAACAAACAATAGCCCCCTCTTGCCGCAACTAGAGAAAGCCCGCGCACAGCAATGAAGACCCAACGCAGCCAAAAATCAACCAATAAAATTAATTAATTGATTGATTTTTTAAAAAAGAAAGAGCTTACAGTAGTGCACAGCATTTGTGACAAGGATATTCACTGCAGCATTTTATACGATAATGAAAACTTTGAAACAATCTAAATAGTCAGCAATCAGACTGGCTACATCGAGATACAGTCCCTTTCCCAAAATGAAGATTAAAAATGACTGTTGAAATGTTGATAATTATGAATGCTGGGTGATAAGGAACAGAATTCATTATACCACTCACTCTAGTTGCATGTTTGTGTGTACATTTAAAATACTTCCTCAATAAAAAACTTCTGAAAGTTGGAAATAACTATTTAGAAAGTACTTAGCATTACGGATCAAGAGCCTTAAAAATAGTCCTTTTCATTGACCTAGTAATTATTTATCTGGGAATGCAGCCTAAGGAAACAAAGCTTAGGTATAAAGATGTTCTTTATGGCATTATTTATAATCATTTGACACGTTCAAAGCACCTAAACGTTTGACTCCACGGGAGTGACTAAATAAATTACGGTCTCATTTGATGAACTATTACACCTCACTGAAATAATATTGACAAAGAGCTTGTAATAACAAACTGTGCATTTGCAAAGTCAGTTGCAAAATCATTGTGGGTTCTGTAAGTCACAGAATATTACAGGCTCAAAGACCTTGGAGCTCAATTGGCCTGGCATTCTGCACGTGAGAGATGTTCTCAGACACACAGACAGACAGACACACACACACACACACACCCCTCCAAGCCCTGCTACCTCCACCAAGCCCACACTCGCGTTCCTTCTGATGGTGCCAGTGCCACAGCCTCCAGGCTGGTTCCCCAGCCTTCGCACCTCCTCCTCCCTCCCCATCTCCCTCCTTCCTGATCTTGCCTCTCAAAAGCCCAGGGAACTAGTTTGCGATAGCAAAGGCCTCCTCGGTGGCCGCTTCCCTTGGTTAAATTCCTTTGGTGAGAGTTGTCTGGTGCATCTGAGGTACAGTAGAGGTGATCCATTCTAGCCCGGGGCATACATTGATTTAAAATTAGAAGTAGGGGCTTCCCTGGTGGCGCAGTGGTTGACAGTCCGCCTGCCGATGCAGGGGACATAGGTTCGTGCCCCGTTCTGGGAAGATCCCACATGCCGCGGAGCAGCTAGGCCCGTGAGCCATGGCCGCTGAGCCTGCGCGTCCGGAGCCTGTGCTCCGCAACGGGAGAGGCCGCAAAAAATAAACAAACAAGTACATAAATAAATAAAATTAGAAGTAGGAGCCCAAAGGCAGAAAACACCATCTTTGCCCAAGAGAATTTAAAGGAGGAGCAAAGATCTTAGGGCATTTGGAAAGAAGCTTCTCTACTAGGGGTTCAGGGACCTCCTTGGTGCTGGAATGAATTCCTCTAGTTCAGTTTCTTCCAGACCTTGGTATGTGGATTCCAGGCCTGGCAGAACTTGTCACCCCTGTTTATAGAAGTGGTGAGGCCCAGGGACATCAAATTGGCACTCAAGGTCATCCAACGTGGGCTGCAACAGGAGGCTGGGATCAAAGGGGCCTCCGTGTTTCCAGGCCCATCACTGAAGCCTCGCTCCCCACAAGGAAGAATGCCGGTTGGCGGGCCCAGCAGATGCAAAGCAGGCCAGATGTCCCTGGAATTCCTGACATTCCAGGAGGGCAGCCCTCCTTGCGGCCCCAACTCCAGGCCTCAGATTTGTGGGCTCAGAAACTTCACCCTGGCAACTTCGGCAAACTTCTCTGGAGGAAAAAAAAAAAAATTGCTCTGAGTGTGCTAGGGCACTGTGCACTAAGATCTAAAAATCCCGCAAGGGGGGCTGCTCAGGTCCAGGGTTTGACAGAACTTGAGTGATGGCTCATTGATAGGCTTCAATCAATTCAACAAGATCTAGGGAGAGTTTACCACGTGGCCCCAGCTGCCAGCTCAGATTTCCCCAGATGCTGGGCCGAGTGGAGAGGGCCCCGGAGTTTCTGGCTTATGACACTTGGATGAGACCTGAAATCTGCCCCCCCGGAAATTTCCTTGTCCTGACAAACAGCACAGTCAGCCTGCAGTCCATCCGGGACTAGGGCAGCTCTGCCCCTAGTCATTTTCAGGGTGACGCCACGTGACCTAAGTGTGAAGGTCCTCAACAATGCAAGCATCTGGGAGTGCGGTGCCAAGGAGGTGGGAGCAGTGGATGTTCCCGCCTGAACAGAAGCAGACCCACTCTGCTCTTGCATACGCTGCACTGGGCAGATGGCCATTCTTCTGGAACAATCTCTGCAGCCCATGCAGACTTCTATCCCATCCCCCTCCTTAGGCTGTGGTGCTCCAGTGAACAGAGCACTGCCTCCAGAGGGGAAGGATGCCATTCCTTCCTTGCTAGCAGTGACCTTGGGCCAGAGGCTTAACCCTACGAGTCTCTGTTTAATCATCTAAAAAGACAAACAAGGGCTTCCCTGGTGGCACAGCAGTTAAGAATCCGCCTGCCAATGCAGGGGACACGGGTTTGAGCCCTGGTCCAGGAAGATCCCACATGCCACGGAGCAACTAAGCCCGTGCGCCACAACTACTGAGCCCGTGCTCCGCAACGAGAGAGGCCACCACAATGAGAAGTCCATGCACCCTGCTCGCCACAGCTACAGAAAGCCCAGGTGCAGCAACAAAGACCCAACACAGCCAAAAATATAAGGAAATAAAATGAATAAACTTATAAAAAAGAAAAATACAATAACAGTTAACACATATAGAATGCTGTGTTAAGCACTTCACGTGGATTCACGCATTTAATCCTCACAACACGTCTATGAGGCAGGAACTTTTATTAGTGCCCATAGCCTTAGGCAAGCTTAGATGATGTGCCCAAGATGATCCAGCTCCTAAAATGCAGGACCTGGCAGTGCAACTCCAAAGCTGTGCTCTAACGGGCCTCACACTAACAGCTAGCAAACTGCAACCTTGCAGGGCTACGGAGAGTAAATGAAATAAAGTATGTCAAGAGCCTGCACACAGTGGACGCGCAATGAACGGAAAGGGACATCGAGCATCTTTTAATGCCATGTGTAAACACCAGGAGGGCAGGGGCTTTACTGCCTTGTTTGCCTTCACCCCCACCACCGGCTCAATTCCTGGATCTTGTAGGTGTTCAGTAGGTACATACGTGGCGAGCGGGTGTGCAATGAGGCCAGGTGGACAGGAGCAGCCGTCTTCCCAGGCAGAGCCCCACGACCTGAGTTCAAATGCTGGCTTTGACACTTCCTAGTGGTGCGACCGCGGAAATGCTTAACTTCTCTGTGCTTCAGTTTCCCTGTGTGTAAAATGGGGGTGATGCTATAGTATCGACTGCACAGGGTTGCTAGGAGGATGACGTAAATTAATTTACGTAGAACAGGACACACGGAGCAGATAATCTTTTAGGTTTCAAACAGAAATCCAGAGAGAGAGGCATATGCAGATGTTCACAAATATTTGGCAAGCACAGATTGAGTGATCTGTTCATTAAAATAATAGCTGAAGAATTCTGCCCAAAGGGTGGGTGGCAAAGTCAGAGCTTCAAGCAATGTGGATGCCGCGAAGCATGCCGGTCTCTGCTGCCCCCTAGTGGGCATGTCCCTTAACTTTTTTTAAATTAATGAATAAATGAAAATTTATATATTTATTTTGGTTTCTTTGTTTTTCTTTTCATTTTATATTGGCGTATAGCTGATTAATAATTTTGTGATAGTTTCAGGTGCACAGCCATACATATACATGTATCCATTCTCCCCCAGACTCCCCTTCCATCCAGGCCGCCACATAACACTGAGCTGAGTTCCCTGTGCTATATACAGTAGGTCCTCGTTGGTTGTCCGTTTTAAATATAGCAGTGTGTACATGTCAATCCCAAACTCCCTAACTATCCCTTCCTTCCCCCCTTCCCCCCTGGAAACCATTAGTTCATTCTCTAAGTCTGTATGTCCGTTTCTGTTCTGTAAATAAGTTCATTTGTATCGTTTTAGATTCCGCATATAGGGGATATCATGATATTTCTCTTTCTCTGTCTGACTTACTTCACTCAATATGACAGTCTCTAGGTCCATCCATGTTGCTGCAAATGGCATTATTTCATTCTTTTTTATGGCTGAGTAATATTCCATTGTATATATGTACCACATCTTCTTCATGCATTCCTTTGTCAATGGACATGTCGATGGTGTCCCTTAATTTTTGACTTGATTTTCTTTCACAGGAAGATGCTAATGGTCTCTTCAGGGGGACCCCTGCTCTAGAGGGTTCTGGCCAAATCACTTTCCCAGCTGTGCCTTGGTTCTCTGGACGGTGAGGTGGAAAGAATGAACATTTCTAATTTCTACTTCGCCTGATAGGGGTTTTATGAAACAGGCAGAGCACTGGCTGGTTCTGTGATCAGAGGCGAACCCCCTCCCCCTCCCGTTTCACCTGTGAACAGGAACCGCCCACACCTCCACACCTCGAGGTTCACACAAGGTGGATAATAATGGGAGGCTGGTGGAAGCTCTCAAGTCCAAAACGTGTTTGTTGTAGTCATTACCGTCCACATCTTCCTCCTCTGCTCCCCAGATGAGTTCAGCCAGGCCTGTTCTTCGGGACTTTCCTTCCAGACGTGCACCCTGAAGGACCCCCAAGTGAAGAGCCCAAGCTTTGGCTACTGTAAAGGCCCCTCCGCTTCAAGCCCTGGCCTCACCCAGCCTGGTCAACAAGGTACCTCGCAGCAGCATCACAGGAAAACATTTTTTTCATCAGCTTTCAGTCAAAGGGTTAATTTTTACGTTCAATAAGGAGCACACACATTACAAAAATTGGAGATGAAAAAAAAAATTGGAGTGGGCAAAGATGCCCTCCTTGAGCAAACTTGAGTCAGGTTCCTCTGAAGCCTCATCTCAACTAGGCCTCAACCTTGGCCTGCTGAGCCCTGTGTAGCAAAGAATCCTCCCAGGTCAGGTTAATCCTCCCGCGCCTTGAAAACTCAGCCTCGGGCCAGTCTGGTAAGAATCCAGTGAGGCCAGGTTAGCAAGCGTCCCCCTACCCTTGACAGCTAATCTAATTTTCCATCCACTGACCCTCTCACTCTGCTCTTTGACTAACTGCATTCAGAGTTGAATTCAATCTCTTTCCCCTTTTGCAACAGTGGTAAATAAAATCTTCCTTGCCAATTTTAACAAGTGTCTAGTACAAAATTTTTCTTTAACACAGTCCACCAAGAGATTGAGAAGCATGCAAATTAAAATAAATTAACATTTTATACCTCGAACTATGCCTGGCATGTAGGTGATCAATAAATACTTCTGAATGAATAAATACATTAATGAATTAAAAATAATGCCCAATTCTAGTGAGTTTTTGGCAGAATGGATGGGTCTGCTCATATACTGCTGGTGACCGCGCAAACTGATATAATCCTTTTGGAAGTAAAATGACAACGTATAATAAAAACGTGCCCTTTGTTCCAGTAATCTTGAAAACAATACTAAAGGAGTCATCTTAAGGCAGAAGAGAAACTAATTTCAATGAAATTGACAATTGTGGGTCACTAAAAAGAACCCAAATATTCAACAATATAGGAAGAGGTCAAGAGAGTGGCGATACAGCACAGAACGAGGGTCCTGACATCTTTGCTTTGTTTCATACCCTGTTTAGACAGATAAAAACACAGAATAAAAAAAGTTAGAGTGGGGAGATCAGACCAGTTGCAGAAACTTCTTCAAAGCAGCTCTAGTGAAAAGCTCATAAGGATCTAGAGCTCCCAGAATCCAGGAACAAGCAGAATCATCAAGACCCAGGAGGTCAGAAACTCAGGGCAAGTCCAGAAATTTCACCAACAGAAGCTCTGAAACCTTCACTCTAGTTGTCCCACTGTTGATGACTCAGCTACCAAATCATTCCATCTCTGGCCGAGAGGATCTGATTTGCCAACCAGGTGTGTGCCCAGGGTGAGGTCTGCACCTCTGGTCCAAGTGACTGTGACCATCCAAGGTGGGTGGGATAGGGGAGTAGGGTCACTCCTGCGAACAGGGAAGCCTTGGGATGACGCAGACACTCCTGGAAGGGGATGCGGATGAGACACAGATTAGACTCATGCCCTTGTAAGTAGCAGAGCCACGTCTGACACTGCAGTCTGGCCCAACTTTCTCTGCAGGAAAAGGATGGGACTGTTACACAGCCAGTGAAATGTTAAATGTGAAGCCCATATAGCAACAGGGAAACGTCATTATGATACAAGGCTAAGTGGAAAAAGCCAAAAATAAAATTCTGTTTCTGCTATGATGACAACTATGTGATTACAAAGTTCAGAGATAATAACCTGAAAGGAAGCTTGGCCAAATGAACAAGGCTTGAATAGCTGGGAGGCTGTGTAGGTGGGGAATTTCTTTCTTTCATGGAGATCTTGTAACATCTGTACAATAAGGCTTTCAAGTCTTATTCTGAAAGTACAAACCTGGTAAGTCAGGGAATATTAACTCTTAAAACATGAAGAGGGCTTCCCTGGTGGCACAGTGGTTGAGAGTCCGCCTGCCGATGCAAGGGACACGAGTTCGTGCCCCGGTCCGGGAAGATCCCACATGCCGCGGAGCGGCTGGGCCCGTGAGCCATGGCCGCTGAGCCTGCGCGTCCAGAGCCTGTGCTCCGCAACGGGAGAGGCCACAACAGTGAGAGGCCCGCGTACCGCAAAAAAAAACCCAAAAAGAAACCATGAAGAAATACTACTTAAAGACCACTGGTTTAAGACCTTAGATTCGACCCCATACCTGCATAGCCTCACTGTCTCACCCTCATCTTTGCTCTGACTGCTCCTGTCTTTAACATTTTCATGTTTTCATCATCAGTTTCTTTTTTTAACATTAACTTGATTTTTTAAATACACAATTAAATATTATTTCTCTTTACTGAGTTTTGTGATGCCCCTTACATCACGTGCCTGTAGCGAGTGCTTCACTGCCCATGCCTAGCCCTGCCCTGGCCAAAAGCAGCATTTGGCATGGCCTTTCCTCCTCCTACAGGGGCGGGAGAAACATGGTTATTAGGTAGAGAGGAACACTCCAGCCTGACCCTCCCAGAGGGCAGCCAGGGCTCCGAGGTCCATTGCTAATCAGAGGGACTCTCCGAAGGCTGGACAGGAAACCTTCTAGGAAGAGTGTTACCCACCCCCACACCCGACCCCACCAAGGTCTAGGACATTTGGTAAAAATCACAGGACGGCACAGCCTACTCATCAAGCAAGGCCACACAGCCTGAGCCTCCTCCCTTTCCTGTTAGGTTATAGAAAAGCTGAGAAAAAGCAATACTCAGGCCATGAATTGCAGCTCCAGGAAAACAAACAATGCTCAGATAAGGAGGGAAGGGAGTCAGGAGAATTCACCAAAGATAGATAGTCTAGGCCAAGGTCTGGGAAAGGCTGTGTCTACAAAGCATGAACAAGAGGGGAAAAAACAAAGACGTGGTATCTATCCAAACATGCTGCAATTAGAAAACAACCACCACAAAAGAATATATGTACAAATACAGAAAAATATTCTATTCTGGGAAAAAATATAACACAAGGTGTAAATCAACTATACTTCAATAAAATTTAAGAAAATGAATAAAAAGAAAACATGAAAAAAATGAGATACAAAAACAAAGTTGGCAGTTTCTTGAAGAAAAGCAAACAAACAAACAAAATCCACAAGGTACAGCGTCTCCATTTGGACTTCCTGAATTCACAGAATTTAACAAAAACTTGGTTTCTAATAAAAACAGATTAAAAACAGAACGAGATTTAAAAAAAAACTCATTTCAGGGGCTTCCCTGGTGGCACAGTGGTTGAGAGTCCGCCTGCCGATGCAGGGGACACAGGTTCATGCCCCGGTCCGGGAAGATCCCACATGCCGCGGAGCGGCTGGGCCCGTGAGCCACGGCCGCTGAGCCTGCGCGTCCGGAGCCTGTGCTCCGCAACGGGAGAGGCCACAGCAATGAGAGGTCCACGTACCACAAAAAAACAAACAAACAAACAAACAAAAAAACTCATTTCAGAGCTAAGAAAAAAATTGGTGCCCAAAACACCAACACAAAACTGAAAATAAGTTAACAATAGAAGATAATTTTTTTTCACATGATGGGGAAAAAACCACCTAAATTGCAGTTGGAAATGACACACCATATTCTACGAGAATAACAAAAGATTTTGAAAAATCTTTTTAGCAAAAGTACTGAATGATAGGAATGAGGCAGAATCCCCAGGATCTGATCGAAAAAGCAGTCGCTTCTAAGAGGAAAGATAAGACTGGCCTAGACCGCTCCAATGGAGCAATGGATGTGTTACACAACCTGTCAGTGTACAAATAACACTCTTAAAGAAGAATCAGGAGACGGAAGGAAGTTTGAGAATTCCTCCACCTTGATGAGGGATTAATACATGCTAAGTTGGTTTAATTTAAAAAGAGGGGGCTTCCCTGGTGGCGCAGTGGTTGAGAGTCCGCCTGCAGCTGCAGGGGACACGGGTTCGTGCCCTGGTCCGGGAAGATCCCACATGCTGCGGAGCGGCTGGGCCCGTGAGCCATGGCCGCTGAGCCTGCGCGTCTGGAGCCTGTGCTCCGCGATGGGAGAAGCCACAACGGTGAGAGGCCCGCACACCGCAAAAAGAAAAATAAATAAAAAGAAAAAGAGGTTTAACATTATACAGGAAACAAGTACTAAAAACCACAACCTAAAGTATCAAAAACTAGGGGGGTGGAAGGATGTCTAATTATTAAGTTCTCATGTTTCATAGTTTACAGTCAAAGATGTCATGTGAATGTATTAAATCAAGAGGCATGAAAACAAACATGAAAAAGTAAAAACCCTGGTGGTCCAGTGGTTAAGACTTCACGCTCCCAGTGCAGGGGGCAGGGGTTCGATCCCTGGTCGGGGAACTAAGATCCCACATGCCGCGCAGCACGGACAAAAAATAAAAAAATTTAAAAAGAATGAATTTATATATGTGCATGTGTATATGTATTATACACCCCCCGCCCCTCCCTTAAACATGACATTTCTCTTGTTCATGAGTCTGCAGATTGGGCGTGGCTTTTCTGCTTCCTGCATGGCTGGGACGTCTTGAAGGCTGGAAGCATTTGAAGGCTCACTTGCTCACCTGTCTGTGCCTGGGCTGGGATGACTCCTAGCTGGGGCTGGTACAGGTGGGGTTCTCTGAGCATCTCTCTCTCTGTGTGGCTCCTATATGTGGCCTCTCCACTAGGGTGGCTTCAGGGTAGCCAATGAAGATGTGGTTTTCACGTCTATTAAATTGGCAAGTGTAATGCCCAGTGCTGGCCAGGATTTGAGGTCTACTGTTAGCAAAGCTAAGTTAACAAAACCACATTGGAGGGTCATTTGGCAGTCTACATTAAAATTTGCTTCTTCTACCAATTCCACTGCTAGGAATCTGCCCCTCAGATATAAACACAAGTTTACCAAAATAGTTGGTAATATCTGTTAAAATGTCCAGTGCAGCACTGTACCTACTAGTGAGACCCTGAAAACTCAACGTGCATCAGCAGGGACTGTGCAGGGGAACCGTGGGTCAGACCTCACCACCACCCAGCTCATCCTGCGCCACCTTCAAGCAAGGCCTGAACTACTGAAAGACCCTCCCAACTTGCCCCTCACACCAACCACTGCCCACTTCCAATCAATTCTCTGGTGTAGCCAGTGCAAATCAGATTACCACTTGAATCCACCCCACAGCTAAAATCCTTCAGTCCTCCAGAATCTCTACCAGACCCTGTGCACCCCACACAGATGCTACAGTTCCAGCTTTCATCCTCATTACTGGAACGTACAAGGTCTAGGGCTTCCCGGGGGAATGGGGGGGAGGACAGCCAGGGAGACAGGAGTCAGGACAGCAGGCATTAGCTTTGTCGCCTGGTAAGGTAGTTCTGTACCTTAACAGCTGGCTTGCAGAGGTGGATTTTCTAAGTGAATGGGCCCCTCTTACATAGGAATCTTCCAAATAAATCTTCACTTTCATAATTCTTATTCATAAAGGTGTACTGTTTCTTTAAGAGATCCCAGAGACTTGTATAAGCTCTCGACCCCCATAAAACCTCCATAACTCACCTGTCCAGCCTGGTCCTGTGCTGTGCCCCAGCCTCTTCATTGGCCTTCCCACTGTCCCTCCTCTGTTCTGTCTAACCACAGGGCCTTTGCATGGACTGTTTCCTCTGCCTAGGTTACTCCCTCCTCCTGCCTCAGAGAGGTCCCCTCTGACTATCCCAAGATTCCTCCACTTCTTGGCACTGTACTTCTTACCTATTTCAACGATTGCCATTTCACTTTGTATAGGATTAGTATTTGTCTTTCCCCACCAAATCACTGCTTCACGATGGCAGGGGCTGTATCCACACTGTTGCTGGCATCTAGTGGTGCCCAGAATGTAACAGAAGCTTAGTCAATACAGGCTGATGTGGCCGCATATCCCATAGGAAGCAATGAGACAGACGTGTACACTGTGACACGGAAAGCCAGCTAAGTGGAAACACAAGGTCCTGGGCAGGGTGGAGAGTGTGCGCCCTTCTGTTTAATGAAGACAAGCATCCAGTCAGGACGGCTGCCCTGTATACGAGGCCAGCGCGACGACAGATGACAGAAACCCAACAAATCGCTCAAGTAAAAACTGAAGAAACCCAGGGACAGGACTGGTTTAAGACGAGGCCGGATGCAGGGGCTTAGGCGATACCACCAGGACTCGGCTCTCTCCCTGCTTCTCCCCACTGCATCCTCAGACAGCCCTCCCCTGGAGGGGGCAAGAGGGTGGCAGCAGCTCCAGCCTCACTTCCCTGGGTTCAGATTGTATGAGAAACACAGAACGCCTCTTCCTGACATGGCTCAAGCAAACTCACCCTGGGATTAATTCCTCCCTGGAGTGGGGGGCCTGCAGGGCAAACATCCCCCTCCAGCACAGAACAGAAAACAAAGAGGGTGTGGATCACTGTGGGGAGATCTGAATAGTTACCAAAAGAAGGGGAAATAGAGGCTGTAAGGCCAAAACAAATACATATCACTGTAAACCAGTAAGTGTACCTTTCTTTTTTTTTTGAAAACAAATTAACAGTAGCTTCCACTGGGACAAGGCAGTGGTAGCAGGGGAGGCCAAGGCTTTTTGCTTTGTACCATTCTTTAACGATGAAGTTTTCTAACCGTGTGCATGCTGTTTTTAATTTGTTAAAATCACAATGGAAGCCTTTTTGAACAAATGATTTTAGTTCTTAAAAATGACACCTGTGTATAAATTCCGTAACTCTTAGAGTAGGCTCTGACGTATGACAGCAACATCAGACAGTAACAGGTAGCACATCATATTAGTACCATACAAAAACACCACAATTTTAGGCACTTTATCAAAGAAAAATGTTTAGAAGTGAATGAGGTTATTGAGTCTTCTGCTACGCTCTGCAAAGAACTCTGCTCATGCCCGATTTACACCCTTGAAAATCATCACATGAAATGGAACACACAACTCTCAACACCAGCATTACTCTTTCCTAAATAAAGTTCTATTCTGACAGAACCCCTGGACTTACAGACTACATAAAACCTGACAGATACCAAGAGTTCTCTATAACTGACAAGAGGAATTCAAGTCCAAGAAACTCAAAGCGAATACTTAGGATTCCCAAGTTGCATTATTTTCTGTTCTCTGCATTTTCTGCACAGATTTGGGATTTACGCATCCTGGTGTCCTGATTGTATATTTAGATACGTGCAGTGCTCCTGTGGAGCGTTTCTAATCTCACAGTAATGAAGTGATGTCTGTGGCATGGAGAGCCTGATTCAATTTAGTCAGGAGTCTTAAGTTGGTCTGATGAGAACCTGGTATCCTTTCAGTTAACAGAAATAAAAAGCATGGATACAGCAGGCTGCCGGATAAGAGCAGGTGCAGCGAAGGGAGCGGTGCCACAGTCCGGCCAGAGACTCCCCACATTTATGGGGAAAAGCGACACCGCCAGCTTTCCATTTAGAGTGATTTTATAGTAATCGTGAATTTGTCAGTGTCCCATGTTAATTACAAAACCTCTGTCTTCTGACTTGAAGCCTTTTAAACAGTTATTCTTACACTGACCAGAAACTGGTCACATGGCAGACCTTTGCCAGCAGAGAACTCATGGCTGTGTGGTTTCCCACGCCCACCCCCGGCCCACGCGCCCTGGCTGAGCTCCCCGCGCTCCGCTGCAGAACCCGCAGCTGCCCCGCTACAGCTCTTCTCTTTTACTCCCAGCTCGATTGCCTTCCTTCGAAGCCTGAGGTTTCGGCTCTCCCCCCTCCTTCTTTTTGCCTTTCTCTTGCTTGGTTTTATTTTTCTCTTTGCTTCCTCTTCCTTTGCCAGGGTACACCTGTCCCTCCAGAGTTACATCGGCACACCTGTCTTGACTGACCAAGAAGTCCTTGATCTCCCAGGCGTAGCTGCCGTCACGCAGCATGAAGATGGCACGGTCTGACCCCACGATGAACCTTGACAGAGAGACGGGACCACAGTCAGCTCACTGCTAGTACAGGGCTAATGGGTCAGAGAGGCCCTGTGGCACTTAACCGAGAAATCTTTTTTCAAATTCTACATGAATACAGAACTAAACATTCTATTTTCGAAGGTCTGACAGTCACTGTTTGAAAATACTAGCTGGCTGAACCATTTAACACCTCGGCTCAGATCAAAACAAAGGAGAACCTGCGGGGAGGGGGTGTGCGGTAGACGTGGCTGCTCGCGTGAAGGGCGGGATTAGGAAGAAGGGCTCGGGAGGCTGCAGACGGGGCTCAGGGCCTCTGCCGGGGCAGCAACAGGGAGGCTGCCATTTGGGTCCGTTTTACATTCTGAAGGGCCCAGCTAAGCTTGCATCTGACAGAAGGCCTCTGCTGATAAAGGCTGAAAAACACCAGTTTAGATCAGGTCACAAGAGGCCCATGAAGGCTCCGGAGGATGCTCGGCTACTGGACAGAAACCCTAACCCTGGAAGTTAAAGCAAGCATCCAAGCACGTCCACACTCACCAGGCCCCAGGGAGCAGGGAGGAACAGAATGGAGCCTGGGCGGACGGACGGACCACTAGTGTGGCCAGTGGGCACAATCCTTCTGTTCCCGAGGGGCTACACCTACGACACCACCCTTCCGTTTGTAACGCCCCACCACTTCAGAGATCGGTGAGAGCTCTGGACCAGTAACCACCACAGCACTGATTTGTTCCCCTAAGTGTCTACTTAAGCTAACAAAAGCATTCTGCCGGGCTTCCCTGGTGGCGAAGTGGTTGAGAGTCCGCCTGCCGATGCAGGGGACACGGGTTCGTGCCCCGGTCCGGGAAGATCCCACATGCCGCGGAGCGGCTGGGCCCGTGAGCCATGGCCGCTGAGCCTGTGCGTCCGGAGCCTGTGCTCCGCAACGGGAGAGGCCACAACAGTGAGAGGCCCGCGTACCGCAAAAAACACACAAAAAACAAACAAACAAAAAAAGCATTCTGCCATCCTAGACACTCTCTGAGTACTCCTTCATTCCTTTTACATTTCCCAAACTAAGATATTTGAAGACCCTAAATTTCAGAACTGTTTTTGGGGAAGAAAAAGGAAATTCCTTAAAATTGCATCTTAGGAGTATACTGACCTCTGACAACTGGGCTCCTTCACTTTAAAGTAACAGTCTGCTCCAAGCTTATGTGTAAACATAGCTACACAGAAAAGCATTCTCTGAGGCGCAGAGACTTCTAAAGGAAGAGGCACACTACTGTCAAACGGTAACTAATTTGCCCCCCACAGAGGCTAAGCTATACAGCTTCTTACTCAGATAAAAGAAAAGTTAAAGACCCAAAGATAAATAGCTTTAGGATCAAATGAGATATGAAAACAAACAAATAAATAAACTTACTGGCTTTGACCAAAAATGAATGCTCTTCTTCAAAGACAGAAGAAAAGGTAAATAAATAAATGTAAAAGAAGACAGACTAGATAGGAAAGGTCCAGAGCCCTTATAAGTACTGCCAGGAAGGATATGCCATTACACAGACACAGAAAAAGCTCCAGCACAGCCCCCACCTTCTCGGCAAGGCTGTTGCTGCTTTACCTCTGGACGTCGTAGTTGGCGTTGAAGAGACTGCCCTGCCAGAGGCTCGTGATCTCCTCCGTCTCCTTCTCCGTGGGGCTTCCTGATACAGTGACGAACATCATGAGCGTCTTGCCCTTCTTTGTCATCTTCAATATGCTCTCAGGCTTGCCCGGGTCTATCTGTGAGAAGTCTATAGGTGCAGAGGGTCTTTTGTGCTCTGGGAGATCTCCTTCTTCTATGTCGTCATCTTTCTATAAGGATGGAGGAAAAAAAGCATCAGACAAAGTATGCATTTCAACTGGCAAAGGCAAGAACATCTGCGTATGATGTCAGGTGCAGGTTTATGATCTAAATAATAACAGAAAGAAGTAAACCCAGGGGATTCCCTCCTCCACTTGACTTTCAAGCAAAGGCTAAATTTCAGGCAGCACTCATCACTCCAGGTCACCAGTCACAGAGAACCCCATGTGATGGGTTTCTAAAGTTTTTTCACCCTCAAAGAATCTACCCAATATGGTAGACTATAAGAATGGCCACATTCGGGTTTGGTCATACAATTAAATACTACACAGCGATGAAGAAAAACAAATACTGATACATGCAACCAATCTCAAAAATACTATATTGAGTGACAGAGTCGGGCACAAAAATCAGACACGTTATACAATTCGTTTATTTGAAATTCAAGAACAGGTAAAATTAATCCAGGACGACAGAAGTGAGAACAGTGGCTGCCTCTCGGGGAGAGGGTTACAAGGTGGGACTGACTGAGAAGGGACACAAGGGTACTTTCTGGGGTGTGGGAATGCTTTGTATTTTCACAGGGGTGTGGATAACTTAACAGATGTATCCATTTGTCAAAACTCATGAATTTTCACTGAATACTGAAAATCTGCACTTCATGTACATCAATTCCACCTAAAAAATAAGAACCATAAACAAATATTCAGTTCTAGGTAGTAGGTTTGGTTGTTGCAGTGGTGTAAGCTAGCAATTCTGAACCACAATCTGAATTCTAGGCTTGAGCAAAGGAGTAACTGTATTGAGGCTAATGAGAGCCAGGTTCTTCCCTTTGGGGAAGGGAGCTACAAATACAGAAGGGGGAAGAATGCACCTGAGGTATTGGGCTGGCATTGGAGGCAGCAGAAGGAACTTATGATTTTTGATAGACAGATAGATAATAATATTTAAAAGAACCAGGATTCCGCAGAGAAAAGGCTAATTCCAGCAAAGAAAACAGAAGATGAGTCTGGAATATCTTCTTGTATCAGAAAGTGAGAAAGTGCTCGGAGAATTATGGGATGTGTCAGAATGACACAGAAGCCAACATGAAACAGAGCTCATGGGCCTAATCTGGAATAATTTGAAAATCAAAATAATGACAGAATGATTTATAACTCCCAAATAAAATAAGAACCACTGAATCCAGACCCAAATAAACAAGTGAGTTAATTGCTAATGGTAGAATGCCAACCAATAAATAGAAGATAAATGAATTAAAACCACGTAAAAGAACCTGTGTTCATTGGAGAAAAGGCTACTCCCAGCAGCAAAAAGAAATGCAGGGACTTCCCTGGTGGCGCAGTGGTTAAGAACCCGCCTGCCAATGCAGGGGACACGGGTTCGAGCCCTGGTCCAGGAAGATCCCTCATGCCACGGAGCAACTAAGCCCGTGCGCCACAACTACTGAGCCTGCACTCTAGAGCCCGCAAGCCACAACTACTGAAGCCCTTGCGCCTAGAGCCCATGCTCTGCAACAAGAGAAGCCACCGCAATGAGAAGTCCGCACACCGCAACGAAGAGTAGCCCCCGCTCGCCACAACTAGAGAAAGCCCGTGCGCAGCAACAAACACCTAACGCAGCCAAAAAAAAAAGGAAGCGCAGTACTGCTCGATGTTATCACACGGATGATCCCTGACAACATTATGTAAGTGAAAGGAGCCAGACACAAAAGACTACATACACATTGTATGAGTCTACTCATATGAAATGTCCAGAGCAGCCAAGTCTATGGAGACAGAAAGTAGATTAGAGGCTGCCTAGGGCTGGCTGGAGGGCTGGGAGGAACTCAGGGAGGGGTGACCAAGACTACGGAGTTGCTTTTTGGGGTGATGCAAATGTTCCAAAATTGACTGTGGTGATGGCTGCACAACTCTTTGAATATTCTAAAAACCATTGAAATGTACACTTTAAATGTGAACTATATGGCATGTGAATTATATCTCAATAAAGCTGTTATCAAAAAAAAGAAAAAAAATCACACGAAAAAACCCAACCTAAAATGAAACAAAAAGCCCCTATACACTACTTGGGCCTCTTGACAAATCATTGAAGGGCCAAGGCTTAAGACACCAACAATAATGCACTGCAGTAAACATATTTTTAATAAAAGATGAGAATGAAAGAATTCTGAAGCAGTGTTTGAAGGCGATCCGTATTTGTATCAGAGCTAGAATCTGACTTCAGCTCCACCTGACTAACCTGTGTGGCCTTGGACAAGACTCCATAATCCTCGAGGCCTGTTTCCTCGTCAGGAAGAGGAAAAGCAGAACTAGGTGATCTCCAAAGCCCTAGCAGCATGCGGCCAGCCTTTTCCTCAGCTCTGCCACCCTCTCAGCTGACCCACTTCTTCCTCATTTTGCTCTGAAAGAGCTGCTGGTGACCTGTAGGCAGGAGCATGGGCTTCACGGTCACAGGGACCTGGGCTCGGCTCCAGGTCCCAGCCCTATAGCTGTGTGGCCTTGGAGAAGTGGAAAATCACTTTCCTCACCTATAATGGGGGCGGATAATGACGGTATCCCCCTCCTAAGTTTGTTTGGGGGATTTAATGACACAAAGGCGAGTAGTAAATACTTAATACATGTTGCCTAATACCACCTGGCCCTCTGTAACCTGGCCTCCAGCCGACTATGGAAATCACCCTCTCAAAGTACACAGGAGCTCCCGGTGGCCAAATTCACAGGCTGTTTCTGACTGTATTCTCTTCTATTTCTCCATAACATCTGTTACGGTTGCGTTAAAATACTTCGAGACGTCTAGTTGGTTCAATTACCTAGAATATTTTTATTTTTCAAGCTGATCCTATTAATGGTCATAACATTAACTCAGTAGGTCACAAGCAGCATTTCTTTTCCATGAAAATATAATTAAATAATCATTAGTCTAGTGCATACAGCAAAGGTACGGATCGTTTCAAGAACCTTTAATTTCCATTTTATATGTTTGAGGGTGAGTTTTGGTTAAAAAAGGAAAAGAAAACCAGTACACTAGTTGCAAGCAATTGTCCAGGTCTATTCTTAGTTCCACTGCTTCCCTGAGTAAGCTTACCTGTTCTATCACTTTCTCTAAACTGAAAGCAATCAAACGCTTAACCCCAAGCAGGGCTGGGGTGGGGGGACGACCAAGCGGCCCTCCCCACACCCTACCCAGGCTTGTCTCCAGGCCAGTCTTGCATTTCTGACCGGCTTCACCACTTCTCCACTGCTGTTTGTCAAATTTAACAGCTACAGAGCTGAACTCCCTTTTCCTGTAAATCCTTTTCTTCCTCCCAGGGTCCTTGATAATAATACCAGCTACCGTCTACTGTGTAGCTACTGTGTCTCGGGCATTTGTTATTCCCCACCTCAGGACAATTCTGCAAGATCCCCATTGAACAGAGAAGTGGATGAGGCTCAGAGAAGGTAAGTAACTTACTCGAGGCCACAGGCTTGAAGGAGCTGATGCTGAAGTACAAACTCACAGTCTGGCTCTGGATCCCTCCCCACCTGCCCCTCTGCAGCACCTGGTTACAGTAATGTAAGAAGGAATCACCTTCGGTTTTCCTATACCAACCAGGACTCAGCAGTAGTTGCAACGCGGTGGAAGTGGAAGGAGTTCTCCCCTTCCTGCCCCACTCCACACCTGAGGCAGGCCTCTCACTGCAGGGATGATGTTCACACTAGCAGAGGAGTGGGGGAAGAATTCAGGGATTGCCACCAGGGGAGGAAGCACTGCTTCCTTCAAAAAAGCAACCAGAGATGGATCTGCTCTCCCACAGAAAAAAATAACTGCTACTGCGGAAGGGCGCTCAGGCTTGCAGAGTGTCTGCAAACATTAGCTCATTTCATCTGCAAGGAACCCTGCGAAGTGGGATGTTATCTGGCTTTACGGATGAGGAAAATGAGGATCAGACAGTTACCAAGGGTTAAGGCTGAGTTCAAAACCTCTGTCCTTTCACTACATTATCCTTGTCACCTTCCTGGTTATGCAGTCAATCAACTGCCAAGTCGAGTTAAGAGCATAAAATCTCTCACATTTCCTTCTCCCTTCTAATCCATTACTGCAGCTTCTAGCTTAACCCAGGTCCTCCTCATCCCCCTTCGTTTGCACTCTGTTCACCAATCTGTATGGCAGTGTAGTAAAATGGTTAAAAGAACAAGCTTTAAAGTCAAGTGACCGAATGTGAAATTAATTTGCTGTGTGCCTTTGGGCAAGTTACTTAACCTCTCTGTGCCTCAATATCATCTAGAAAACAGAGATAAGTACCACCCTCCACAAACAGGTAAGGGGATTAAATGAGATAAAAGTGTTTAGCCTTGTTAGCTAATGAACACTCAATAAACATTAGGTTGTCTCTGCCTTCAGAGTCTCTCCCTGCCCATCCATCTTAAACTTTGCTGACCGATTAATTTTCCTGAATTTTAACCCTAAGCATGATATTCCACTATTCAAAAACATTCGGACAGCTGAAACAACCACTCTAGGGCATACTCTGAAGCCTTTTAAAAATATTACAAGGACTATGCAGTAACCTGCGGAAATGCTTAATATATAGCAAAAGAAAAAAAGAACAGCAGAAAATTCCATTGATGCTATGCTTTCAGCTGTAAAAACTATGTCTGAATACAGAAGGGGAACCAAAAGACTACACACATGTTTTGGGATGAAGTTATGGATGATTAAACATGCCAGTATTATAACATTTGGGTAACACAACTTTTCAAACTCATCAGGGACTACATTTTCCCTTCTAAATAAAGTCCAAACCCCACAGGATTCAAGGCCTAGCAAGGCCTGGTTCTCACTAACCTTTCCATCCTTACCTCTCACTATGTGGCTTCAGAAAGTCTGTTCCAGCCAACCTAAGCAATTTATTATATCAGCGTAGCTAACAGTTAGAGCTGCACTATTCTAGGTTCTTTCCAAGTTTTCTCAGTTAATCCTCACAACAACTCTGAGGTGGGTACTAACACCTCTGTTTTGCAGGTGAGGAAACTAAAGTCCAGAGAGGCTCTTTACCAGTCCAGATTTCCAAGCTGAAGTGGTTTGAACCCAGGAAGTCTAACTCCACAGCCTGGGCTATTAATATTTACAGCATTGGGCTTCCCTGGTGGCGCAGTGGTTGAGAGTCCGCCTGCCGATGCAGGGGACACGGGTTCGTGCCCGGGTCCGGGAAGATCCCACATGCCGCGGAGTGGCTGGGCCCGTGAGCCATGGCCGCTGAGCCTGCGCGTCCGGAGCCTGTGCTCCGCAACGGGAGAGGCCACAACAGAGAGAGGCCCGCGTACCGCCAAAAAAATAAATAAATAAAAAAATATATATATACATAAATATATATATATAAAAATATATAATAAATATATATATATATAAAAAATATATATATATATATATATTTACAGCATTCTGCCCAGTCCCCTCACGTCCCATCCACCTCAGCTCATGCTGCTCGGTTAGTAATGCCATTCTCCCACATTCCCTGGTCTACCTAAAACACCATTTCCTTCCTGAAACCCTTTGAGATTCCCACAGCACTTTCTTTTTATAGCACTCAGCCATTTCTACTGTGTACTGCAGTTATTTTTACTGTTAACTGCTATTCCTGATGGGCGGATCCCTTGTACACCTCTGCAGCACCCTTTTTTGTCTTGCTCAGGGTCTGAGTGTTTCCAGGCTAGGATTTCTGCACGAAATGCGATTCTCACTTTGGTGGATCAAAAACTGCACTTGCCAGAATCCAAAAAGAGACTGGGAGATTGCAAGGGAGATGGAAAGTGGGGAAGGAACTGCTGCACCAAGTTCCTTTTTCCTTAGTGGTTGGCAAACACCCAGATCGACCCTGAGCTTTCCTTCAGCTGCAGGTCAACATGAAAACTGCTTTCTTCCAGTCAAATGCATCAGATGGTACTTTAAACTCATGTCTTAAAGCCTCTATCCAATACAAACACACACAGATAACCACAAAATAACAAAACATCAGTGTTGAAAGAAATCATCCAGTAAAATTTCATTCTGCACGTAAGGAACCAGAGGTCTAGAGTGGAGACCCACTTGCCCAAGGTTACACAGTGAACAGAACCCAAGCTTCTGACTCTAGATCGCCAGCTGTGCAAATGAACCAGGACAAGACACCCACCTCTGGATGCGAAAGAGGCAGCAACGTGGTTTTGGTTAGTCAACCTTACCTAAAAAGGTTATTATCCACTCCCTGTAATTACACACTCCAGTGCATTCAAGTAACAAATCAGAAAACTGACTCTCACAGAAGCAAACCATTGCTCCCTTAAGCGAATAATGTGAGCTCCATGAGAGAGCGCCACTAGCCTCTGCTACCGCCTCCCACCCCCCTCCCCCCTCAAATTAAAGCCACTCACAAAATTACAAAAACTCGCAGCAGGGACATATAACCAAAATGGGCACTCTGAATTCCTACTAATTTAGAACACGGGAGAAATATGAAAGCTGAAACGGCCCTCTTGAAAGATAATCCTCACCATGCCCCTCTCCCATCCACTCGCCCCATTCTTCAGGAGTGTAATGGAAAAGGTCTACCTCCCCATTAGCAGGGCGCACTGACCACGGGGAGCAACGCGGCGGCGACCGGGGCACTGAAGGCAAAGTAGGGCTGAATAGGGAGAGGCTGACCCGTGACTGGAGTGGCCCGGGGAATGTTGGAAGAGGACACTGGGATGAATGTCCTGGGACGGGGGTCAGCAGGGTGACCGGGGGTCAGAGGAGGCACTGAAGATTAGCGGTGGCTGGAGTGGGTCAGTAAGGGCTAGTGGCATGCGCAGAGAGGAGGTTAGTGGGTCGGAAGATTCCGAGACTGAGGTCTAAAGGGTCCCAAGACGGAGGAGGTGAGAGGTCACTGGGAAGGGGCCCGGCACAGAGAAGAGCCTGGAGGGTGTGCGCGCGCCGCGGACCTCCCACTGTTCCAAAAGACGAGCCATGTCCGCGTCATTGTAGTCGCGAATATCCTTCTTCTTCTTCCGGAGAGGTGGGGTGGCCTCGCCGGGCGTCTCGGCTGGGCCCTCAGCGGCGAAGGCCCTCAGCGGCAGCAGCAGGAGCAGCAGCAGTTCAGAGGCACAGAGAAGGACCACGGCAGCACGGGCCCACCCGGAGGCCGCCATCTTCGTCGCGCCGCGCCGCGCCGCGCCGCCGCGAGGACCGGACCTGCGCGAGCCGCCGGCCCCGCCCCAGGCCACCACTTTCCCGGGCCCGCCCCCTGCCGCCCCTGCGTGGGACACGCCTCCAGCCCCGCCTCCACAGGCTGGAGGCCCCAGTGGTTCCGCCTCCCTGCCCTCGGTAGCCTACCAGGCCCCGCCCCGGCCCATTTCCTCCAGCCCTCACCTCCTGAAGCCCCGCCTCCTCCGCCATCTTGGCCCCGCCCCGCCCCAAGGGTTTCTCGGGATGGTCCGGCTGAGGCTTTCACCCGGGGCTGGTTCGGACCCGAGTGCTCGCCTTCATTTTCCGCCAGAGGCCGACGTTTTTCTCTCTAACGCGCAGGCCAGGTCCAAAAATTCCCTCAGGGCCTCTAGGCTCCTCAAACAGCGCCTCACGAGGCCTCACGTTTTCGCCTGTGAAATGAATTAGAGCTGGAACTTCTAGGAGCTGCCTTTGCTCTAAGAAAGCAGGTTTCACGAGGTCACACGTTTCCTCCCAGTCTCCTGCAATTTCCTTTGAAAACAGCCTGTTGAAAAAGAGTGAGTGGCAGGTAGAGCAACTTTCTCAGGAGATCGTGAATAGATCGGGCCCAGGGCTTTGCTGCTCAGCAGAGAGTTCAATTCGTCTCTCAATATTACTGTCATCTCTTGAACTTGACAAAGCTTTTTAAAAAAATCATGACTTCTCCTCTGTAAAACAGCTTCAGTATCTCTTCTGATTTCAACCTAATACTGTCGGCTCTGTTTAATCCTTTCCAAGGTTGAATCATTCTGTTTTTTGATTCTTACTTAAAAAGATTCAGCCCAGAGATGCTTTAATTCCACGGATTTTAAATGGCTGATCTGCTGAGTTCTTCTAAATTTTTAATTGGATAAATAAGACACGAATCACTTACTGAAGCTGTAGAATATTTGACCATTGTACAAAAACATTCTGCTCTATTCCACACCAGCCACAATTCTGCTTCACACCAAACAGTTATCAGTCTGTCGAATACTGTATACATTTTTCTATACATTTACAAACATCAAAGTGTCTCTAGAAATGGTTTTGTTGCATTTATATGTGTGTTTATGGCAGCACACTACAAATCGGTATGCGTATTAGCTCTTTAAGGGTTTTCCACTTACCAGTATGACGTGATGAACTTTCATTCTTTATACTGCAGTATAGTATGTTTGGGTATTAATATGCCAATAGTTTATTTCCTTATTACCCTACTGATGGGCATTTACTACCAATTCTTCTGCTATTACCAAAAGAAAAAAAAAAAGAGCCATAATAAACCTCTTTGTTCATGCCTTGTGTTATGGGCTGAATTGTACCCCCCCGAATTTCACATGTTGAAGTCCTAACTCCTCAGGACCTCAGAATGTGACTGTATTTGTAGACAGGATTTTTAAAGAGGTAATTAAGTTAAAATGTTGTTAGGGTGGACCCGGATCCAATATGACTGGTGTCCTTGTAAAAGAAGAGGAAATTTGGACACAGTCATGTATAGAGGGGAGACCACGTGAAGACACAGGGAGAAGATGGACATTTACAAGCCGAGGAGAGAGGTCTCAGAAGAAACCAACCCTGCTGACACCTTGATCTGGGACTTCTACCCTCCAGAATAGTGAGAAAATAAATTTCTGTTGTTTAAGCCACCTGGTCTGTACTTTGTTATGGCAGCCCTTAGCAAGCTAATATATCTTGCTTGGATAAGATTATAGGCTGCATATAAGAGAAAGCTGAATTTGTGGCTTAAACAAGACAAGAGAGTGTTGTTGTTACTGTTCTTTTTTTTTTTTTTTTTTGGTTGTTTTTACTGTTTGATTTTTCTTTCACAGAAACAGTTGGATACTAAGCATCTAGGGCTGGTATTTTGGCTCTTTGGTCATCTGGTACCTAGTCTTTTTCTCATCCTGTTCCATCACACTGGCCTGTGGCTTCCATCCTCAAGGTCACAAGTTCCTAAATAGCTACTGGAGCCCTAGCCATCAAGATGGCATTCATCCAGAGGAAGGAGGAAGGAAGGAAAGCCAATAGGAGCACACCTTTTAATGGAGTCAGCTTCTTTTGTTTTTGTTTTTTTGTTTTCTGCGGTACGCGGGCCTCTCACTGTTGTGGCCTCTCCCGCTGCAGAGCACAGGCTCCGGACGCGCAGGCTCAGCAGCCATGGCTCACGGGCCCAGCCGCTCCACGGCATGTGGGATCTTCCCAGGCCGGGGCACGAACCCGTGTCCCATGCATCGGCAGGCGGACTCTCAACCACTGCGCCACCAGGGAAGCCCGAGTCAGCTTCTTCTCAGCAGCCTACTTGGCTGTTCCACACAGCACTTCTGTTTACATCTCATGGGCTGGAACCTAGCCTTCTCAGGGAGGCTGTCTTCTGGCTGTCTACATTGTCACTCCAAATAAAACTGGGATTCTGTTATTAAGGGAAAAGAGGAAGTGGACGTTGAACAGGTAACTGTTAGTTAACAATGTCTGCCTCACCTTCAAGCTTAGGACCATTGAAGTTTAAAGCTCTCCCACTGTAGGGTGGCTGATAGCGTGCATACATCTGTATGTATACACGCTGTGCCATTTCCTATTGACACTGAGCAGAAACAACTCATAAGAAAAAAATAGTTTTCTTCTTTTCTTTTCTTTTCTGAAATCATAGGGGAAATGTCATAAGCTTTCTCCCCAGAGCGCGTTGCTCCACCCAGTGGCTCAGTGCCCTGTCCTGGTGCAGTCATGCTAAAAAACATGCACAGCTGTGGCCAATCATGCGCTCTGCTGGGAGGGGTCACCCTGCTCATTTTGCCAGCTGCCAAGTTAAGGTGCAAAAGTGCTGGGATTCCTGGTCCGCAGTATCCAGTGATACAGAGAAAAAAAAAAGGCGTTTAGTGTTTTACAGAAATTGTTGGAGTTGTGTAAGACAAAATTCCAGGGCTCCTTTCATCTAAGGAGGAAAGCAATTCAGTTTATTACCCAGTGATGTGCAAACATCTGGATTGATGGCATTTTCACCAGTTTGAGGTTTGGAACTTGATTCAGTTCAACCCTGCGAGAGTGTATTTTTACTAAGGGTCTACTGTCGATCAAGAACCACATGGGGGCACTGATGGAAAGATGACTCTAAGAAAGTCCCTGCACTACAGAGCCTGCAAGCTAGCAGGGGACATAAACAATACACAGTAAGTATAATGCAGATTGCAGGAGGTCAGGACCTGACGGGATAATACGATGATGATAATATCCTTATGCTAAACAAGAGGAAACCCTGGTTTTGGAATGGCGTCATTTGTCTGAGGTCACACAGCTTGAGAAGTGGCAGGCAAGAATCCCAGCCCAGGTCTATTGGATGACGAGGTGTCTCTCTCTCCCAGTGTAGCACCATCTCTATCTGGGTTAATCGTCAAGGCACTCAGGAGACTTAAACTGGAGGCCAGATGGAAGACTCGTTGAAAAGGAGTCTGGAGGCAGGAATGCTCAGATGGGATGAGATAAGAGTGTGAACCTGATCTGAGGCCGTGTAGTAGGGCAGGAGAGGAGGGGACAGAAGTGAAAGAGATTGTGTGGTCATGGCTTAAATGCGGCCACCGTTGCCCCGGGGTTTAATACTAACCGTACCTCTAAGTGGTTCAGTGACTGCAGATGGTAAAACCAAGCCCCCATCTGCGCTCCATCTTAGGTGGCCTCAGCTGGGCTCCTCCTGGCTTGTGTCACGCCACAGCACACAAGGATGTCTAGCAATATCTGTAATCAAGCAGGGATGATATTCAAACTATTGAAAAACTGGAATGACACAGTTTCCAGCTATTCAGGACCGAGAAGGTACCCTGTACCCTGAAGGGTACAGCTCGGTTCTGGAGGCTCTAGGGTGCCAAATATTAACCCTTTAAAGTCTGAATAATGGGGAATCATGGGAAGAGGGTCCTGAGGTTGGGGCTGAGGCAGAGACAGGGGAGGCCATGACCATTTATCATTCTTTACTTTAGTACTTTTTACCTCGGTGCAAGAAGAGTCCCCACGTATCTCCTGAGCTTTATATTTACTCGCATGTAGCAACTAACTGATTATCTTTTGACCACAATTACAGACTTCCAGGAGAGGATGTGATGGTCCCAGGCTGGGGTGGGTGTCTGTTCCTGGTCACCATCATTACTTGAGAGCAGGACTCGTACCATTAAATTTAACACTTAAAACTTGTGTTTGCAAGAGGGCAAGGGGGGGTGGGGTGGGAGGAACTGGGAGACTGGGATTGACACATATTATATTACTGACACTATGTATAAGATAGACAGCTGATGGGAACATACCTATAGCACAGGGAACTCTAGTAATGCACTCTGGTGACCTAAATGGGAGGGAAGTCCAAAAGGGAGGGGATATCCGTATGTGTATGGCTGATTCGTTTTGTTGTGCAGTGGAGGCTAACACAACATTGTAAAGCAACCATACTCCAAAAACAAACAAACAAGCAAAAACACTTGTGTTTGGGCTTCCCTGGTGGCGCAGTGGTTGAGAGTCCGCCTGCCGATGCAGGGGACACGGGTTCGTGCCCCGGTCCGGGAGGATCCCACATGCCGCGGAGCGGCTGGGCCCGTGAGCCATGGCCGCTGAGCCTGCGCGTCCGGAGCCTGTGCTCCGCAACGGGAGAGGCCACAACAGTGAGAGGCCCGCGTACCGCAAAAAAACAAAAAAAACAAAAACAAAAAAAACCTTGTGTTTGCCAAGCACCGTGAAGAAAAGTTAAAAGGCAAATGGTAAACTGGGAGGAAAACTCCAACATGGCAGAGACAAAAATAGCTTACAAATCAGTAAGAAAAAGATGAACTCACTGATTGAAAAATGGGAAAGGAGATGAATAATATTTTTATTTCTCCAAAATAAATGAACCTATTTATACATAAAAAAGTGCAGAAGTGATATTGCACGAGATATCAAAGAAATGCAAATTCAAATAAGATATAATTTTTTGCCTATCAGTGGGGCCACAATAAAAATAAAGATACTGTACATCATTGGCAAGGCTCAGTAAAAAAGCATTCTCATTCACTTATGGGGATGGGGAGTTTCTGCATGAAAATTACGTGAAATGTATCAAAACTCTAAAAAAATGCCTAATTCCACTGCCAACAATGATTCTGAGGAAATAGACAATGAAAATAATAGAAATGGTAATAATACAGAGCACTTACTATGTGGCAGGCACTCTTCTAAATGCTGTACGTGTATTTCTTCATTTACCCATCGTAACAATCCTATGTAACGCTCTCCATAAGAGGAGAAAACAGGAACCACCCTAAATGTTCTACCATAGTAGGCTGTAAAATGCACATTTACAATGCAAAACAATGCAGTCATTAAATATGTCATAGATGTATGTTTGTTGATAGTAAAGATGTTTATTTTATATTATTGACAAAATGTTATAACATGGTATTAAAATGATATAGATATGTATATGTATGTATGGGAAAATAGCTGCGAACATGTACGTCGTGGCTGCCTCTGAGCATGGGATTTCAAATCAGTTGTATTTTAAAAGGGGGTGGGGGGCTTCCCTGGTGGCGCAGTGGTTGAGAGTCCGCCTGCCGATGCAGGGGACACGAGTTCGTGCCCCGGTCTGGGAAGATCCCACATGCTGCGGAGCGGCTGGGCCCGTGAGCCATGGCCGCTGAGCCTGCACGTCCGGAGCGTGTGCTCCGCAACGAGAGGCCACAGCAGTGAGAGGCCCGTGTGCCGCAAAAAAAAAAAAAAAAAAAATGGGGTGGGGGACCCACATAAATGCACCAATGCTCCTAAAATACTGATTGATACTGTTCTCTTCACCAACATGTAAGAAAAAAAAAGTCTAGTTTCAACTGAAATTCTCAGAATAATACACTTAATTCAAATTGTCTATAATACTGCAATTGCCTGGAAAATTTAGGGAAGTGATTTGAATTCCTCTCCTAAGAGGAAAAGGTAGGAATTTTATCTGTGTTATCTGAAACATCACCTATACGTTGCAGCACAGATATATGCAATTACGTTTAGAGAACTCACAATCTCTGTTTCCAAAGAATTAGCTTCCTGGACCCTCCAAAACAAGCTGGTAAGAGAAATGGGGTGAACACACTTGCTAAGCAAAGGTCAAGCATTCAACCTTAGAGCTGTGAGCGGTAGATCACGATCACACACAGGCCGCGCCCCTGCTGTGGGTTCATGAATGTCCATGACTCTGTCCATTACTGAGTAAAAGCTGCGGGCAACAGGATTTTGGTTCAATGAAAGGATGCCTTCCTTGCAGAGAACTGCAAATGAATTAATTAATTTATTACTTCCACAGACATTTATTGACAACCACGCAATGCGCTGGGTGTGGGGAAGAGATGAATAGATCAAGTCCTGTCCTGAAAGAGATGACAGGGTGGTGGGGAGAGAGTTAAGCTGACAGCTACAAATACACTATGCTCATGGCCACACTGAAGCTGGGCACACAGCACAGTAGGCACAAGGGAACAGAAATGCCTGAGTATGTCTCGGGGTCAGGGAGGCTCCATGTGAAGGATCTGGGGAGCCTAGATCTCAGTACTTATTTTTTCTCCCCTACAGAATTCTGGAAAATACATCCAAAGATCATTAACCAGTAGGGAAATGGGGTAGAGAATTTATCTGTGAAAGCAACCTTCACCTCCATGTAGGGATCCCTGGTAAACTAGATCGCGGAAAGTTCCAGATCTCCCAGATCTTCGGACCTGAAGGCTCAGGTGTGCCTGCCATTCTATGACTGGCCCTACACACAGGCCTCTCTCACACACTCAGCTTCAGGTAAACAGAGACAGCACGGAGGGAGGGAGGGTGGAAGGTGGGGGGGGAGAGGGTGGTATCTGGGAGTGATGGATGAGATCCTGCCCAGGTGCTCTTATTGTATGGAAACAAAATACACCAGAAAGAGGACATGCTGGGTTAGGAGAGTGACCTGTCACACAGTGACCCTGCTCCTTAAATGAGCTGTAGTCCAATGTATGTCAGACCGTCATTCATCACCTGTGGGGATGAGTGAATCAGGGAGAAGGAGGGTCAGGGGCAAATTTTTCCAGATATAAATTTCTCTCCTTTAGAAGAGACATTGAAAGGAAGATATTAAGGACGATGCTTGGCCACGTGTAAGAAAGAATGCCTGAGAATGAACTGGCCCACCTAAGAGCACAAAAACAAAACAGCAACACTGCTGCAAAGGAAAGAGACATTAGGGGAGAGAATGCCCCTTACTGACCACCAGGTGGCACTGTAGACCAGACACAGCTTGGTTGTTAGTCTGCTAAAATCTGGAGTGCAGCGTGAAAGTTGGGTATCAAAACCCAATAGGGCTAGATACGTACAATGGAAAATTATTCAGTCTTAAAAGGGAAAAAAATTCGGACACACGTGACAGTATCAGTGAACCACGAAGACATTATTCTAAGTGAAATAAGTCAGACAGAAAAGGACAAATATTATATGATTCCACTTATATAAGTTACTTAGAATAGTCACATTTATAGTGATAGAAAGCAGAATGGTGGCTTCCAGGGGAATGAGGAGTTATTGTTTAGTGGGTACAGAATTTCAGTTTGAGAAGATGAAAGGTTTCTGGAGATGGATGGTGGTGATGATTGCACAACAATGTGAACGCACTTAATACCACGGACCTGTGGCTAGGTTCACAAAAATGGCCAAATGGTAAACTCTATGTTATGAATATTTTACCCCACACACACACACAAGAAAATCAGAGGCTCGTACTGTTGTCTTATACCTGCTTAAAGTCCAGGCGGAGGATGCACCTACTGGAATAGGCAAAGAAGGAAGGACAGGATTTTTCCCTAATCTGGCCTTTGTCATTTCCACCTTTCCTCCCCAAATCCTCGGTCGGCTCTCTATTTGCATCTTGTTCATTCATCTATTTATTAAATGCCTACTACGTGTTGGCCCTGAGCTGGGCACTGAGAATACATTCTCCAGTGGCCAAGCCATTTTCTGTACAGCCCCCAGCTTCCTCCTGTCTGTTCCATTCACCTTCCGCCAGCCAGTTCTTCAGCCCACAACTTTTGCACCTTGCTTCTGTCAATTTTCACTTGAATGGAAAATACTTTGCACGGTACCTTTGGCTCATATCATATTTGAATTTTAAAGGGGATTAGAAGAAGTACCGGGTGGTGTTTTCTACAGAAAAAGCCCTTACTGCTGTGAGTCTAGGGGTAGATGCTGCCTTCCTCTGTTAATCCAGTTAGACGAAAATATGCTTCAGCAACAAACAACCCTCAAATCTCAGTGGCTTCACAGTGAGTTTACTCTTTGCTCATGTTACACGTCCCACACAGTCACTAGAGGGTCTGCTCCACGGTCACCTAGGCTTATGGAGGCCCCATCATCTTTCAGCTGCACCACCTAGAACAGTCTGCCGAGCAGCTGCAGCAGGGGAGGAGAGTGGAGAATTACAGATTGGCTTTCCACAGCCTCCGTCCCAGATAACGCACATCACCACCACTTACGTTTCATTGCTCAGAACTGATGACACGGTCCTGCCTAATTGCAACCGGACTGTCTGGTGAGTATCACTCTCTCGACTCTAGTTTCTTGACTCTGTGCTCTCACTAGACCAATAGTGAAGCTGTGATGACCTGTTTTCCCTGTTGCTCTCTCTGGACTCTACTCTTCAGAGGGGGTAGAGCCCTCACATTACTTATTTTCTAACAGGGCCTGGCACACAGTAGGTGCCCAGTGTTTGTAGAGTGGATGAAAGATGGCACAAAGTAAAGGTGACCTAGAGGAAGGTGGAGTCAGTATCTGGAAAGGATTAGTTTAGGAAGAGATGCCACATCTGAAAAATGAAGCAGGTAGGGCCAAGAAACCAATCCCATCCGATTTTAAAAACTAAACCAAACGTCACTGAATATAGCGCGACATTTTAGGTGTCACACAGCTCATTGCTGGGGTACAAGATTTCCAGCAACACCAACCATAGAAAGTGCCTATGTAGAAGAAAAGGAAGAGGTCAGGTGCCCCTGACCTTAGCGGCACCAAGTGGCTTTGGAAAAAACATTCCCTGATCCCAGAGCAGTTTCATGAATAAACTAGGCATGGAGGGAAGGGTCTGACTTTCTCATACGTTTTCAGAGCTAAGTCGGACAGGGATGCTATTCCCGGGTTACCATGGAAAGACCTTGACTTACCCAACAGTTTTTCTCTGGTAGAAAAATAAAAGGGATTAATCCTACAGGAATTGCTACTAGTTTAGAAAATCGGCAGTTTTATTGGCCTTGGTTTGCAAAATAAGCGGGTTCATTTAGGTTTTAGAAGATATATAAGGACCCTTTAAGTTACTGATATAAGCAGGGTGACTATTTAGGTTTGGATCTGTTGCTACCGGTTAATTTATTAGTAACATGTCTCACAGTCACTCTCGAAACTCTTTCGGGTTGGACAATAAATCGCAAGGTCATCCTAGTTACAAGTGACATTTACAACTGGTTGAAAAAAGGTGACACCAGGTCCGAGGAAGGGGCAGAAGAACAAACCTTTCCGTTGGCTGGACACACCCAGCTTGTGCTGGGCTGGGCACCTAGACGTGTTTCAGGACTAAGAGGTGGGGGGACCCCTGGGTGGGGGGAATGGGGGAAGCCTAGATGCTTCAACCACTTCCTGAAGAGTAAGGACTGGGTAAAAAGAAAATGAGGTTGGCGGTTGGCTCCCTGCGCATGCATTTGCTCTCTTCTTGACCTTAGGAAGGCACTTAAGGCACCTGAGCATCACTTTCCTTATCTGTAAAATGGGAATAATAATGTTTACCTTCAAAGGCTGTTTCTCTTATTTCAATGTGGCCACTATTATTCCATTATGTAGCTGGAGACACAGAAGTTATGAGAGGGCAAACTGTGCCGGTGAAGGCTCATAAGTCTAAGAGCTACATTTATGAGCCCAGTACTCAGGCGGTCAGTCCACAGTATCTGATTTCGAAAGGAGAAAACGGATACTTGGAGAGATAACTTGCAAAAGGTCACACAACTCATAAATGGCTGGGGGAAGACTGACCCCAGGAAGTCTGGTTCAAAGTTCGCGCTCTAACTATACAAGGGCTATTTAGTTAAAGGGCGGAAGCGGGAAGCGTCTAGCCCGGCTCTGCGGGCTCCATCTCCAGGTCTCTTTTCTCATCCCGCACAGCCCCTCCAGAATCCCACCGTGGAAGAGGATCAAACACGACAAAGGGCGGGGGAGAGCTTGGCAAACCGCTCGACGTCCCGCAAAAAGCGCTGACCGGACCCCAGCAAACCTCTAGGGGATGGTATCGAGCGTCCTCCTCCCTTCGGTCCAGAACACAGGCCACCTTTTAGACTTGCTCCCTGGGCGAGGAGGAGGCGTGGAGCCCCCGGTTGGGCTGAGAGTTTACGTATGGCAAACTGGCGGCTGTGGCCCGGTCTTCCAAGAGTGTGCGCCGAGCCCCCAGCCCGGGCGGGCCTGCCTCCGGTCCGCTCCCCCCGACTCTCCGCCGGGGACCACCGGCCGGGCGCCGCCGGCGTCCGCGTTGGGCTGGGGCGTCCCCCCGCTGCCACCCAGCTTCCCGGGGGAGGAGCAGCGCATCGCGCAAGCATCCGGGAGCGGCGGAGGGGGCGGGAGGAAGGGCGAGAGGAGGAAGCGGGATTTAAACGAAAGGCGGTGACGCCACACAAAAGATTTCTATAGGCTCCAGGGAGGTTACGGCCGAGGCGGCGGCGGCGGCGGTGGCGAGCTGGGGGGCGAGGCGCGGCCGGGAAGAGGAAAAGCCTCCAGCAGCCCCGGAGGGCGAGCGGGCGGGGGCGCACCCACGGCCGCGCTCAGAGGTGAAGCCGCGCGGGGAGAGGAAGCGGGTGTTTTCCCCTCTGCTTTTCAGCCCCCGCCCTTCCTTTCAGTTTCTCCCGGCTCGCTCGGAAGTTGGAGGTTGACAAAAATGGCAGGAGCCGGGGCCCGGGCGAGTTGCCGCAGCGCCGCGGGGACCTTCTGAGTTGGCCGGGCCGCCGGGGAGACGCGCGCGGCGACGTCCGATGCGCAGGGCCCGGGGTCTCGGGAGAGCTCAGCCGCTGCGGGCCCAAGGCGAGGCGGAGGCGACGGGGATGGACTCGCGCCGACAGCCGGCGGCGGGCCGCGGGGCGCGCGGTCCGGGAGGGCGTGCCGCCTCGGCGCCGAGCCGCGCTCTGTGAACCGGCGAGGCGGGAAGGGGCCGCCGCGGCTCCCGGCACGCCCGGGCGCGGCGGGCGGGCGAGAGCGCGAGCGGGGCGGCCACTGAGCGCAATCAGTGCAGGCTCCCGCCCGACTCTGACTCGGCCGCGCCAGCATCGGCCACACCCTCGGCCCTGCCGCCGCCGCCGGCGCCGCTTCCCGAGAGCGGGAGGCAGGAGATGCCCACGGGGTGGCCGCGCGTCCCAGAGGGCCAGCCCCGGCCGCCGTCGCGGGGAAGTGCAGCCTGGCGGTGTCTGGGCGCCTGAAGCCCACGTGCGCCGCCGAGCCCGAGGTGGCTGACAGCAGAGCCCGCCTGAG
This sequence comes from Aethalodelphis obliquidens, assembly GCF_003676395.1. Classification (NCBI taxonomy): domain Eukaryota; kingdom Metazoa; phylum Chordata; class Mammalia; order Artiodactyla; family Delphinidae; genus Aethalodelphis; species Aethalodelphis obliquidens. Next base: position 6,328,161 of record NW_020838009.1, read on the forward strand.
ACGCCGCCCGCGCTCCTCCCCGAGGAAAGGATTTTGATTTCAAAGGAAGGAAGGAAGGACAACTCCCAGCTTCCCTCTCCCGCCCCCCTCCCCCCCTCCCCCCCGCTCGGGCGGTCGGACCGGGCCATGCCCAGGAAGGCGGCGGCGGCGGCGGCGGCAGCCCAGAAGAAGGGACTTTCCTGGCAGTCCGGCGACGAGGAGCGCGGTCTGTGAGTTTGCTCTGCTCCGGTTCATGGTTCCTGCAAGCCCTCCAAGAGGCCGAACGCTGCGCCCCCTCCCCGCGCCCCGAAGAGCCTCCTGCGTTCTCTGGCCCCCGGGCCCGCTCCGCGCCGCCCGGGCTCCGGCCGCCGCAGCCCAGTGCCCTCTGCCCGCGGCGGTGGATGGCATGATGGTGCGGGGAAGGCACCGCGGCCTTGGCCAGCTGAGTCGCGACGGCCGCGGGGGCGGCGGCATCGGCAGCGGCGGTGGTAGCGGGCTCCCCAGCGGCATGCCAGTGCCCCCCGGGCGCGATGGCTAGCGGCAGCGCTGGGAAGCCCACTGGCGAGGCGGCTTCTCCGGCTCCAGCGAGCGCCGTCGGCGGGGCTTGCTCGCAGCCCCGGAAGAGGCTGGTGTCTGTCTGCGACCACTGCAAGGGCAAGATGCAGCTGGTGGCCGACCTGCTGCTGCTGTCGAGCGAGGCGCGGCCCGTGCTCTTCGAGGGCCCCGCCTCCGCTTGTGCCGGCGCCGAGTCCTTCGAGCAATGCCGGGACACCATCATCGCGCGCACCAAGGGGCTCTCCATCCTCACCCACGACGTACAGAGCCAGCTCAACATGGGCCGCTTCGGGGAAGCGGGGGACAGCCTGGTGGAGCTGGGAGACCTGGTGGTGTCCTTGACCGAGTGCTCCGCCCACGCGGCCTATCTGGCGGCTGTGGCCACGCCGGGCGCGCAGCCCGCGCAGCCGGGCCTGGTGGACCGCTACCGCGTGACACGCTGCCGCCACGAGGTGGAGCAGGGCTGCGCAGTGCTGCGCGCCACCCCGCTCGCCGACCTGACCCCGCAGCTGCTGCTGGAGGTGTCGCAGGGCCTGTCCCGCAACCTCAAGTTCCTGACGGACGCGTGCGCCCTGGCCAGCGACAAGTCCCGGGACCGCTTTTCGCGCGAGCAGTTCAAGCTTGGCGTCAAGTGCATGAGCACGAGTGCGTCGGCGCTGCTGGCCTGCGTGCGCGAGGTGAAGGCGGCGCCCAGCGAGCTGGCCCGGAGCCGCTGCGCGCTTTTCAGCGGGCCGTTAGTGCAGGCGGTTAGCGCACTGGTGGGCTTCGCCACCGAGCCGCAGTTCCTGGGTCGCGCGGCGGCCGTGAGCGCCGAGGGCAAGGCGGTGCAGACCGCCATCCTCGGCGGCGCCATGAGTGTGGTGTCGGCCTGCGTACTCCTGACCCAGTGCCTCAGGGATCTGGCGCAGCACCCCGACGGGGGCGCCAAGATGTCGGACCACAGGGAGAGGCTGAGGAACTCGGCCTGCGCCGTGTCTGAAGGCTGCACCCTGCTATCTCAGGCTTTAAGGGAGAGGTCTTCGCCCAGGACTTTACCGCCAGTGAATTCCAATTCTGTGAATTAGCACCCTCCCACCCTCATCCCATACTTTCACCCCCGCCCCCAGGCTAAAGGAAGATACTTATTCTCTGCCCCTCTCCATTTATACCAAAGAAATCAAAAGTGAACTCCCGCACCCCATGTTAAATGCTCGAGAGGAATCTTCCAGAAGGCAGGGTCATGCAGACCATATACACACGCACTCGCACTCGGAGGGCCCCCGGTGCCCAGCAGCCCACACCAGGAGATGGAAGATGTGTCATCTGCTGGTTGCGGTATTACCCCTGCCCCCTACCCCGGCTCCCTTTCTGGAATTCCTCCACTAAATTTTATTATTAATTGGGCAGGAAGGAGGTCATGGGTTCATTTCTTTTTTGGTCTTTTTTTTCCCCCCCTAATTAAGAGAAAGGTTACCTCAGTTTTCTCTCCTTAGACATGGATGTAGCTACCTTTTTTGTATGTTGTTATTTTTTTAAGCAGTCGTGATGGGTTAGCGTATACTTGGTGTGGAAAGAGTATGACTTTGCCATGTGATTTGCAAATGGGGGGAAAAGCTACTGTGAGTGTGTGTTTTATTTTTTAATTTACACTATAGAATGATTCCCCCCCCATGTCAAGTTTTTACCTTGCATGTACTGGAGTATTTATTTCATCTATTAATAAAATGTTATGTTTCTCAGATGGCTTTTTGCAAGTATTGTTGATTTTCAATCATTGTAATGTTGCAGGCTGCATGCCATCCATGGAAAGGCGCCCTGGAAAGTTTGCTTGGGAGCAATGAGGTGGGTCCCCAACCTTCAGCCCTTTCTGCTTTTTCGTCAAGAGTTAACGTCTTTGAGCAGCCTAGAATTCAAGAAGAGAGAACTGTGTGTAACACTCTCCTTGTAGAGGCAGGGGACACGTTTATGGTTGGATTACGTATAGTGCTAGAGTGGGTTTTCTTTCCTGTTTCTCCTGGAAGGTAGTTTTGCTTCCTTTGTCCCCTCTGATTTTTCTGTCCTAATGAACAGGGTTCAGACTGACTGCAGTCTGATTTGTATTCCGCCTGTCTTTTTCAGGGTAAGCCTCTTCCTAATCCTGTGTGGAATGCCAGCCTTCCCAGGTCAGAGAATCTGTGTATGGACCTGCAAAAGTACTGTACATCAAGCGAGAGTAAGACAGGTCTGTTCAGACAAGATCCAGTTGCTCATGATTTTAGGAGGAAAAAACAACACAAAAACGTAGAGTGTTCTAGACTGTTTTAATAGAGGGAGAGGTATTCTGGAAAGTGTGAGAAGAGCTTTCTAGACCCACAGCATGTTTGCAGGCAAAGGCTTCTTTTTGTGACCTTGATCTGATATGCCCCGGTTGATTGTATGTTGGAAGGATGCTTTGTTCAATGAAATTTGGAGTTATTTTAAGGTAGTTGGTCCCTTCTGCAGACAATTTTAAGAAAAAATCTTTTGGGGGAGGGGCTGTATGGTTTTGCTGACCCTAGCTGAGTTTTGAACATTTTCCCACTGAAAAAATAACAAATGTATCTGCTGTGATTATCCTGAGAGAGCCACATGGATAGAACTCATACACGCTTTAAATTTGCTCCGTTTACATTTTTCTTGGGATTTGTCGTGCCTAAGCCTTTGCAGTTCGCACAGATCTGAAAAGAAAGGTTTTTCAACAGTGGTATGTTGGAGAGGAAAGTTGTGGTGACTGTTTTTACTTGAATGGCTGTATTTATTACATGAACATCATGTTCAGCCTATAGAACCTCTTGAACCTGTGTTGGGTTTACTACAACTGTTGAGCTCTGAAGTTTGAAAAAGGCTTCCAAGTGGTCGAGTGTATACATTCTTAAGAACGGTCAAGGGAGCAGTTGTTTTGCTCTCTTAGGTCCTGGTAGATTTAAATTTCTGAAGTCTTTAAAAGATGAAAATGATCTTGCATGTTTATTCCTCTCCCCCTGCCCTTCTTTAAGCCTGGATCAGTCAGGTTCAGGAAGTATTTGAGGGAAGGAAACCTACCTAACCCGTGTGCCAATGACAATCCTGCTTGCATATAAGAATTTTTACTTATTTTTATCCATTGAATTTACATAAGTAATGCTGAAGTTTATAACTGTGTGGTTCTTTTAGCCTATGCAGATCACAAAGAGTCAACTGAAAGGAACAAAGTAAAATACAGTCAGAGCCAGAAATCTGCAAATTTGGTATCTGATTAGGAAAAAAAGAATTGCCAATTGTTTCTTGGACTCATTCCTTGCAGAAGCAATTTTCAGGACAGTGCAAGCCAAAAAAATCACTTTTCCTATCTATTTGGATGCAGTTAACTAGCTAGTCACCAAATTAATTTTGAAACTTCTCTTCCTCTTAGCTAAGTGGTAGTTGCTTTTAACATTTCTGTATATTAAAGGTTTTTTTTACTTGTAGTCAAAATCTCTGTCCTCTGAAGTTAAAAGGTTCAGTGATGTGTTGACCTCTTTTTTCCTCCTTCTGTGTCTAAGATAAAGCTTAGGATTTTTCATCCAGCAGGTGGCTTGAAGTGAATTCTGCTTGTGTGTTTTCAGCAGGCTTCAGGAAAGCAGAGTGAGGAATGCACAGTGTTTCTGTGTGTATCACTCACTTAGCTGGGCACACACAGCTCTTTGACATTTTAACTTTTTTCCCAGTGTACCAGGTGGCTAAACTTGTTTTTGAAATAGCCCTGATTTTGTAAAAGGAACATCTCAGACCTGTTTCATTGGGTTTAATAAGGGCAGCAGAGATACTGTTTCCAGGAATAAAATCAGAGTGGCCTGATTTTTTGGGGTGGTTGTTGTTAAATTAAACCACACGGGTTAATTTAAGACATCTGTCCTTGGGCTCTTCTGACTTCCGAGGGCAAGTTTTCTTACACGGGCTTAGTGGGCACCATCCTGACTAGGGATGTTGAAAAGCTTCCTCTGAATGGTCATAAGAGAAGGAAATCATGGCTGTGTGTTCTTGGAACAAAGGCCATTATTTATGACAGTCCACCAAAGTCAATGGGACAAAAGGCTTTCAAACACAAGACTTAGCTAGAAAAAGCACAGCTCTGTCTTGGCCGTTGAAGCTTGGCCTTTTTCTTATTCATTCTGGGTTGATTTTAGGAAATGCAACAATTATGTATGTCTCTGTGTGTGTGTCTGTATGTGTGTCTATGTGTGTATGTTTCTCCCCCATCCTCATCTCCACCCCCTTTTTTTTTTTTTTTAATTTCGGGTCATGTTTCTCAAAAAATATCTAAAGAGTTGATAATTCTGGAAGCATCACGTACACCTGATTGGTTATTCTACAGATACTTTTTTTTTAAAGCTGGCATAGGGATCTAAAATATTTGACAGTTTGAAACAGCTAATTTTAACAGAAACACCTGTTTTTTTCGGAATGAATGTGACTATGGTAACATGCCAGTCAGGCAGAGGATTTGAAAAACGCCTGCCAGAGCCCCTCCTGGGCTTCGCTTGGTAAACAGCAGTGAGAGAAGAAGTCTCTGAAGCCTTAGTAGTACTTTAACCTGTGCGGCAGTGCACTGGCTCCTTTGGTGCCTAGGTTTCGAACTCCTGGAAGAGCCATGACGGAGGCCATCTCTGGGTTTCCAGTGTGGACACAGATATTTGTGTTCCCTCCAGGCAAATTCTTGTCTTGATGAAAAAAATACATTTTTTTGCATGAGTATGCGTGAAATGCATCGGCTTATTTTACTGAAGTAGGGTTTTTCTTTAGGGTCGTTTGGATAGGTGAGTTGTCTGGTTCCACCGCAGTGGCAGAGGCTCAAAGATGGAACTGTTCCGATAGTATAGGGGAAAATTGTGTTACTTGTATCTATGATTGGAATTGATTTAATTGAACTGTAAAGCCCCTTCAGGTCATGGGCTATCATGCCTTTCACATGTGTAGTTATTTTAAATGAATGTGTGTACAGGATGCCTGCAGCAAGTGTACTAAGTAGGTAGTAAAATTGTTTCTGGAAATGAAAGTTATAATGGGCATTCATTCAGCAACTGTTGATTGGGTGCCAGCCACTGTACCAGGCCCTGGGGTCCAGATGTGAGGGGGTCATGGTTCCTCCCCTTGCAAAGACTCGGTGCTGCCCCAGACTTGGTCAGTGGGCTGGCAGGAGCATCCACAGCGTAATCCTGGACCCTACCTCAGGCCTATTTCTATCAGAAACACAGGGTGTGGAGCAATCTGAGTGTCATCCAGTCCTCCCAGGTGATTCTGCTGCGGACCCAGTCTGCAGAACCACTGGCCTGCAGGGCCTGCTGGTTTCTTTGTACTCCCTGCTGCCTCTGTAAGACCAGAGTGCTTCTGTGTCAAGAGGCAGCAGCATTTCTGCAAGTTGCTTGTTTGCTCAGGTGTTTTTTTTTCTCCTGGATATTTTGAGCCCTTTTCTTCAGTTAGAAAAGATAATTTAGTCTCTCCTGCCAATTTGGAATTGGCAGGTTTTTCTTTTGTGTGTGTGTGTGTGTGTGTGTGTGTGTGTGTGTGTGTTTATAAGTACAGTGTCCTTCTCTTACCTCCTTTTTGAGATGAACTGAAGTCATAGAATAGTAAACTGGCAACTTAGCTTCCGATGTTTTTGCAATGCTGTTGACTCTTGTCCTAGAAAACTGAAACTAGCAGACAACCTCATTAAAAACCAACGCTTTAGCTCTTTGGCTACCCAAGAAAGAGCACTTTGCTGTTGAGTTTGTAAAGTACTCTACTCAGATCCAAATGAAGCATACAGACTTATTTGCTTATAGCAAAGCTCATTTTAGGGATAACCAGAGTTTGCAGTATACTCAGGAAATATGTCCTGTAAGGCCAACCGTGTACCAAGAATTAGGATGGTCTTTTAGAACCTCCATACTCACGAGGAACCACGAGGGTGGTTCCGGGAGCTGGCATTGGCATCGCCTAGGAACTTGGTAGATAGCAGAATCTTGGCCCCATGCCAGACCTACCCGATAGCATTTGCTTTGGCAAGATCTCCCTGTGATTTCTGGGCACACTTCACTTTGAGAAGCACTGTTTGAGGAGGTGCTGTGAAGTAGTTGTGACCAAATCATCGCTTTACTCTTTACTGTGGGAACTTAGGCGTTTATTATGTTTATTTAGATCTTTTCCGTTTATAAAGCGTGTTCATGTATGTTATATAATTGGGTCCTCAGAGCAGTCTTGTGAAGTAGGCAGGTCTTACTCACTGTGCATGTCATCTAAACATTTGTGCTTCTGTTTTCCCATTGTAAAAAATATTTATGATGAATTCCCATGAAGTGCGAGACCTTGTGATGAGCTCCATAGACTAGACCTATCCACTTACAAGATCATCAAAAGTATTATCTGAAACACTTTATGTTAAAGTCAGTTTCCCCTAATGATCTTGCTTTTACCCTTCCGGTAACTTGACACAGCAACTGTATTGTGATATCCTCAAGGATGGCCCGAAGAAAGAGCATAGCCCTGTCTTCTAAGTCTTCTGTTATTCTATGTGGCAAACCTGTCCAGGTTCTTGGAAACATTGGATGTCTTTAAGTTCTTCACGATGTCAGACTTCCAGGAAGCGTTTAAATGCTAATTTAGATTTGTTAGCATAGTTTAAAAATGAATCCATGTACTAATTTCAAACTTTTCTAAGTATTCACTAATAACATACATGTATCCTGATTTATGCTGAAGTGGGACACAGAGAGGGAGCTTTAAAAAAAAAAATCCTCTGTTTCGGGAAGGGAAATATATATGCTATGCATGCAAGGTTAACGAGCATATTGCCCTGAAAAACTTCTGCCACAATATTGCAATGCAATGCATCGCCTCAGTGTTAATATTTAATAGTTTCTGACTTTTTTCTAATTTGCCTAAGTTTTAGATGACACTCAAGATACTGATCAAATGAAAAATCACAAATTGGTGGCCTCGGGTCTAGGAGACCTGGATTGATGTCAGACCTCTAGAAATCAGTAGAGAGATATTGTAGGAAACCTAGGTCAGTTTAGTGCTTACTGATGCCCTTTCCATTTTGACTTTTTTTGGTGACCATCAGCTTCCTGTTCTAAAATGAATAGGTAAGTCATTCCAGTCCTTCAGATAGAATTTTGGTATAAAAATTTTCCTGGGCTTCCCTGGTGGCGCAGTGGTTGAGAGTCCGCCTGCCGATGCAGGGGACACGGGTTCGTGTCCTGGTCCGGGAAGATCCCACATGCCGCGGAACGGCTGGTCCCGCTAGCCATGGCCGCTGAGCCTGCGCGTCCAGAGCCTGTGCTCCGCGACGGGAGAGGCCACAGCAGTGAGAGGCCTGCGTACCAAAAAAAAAAAAAAAATTTTTTTTTCCTAAAAGTTTCCTTGGAGGCTGGGTTTTACTTAAATATTCCTTCTTTGGTAAGTTCCATGATAAAGATAGTTCCAAAAACATGAATATGATTCTAGTTTTATTATCACTTGGAACTTAATTTTTAAGGTGTGTGGGCATTTTGTGTCAGTTAATGCTATGGAAAGTTGTCCATAGAACCGACAAAAATAGATCATGTGATATTATTTCACCTGTCTTGATGGAGTCATATACTCCATACCAATTTCCGTGATACCTTCTCTAAATTTAAGTGGAGTCTGTGCGATGGACATTGCGTAGATGAGACCAGAGACCAAACATAGTCCCATGGAGATGGCTTTAAATCCAATGTGGCTCAGCCACATGCTCTGATAATTCCAGAAAAAATAGAAGTTTTTCCACCTAGATTACTCACATACCTGAAGTGGAGCTGAATGGATATGAAATATGAGATAATTTGAAACATGCATCCTTGCAGGTGGCTCAAGTGTTTCCAGTTCCTTCGTCCTTCTCTTGCTGGAGCTCAACTCACACCTTCTTGCCCACCATGGATTTTAGAAACAGGCAATTCTTGGCTTCGCCAAGACTTCTTGCTTCATCCTGGACAACCACAGAACACCTGATAGAGCCGCACTAATAATAGATGAGGGTGTGAGACCATTGTCACATAGGGTCAAGTTGTTGATGATGACACACTCATTAGTTGGGTCTAAATAGTGTCAGGTTTAGCAAGTCTGATGGTAAAACATTCCTGATTTAGTAGACATTGACTCAGCATCTGGGACAGTATTTAGGCACATTCTTTATATTACCTTATTTAAGAGGAATGACTCAACGCCACACAATGTTAGAAACAGACCCAGAAACCCCATCCTTTGTCATCCTCAGTAAAAGCTATTTGTGTTGTGGTTTGTCTTCCAATAGAGATGTTTTCCAAGGACACCATCCTTTCGTGTTACATCTATATAACTGCAAAAGACAGGCCTGAGAAAGCATGGCTTTCAGAGGACGCATTGTTTGGTTGACTGAGAATTAGTATGTAGGTGCTGCCGTGATTCACCAGAGCATCTTCCCTTTCAGAGACAGTAAATGGTTTTGGTATCACGGGGGTTGATTCCTTCTTGGGCATCTGAGGGTTATTCAAGTTAAATGCTCCAAGAAAAGGTTTTAAATACATATTAAAAACGAGAGGCCTTTTGATCTTTCCCCATGTAAGCATGTTCATGAAATTCCATATGGTGTGCATGTCTATGGACACCATACATGCACACACATGCACACACAATCTCAGGGCTGAGAGACTTCAGATGCTTCTAACCTCCTCATACTTTGAGAAGTGAATTCTGCAGTGTCCACTGGGAATTCATTTAGATTTTTTGAAGCACTTCCTAATTGCCTAACCTAGATTGTTCCTCCTACACTGTTTTGACCCATTTTTTTTTTCCGGCTGAAAAGAGAATGGCTTACAAACTCCTCACAGAGGACAGGACATTAATTGGTGCCTCAGGGGGATATCAATATACTTTCCTTGGATTTTTTCAGCCATGTCCAGTGGACATTTCTTAAGACTGATTCCGTACTGGGAGCTGGGAGTATGGAGATGAGCTTAAAACGTAGTACAAGTGATAGAAAGGGAGAACAAATTACATGAGACTGGGATAAGCATCATAATTAATGTTAATGAGGATCCTCTAGTCTAGGTCTTTGGCTCTTTGGGACCTTTGTAGTTCCTAGAGTTGATCAAATTAGATATATTGTCGTGGCGACGGGGGAATGATGTTGGCATCAGAACTGGTCTTTCCTACTCTCAGGTGCCAGGTGACTGAATATAATTTAAGTGGGAATTTCACTGAATTTATTTTTGGTAGTTTTCACCAAAAACTACCAAAACTGGAGGGTAGTTTTCAGTTAGAGATTGCAGGTGCCTTCAAGAGTGGGCTTTATCCCAAGGCTTAAGCATCATTTTCTTTTTCTGCTCATTAATTTTGAGTCGTGTTGATGCAGGGTGTAGGGCTATTCCTGGACTAGCTCTGCTGTACCGGAAGCAGAACAGCTTTTTCTCTCTTCATTCAAGCTGCTGGCCTGGCCTTGGATCAAGAGCCCTGGGTGGGGCCGCTGGGACCAGCTTACCTGCAGGGGAGTCCTGGGCCTGGCTGCGCATCACCTTTGGGGATCACCTGGAGCTCAGATGGGGTACCTGAAGCTGTGTGTGGCAGGGAGTGGGGGCTGGCTGATAGACTTGGGAGTCTTCCAAGGCAAGAACCGGGACTTTTTCATCTCTGTCATCCCTAGCAGGTGGCCAGCGTACTCAATAAATGTTTGTTCAATGAAAGGAAAGCAATAGCCGACATTTTTTGAGCCCCTGTGTACGCTAGGAACTTTACGTTGTGTCTCTTTAAAGCAACCCTTTGAGGTATGAAGAGTTGTTCTCATTTTACACATGAGGATGCTGGACTGAAACCACTTGCCCAGAGTCCCAAAGCTAGGAAGTAGTGGCATAAAGGTAAAAATCAAGGTCTGTCTGATGGAGCCTAGCATCCTTCGCCACTTGGCTACAGTGAATGAATGAATTTCTAGGATGGAGTCCCTCTGCCTTTTGAGGTTGAAAGGCTCCCCTCCATTTTTCTTTTTAAACCGTACGCATGACAATTTTTGCGGGTTTCCTCCCGAGCCTTTGGTCTGAGCCCTTCCTGGGCCTTTTGCAGTGGGCCCTAGATGCCCACAGCTCCCTCATAAAGCCACAGACTTTCTACCTGCTGCCTGATCCTGGTGTCCTAGAGAATGCTTGAAGATCGACCTCTGGTTTGTCAAGTAACCTCCACTTGGATTTCTAAAATGCAAATATCTTTGTTATTTGCCCACTTGCAACTCTCCGTGGTTTCCCCATTGACTTTAGGATCAAAGCCAAACTCCTAATTGAGGGATTTCTAGCTAGTCTGGTCCCTCACAGCTCCCCGCATACTGCATTCCACCCGCAATGGCACCTGCACTGTCCCTCCCATTGCCATGCTTTCTTTTTCACCTGAGCTTTTTGCACAGCTGTGTCTTCTTGGACAGCTCATCCTGCACCCAGCTTTTCTCCCCACCTCCCCTGACTCTATCCTGGGTGGCAGTCCCTCCCATGGGTCCCTGTAGTACCCCTTACTTCCTTTATATGAGTACTTACCAAGTTCTTGTAACCCTCTGTTTACTTACCCACATTCCCAGTCTGTATCCTCATGGGCCCGGGGGGAGAGTCATCTTTTTGTCTCCAGTGACTAATGGAGTTGCCTAACACATAGTAGGCCCTAATAAACATTTCTGCATGAACAAATGTAGTGTTCGTGACTCATATCAGGCTTTTAGAGGGGAAGAGCCCAGAAGGAAAAGATATCATTAGCCTTGCCCTTGGTCTAGGTCCCCTTAAGTTAGTCACCGAGTTCATCCACATTCTCCCTTCTAGTACCCTCAGTTTCTGTTCCTTTCCCCCAGTCCGGGTCCTCATTGGCCTCCATCTGGACGATGCTGCAGAACGAATCTCACTGGAGATTGGCTACAGCTTGGACCGCGCAGCCAAACTGCGCCTGCTTTTCCTCATCTCCCTGCCCATCATTCATGCCTTTGGTGCAGCAAATTTACACCCGAAACTGCACCTTCAGGTAGCCAGTAGCTCAACACATTTCTTGAGTATCAACGGTGTGCCACTGGACGGTTCCCACAGTGGATAGGGCCAGGCCTTACTCGGGCTGTGGCCCTCATCTACCACCCCCAACTCAAGCCACTGTTCTAGCGTAAGGAATCTCAGGCCGTCCCACGCACGCTTATTCCTAGCTCTGCGCTTTTGTTTTTGTTGGCCTCTCCGTGAAATGTCTTTCCCATCCTTCTGAACAGTTACTGACCCCTTGAGTGCAGACTGCTTCCAGGGTCCTAAGATTGGTACTCTTGAGTGCCGGATGGGTTGGCCCAGACATATCTGGCCTTTTGGAGACCCCCCAGGGATTTGGGTGGATTCCAAAGGGGTGCTTGAGAGGCTCTGGCTGGACCAAACTCTTCTCTCTCTCTCACCTCAGAGCCTTAGCTGAGTTTGTGAGTGGCAGCCGTGGGTGCTGACCTGGTGAGGATTCTTGGAAGCCTCCTCAGGGTGGTGCTGGGTCCAGTGGGGATGTGGAAATGAGGCACCGCCTGGAGAAGTGAGTTTGTTTGTTTGTGTTTTTTTTTTCCCCACAAATGGACTTAGAACCATATTCCCTGGGGAGCCCTTGAAGCCAGCGTGAGAATTGACCGAGGGAGCGCGTTCTGGCTTTCAATCCCATAATTGTTATAATACAGAAATTACTCACGGCTTTCCATAATCAGGTTTGGGCTATAATAGTGTACTTAAGTAGAGCTCTGGGGTGAGCAGACGTTCAGCGGCACCCTCTGCATACGTCCTTCCTGCCCAGGCTCTTGTGAATGGAGAAAAAAAAGCTGAAGCCTTAGGGAGGAAAAAGGAGGTGCTGCCTTGCCCCAAAGCCCCCTGGAAATGGGGGCCACTGAAAGCCTCAAGGGCCTCAATGTCAGCAGCAAACTGGCACTTGGGCCTTGGGGTTGAATTGCTATTTTATACCTGCCCTTTGAGTAGCTACATTAAATTTGATGTTTTTTTGCATTTGATTGTTGACACTCCCTAAAAAATATAAAATGATAGTTGTCATATCAAAATTAAAGGAATTGCTTAAAACAAAGACATTACATCTACCTACCTAACTTTTCCAGCATTGACATTCCAGTTTCAGTGGAGTAATACGCAGGTAGGGTTAGCATGACCACAGTGGATTGCCATGACGGTTTCCACAAAAACGGAACTGAGTTGCTCGTGTCCCCTTTCTGGTGACATGACCCGGATCGTAAGAGCGTCGGGCATGGCTGGACCCTGGGGTGCGCCCGGAAGCCCTGCTTTTGTCACAAGCTGAGCGGCTGTGGTGTGGGGCCATGGTGCGAGGGTCACCAAGTGACCCTGCTTCTCTCAGACGGTGGGGTCAACTTTGAAAAAAATGCTGAGAAGACTAAGTGAAAAGGAGAACGATTTTAATGGTCCCACTTTAAGGACACACAGAATTACCAGAGGGCTCAGGCACCATCTAGGGTCCTGTTCCCCCAGCCAAAGGAGGAATCACGATTCACAGTATGAAAGCGTGATTGTGATCGGGGAAGTCTGTGCTTTCTGTCTTTGCACCGCCCTGCCCACTCCCCAGACACTCCAAATATTTCCTATCCTAGGATGCCTGCATCCTGATCCTTAGAGATTAGCTCCTAGCAGCAGAGCCAGGCCCACGGACCTTCTCAGAACAACCCCGCCTTTAATTTCTTGGAGGGAAGCTCTTCTCAGCTCACTGCCTGACTACCTAACACATGACTGCCTCTCTTTCTATCAAGCGGGTCCTTCTGATATGCCAGGCGCCTCTCCACTGCCAGCCTGGATGTGCTTGAGTCATGTCAGCCAGCAGCTCCCAGAAACCTACTCTGGGGTCAGGCATCGATGATACAAAAGTAAGACTCACTCCCTATGCTCAAAGAAGAATGAATGCTTCTAGAACATAACTTGCATTTTGGTAGCGATCCCTGATTCTCTCAAATCCTGCAAGGCTCAGAGGAATAAATCTGAGGTGGTGTTTTTGGGGGCAAAACATATTGGAAAGGAAATCTGGACTCAGCAACCCTTGAATTGCTCAACTGACATCGCTCTGCCCTCCCTTTATACTTACAAACTCATCTCTGAGCATCGATTTCAGGGCCAAAAAGGAGGATGTCATCATTGGTTCCCAGACAGTCCACCAACTCATAACTGAAAGTGATAAAAAAAATGATTGAGATTGTACTTGGTGACTTGTGCCCTAGGAGAGATGTCCTTTGTCCCTTTAGTGGTGGCGTCTTCCTGGGGTGGCGGTGGGGAGTCGGACTGAGCATAACTTCTGTCTTTATAAATGGGCCTTACTTATGGACGTTCTTATCAACGTGCTCTGACCTGGTCATTGTTTTCAATATTGAAGATTGGGGAAATGTGGGAATTATGCCATGGGTGAAATAGCTAAGCTTTGAGGCCTACCTAGAACAGGGGCATGGGAAGAAACAAGAATTTGAGAATTGTAATAATTTAATGCTGAAGGTTACAGCAATGCTTAGACATTTCAACTTCTGGTACCATTTGGAAGGCTTTGGATGTTGCATAATGTCCTGAGGAATAGAGAGTTGACCTTAATTGTCACCTAGATCAGTGGTTGCAAGATGCTGGTTGAGGAGCAGAGCCTGCCTGTGACAAAGATTTCACCAGTCTGAGCAAAACGGAAAAAGAGGACAGTGAAGTGTAAGGTTCCTAATAGGACTTTCGTTGACTTTTCTTTATTCTGAGATTATATCCTTCTTTTGTCTTTATTGTCAAAATGTCATCTTATGGAAATAATGGTGGTAGGTGGTGGTAGTCGCAATTTTAAAAAATATTCTTGCATTGCAAAATTGGCCATTAACCTTATTTTGGTCCTCCCAACATTAAACAAATATATATTGTGTGCTCAAAAATCTCAAAGTCTGAGAACCACTGACCTTGACCACCCATGCAATATTTTGAGTTCTAGGGTTTTTCTTTAGTGACATGTTTGAGTGAGTGCAATCATTTTTGAAAAAGTATATGCAAAAACACTTTCAAAGGTAAACCCAAGCAAAGAAGCACTTCTGAAGAGCCATGACGTACCTTGTTATAACAAAACAACTACTTCATTTTATTAATACATTTATGGTCAATTAACCAACTTGAGGAAATGACTATATTACTCAAGACCAGGGGAACCAGGCCACTGGTTCTCAAACTTGGGCATGCAACAGAGTCACCTGGGGGGCTCGTTACACATGAGTTGTTGGACCCCACCCCCAGAGCTTCTGAATCAGTAGGTTCGGGATGGCGCCTGAAAATCTGCACCCGTAACGAGTTCCAGGGTGATGCTGACGCTGTGCTCGGGTCCACATTTTGAGAACCACTGGAGCAGGCCCCTGATTCTCTACCTTAGCTGCACATTGGATTCACTCGGGGAGTTAAAAAAATAGTAAGAATGATGCCTGGGTCCTACCCGCAGAGATTCTGATTTAGTTGTTTGAGATACCTTGGGTACTGGGATTCTTAAAAGGGTCCAAGTGATTGGCCGAGTTTGAGAACCACCGGACTAGGTAACGTGTAACTCTGAAAATCTTTGTGACTTAACCACAAAAGTTTATTTCTCATCCTATGCACCCAAAGAGGATGTAGAGAAGAGGGAAGTGTTCTGATTCACACAGTCCCTCAAGTACCCGGGCTAGTGTGGTCTACACCACTGGGAACTAATGACCTCTGTCCCTGCAGCAGAGAAAGAAGTAGGCTGCTAGTTCCTCGGTGATTCAGCCCAAGAGTGACACAAAGTGGCTGAGCAGAAGTCATCATGTGCCCTAATTGTAAGAGATCTGGGAATATAGAGGAGCACATGGCATTGGGGAAGGAGTAAGTTTCTCTGGTGCATTGGTAGTTCCCTGGTAGAGTGAGACCTGATACACATACTCTTCTAAAAGCTGGCTTCTCGGTTGTTACTTTTACAGTGACTTTTTTTCTGTCATAAAATGCTTACTTACTGTAGACAATTTAGAAGACACCAGAAAATCTAAGGAAAAGAAATCCCTACAGCCCACTACCTAGGGATAACCACTCTTTGTTTCTGGTGTGTATCTTTCCAAGAATTTTTTTCTATACACATTCTTTAACACGGTTAATTGTTTTAAAAAAATTATTTTGTAACTGTTCTTTTAACTTAGCATTTTCCCTTTTTTTTTTTTTTTTGTGGTACGCGGGCCTCTCACTGTTGTGGCCTCTCCCATTGCGGAGCACAGGTTATGGGCGCGCAGGCTCAGCGGCCATGGCTCACGGGCCCAGCCGCTCCGTGGCATGTGGGATCTTCCTGGACCGGGGCATGAATTGGTGTCCCCTGCATCGGCAGGCGGACTCTCAACCACTGCGCCACCAGGGAAGCCCTACCATTTTTAAAAAATTAAGTTAAATATGATTTAAATACACTATCAATGCTATTGCATGGCTATGCTACCATATAATTGGTCATTCCCTCATAGTTAGATATTTTGGCTATATTTTGTCAGTAGGGTAGTACTTGCAGGTAGTACTTGCATGGACATCTTTATGAATGACTTCTTTTCCTTCGTCCTTCTGGTCACTTGGATAGATTTCTAGAACTAAATGAACAGCTTTATTTTAATGATCTGTTATTGTACAGAAACTGTCTCTACACTTAGCAACATGTATTTAGTCAGTGCAAGGCATTGGTGGAGAAATTATTGAACTTGCTTCCTGCCTTCAAGCAGCTCAGAGTCTAGGTAGAGACACAACCAGCTCTGATCTTAAAGAGAAGGAGAACTATAGTTATCTCTACAAGTGGTTTCCAAAAAACCTTCCTTCTTAGGGCACGTGAACACCTAGAAGAAGAATTCAGGGCTCCCTGGGAGTCAAAGACAATGGTTCTAATCAGGGCTTGCCTTCACAAGGCTACGTGACCTTGGGTGAGTTGTCTTTTCTAGGCTTTGGTTTTCTCATCTTTAAATGAGGTCATTGGATTAGGTTACTTCTAGAGATGCTGTTTTATGCCCCTTAAATAGTTAAATGGTGTGGGTAAGCATGAGTGTATACTTTCCTTTTTTAGGTGTCTAATTATGTCTAACAATCTGGGACAGTTTCCATGGGACTTGCTGGAAGGCATTGAAGTTGCCCAGGGTCCATTTCTGACTTGGGCTGTCTAGCATGACACCTTTGTACAAACCAAATTACTGATGAAGGAGCAGGGTCCAGGCTTCTTGCAAAGAGGAGCTGAGAAATGAAGAGCTTTTAAAAGGAGGAGCTTTTTAATGGAGGAGCAATTTAGTTGGCATTGGAAATGGCTATTGATGGTAACAATATAGCTCTTACCAGCTGTGTGTGAGGTATATCCAAACTCATTACATACATTATTTCATTTAAATCTTCTAAAGCTCTGGGAGGTAAGTGGTTTTTTTCCACATAAGGAACTTGAAGCTCAAAGAGGAGATTTGAACTGCTTTAGGGTGTCGTCCCAGGGAAAGTGAGGTCATGGCCAAATGCAAAGAAAAGCAAAATAAGCTAATTTTGGTGTTTTGAGTCTGAAGGCTTAGGTCAAGGTCTAATAAGGGTATTTGATGAGATTTCTTTAGAAAGATAATTGTGTTAATAAGAGCTTTAACCTTGGTGTTGTGTTTATAAACTAAAAACCTCCCCCGCTCCCCTACCACCTCCTCTTAACCCCAGTACATTTTTTTTCTTCTGTCACAAACTTGTATCTTTTCCCTCCTGCAGTTTTTTGTTTTCATGGGGGTGCTTTAGGATGAGACAAATGAGGCCTTGACCCACAAAAATCACTGGTAAAAGTTTGGAATCTCAAGTACATTTTGCCTATGGAAAATGTACAGAAACAACTGCTAGGGATCCTGGGGCAACCCTACACTCTTGTTCCCCCAAATGTGACTGAGCTGTCGTAGAGGAGCCCTTCCCTGTGTTGACAGCGAAGGACTATGGAAATGGGAATGGCCAGGTTGCAGGGAGGAGCAGTGATTCTGGCCAGGCCCCAAGTTTGGAAATGGCAGAAATTTGTCTTTGGCACCACCTTGCTTGTCCCTCAGCGTCTTTTGCCCCATATTCCCTAATTTCTTAATAATAAGCAATCTGTCTATGATACTTACTATATTCTAGGCTCAGTTCTAAGCATTTATATATAATAACTCATTTAATCTTCATGATAACCCTATGATCATCATTCCCATTTTATGGACGAGGAAACTGAGCTCCAGAGGGTTCAGGTAGCTTTCCCAAGATCTCAGTTGGCCAGTGATGAAGTTGGGATTTGAACCTGAGCAGTGTGCTGGCAGAATCCACAGTCTTAAAAATGCTGCTACCCAAAGTCATTCAGGGCAAGCCCCGTCCGGCCCAGTCCTACCCCTCTGAATGGTCTGTGTTCCTGAATTAACCACAGCCTCCAGCTCCCAATCAAAACCCTGAGTCCCTTCTTGTAGCAGGTTGCTAATCTGCCACTGGTATGTGAGTGATGAATACAGAGACTTCAACTTCACAGAAGAGCTTCTATTTATTTATTTATTAACAACGTTTAATTAAAAAAATTTTTTTTTAAAGATTTATTTTTATTTGGTTGCCCTGGGTCTTAGTTGCGGCATGTGGGCTTGTTAGTTGCAGCACGTGGGCTCCTTAGTTGTGGCAGGCGGGCTCCTTAGTTGTGGCACATGAACTCTTACTTGGCGGCATGCATGTGGGATCTAGTTCCCTGACCCGGGATCGAACGCAGGCCCCCTGCATTGGGAGTGCGGAGTCTTAACCACTGAGCCGTCTTCACTTTCCACTGACCATCTGAACCACTGAAACATCTTCACTTTTACCTCCCAGTTTTCATAGGGGCTTCATCGTTTGCAAGGATGCAGAGCAAAGGAAGCAAAAAGTATGAGGGAGGTTTTGCACATAGAGCCTTAATAAATTAAAGATATCAGGGCTTCCCACAAGCCCATAGAACATAATAGCTATTTATTGAGCTCTTGCCTCGTGCTAGGCTCTTTCTTCTCATTCTGCACAACACGTCTGTGAAATATGCACATTGTTATCACCATCTTTCAGATGAGCAGAGTCTCAGAGACTTTAGGCAGCTTGTCCAAGATCACACAGCAAGTGAATAGCAGAGCCAGAATTGTCCTGACGCCGGTGTTTGCATACTTAAGGACCCTTTCCCGGTCCGTTTTCTGGCTTGTGGATGTTAATTACATTCTGCCAGGAGCATCTGTGCAGGATCAGAAATTCTGTCTTGACTCCTATTGTTTGCATGCAAATTACGGCTTGCTGCTGTAGATTCGCTTCCTTTCAAGCTCAGCGCTGTGACTGCAACCGGGACAGAGTTTTTCGCTGGCTTCCCTGGCAGCTGCCCTGCCAGCATTGCCTCATTCGAGTCCTACTGCCGCCTGACCCGGGAGGGAGGGCTGAGAAGTGCCCAGCCCAGTTCCGCAGGCCAGGAACTGCCTGGCCAGTGACTCCAGCTTCGGTTCCCTGAAAAAGCGGGCTTTTCTCAGAGAGGCTTTACCCAAGAGGAAGGAAAAATATGGCAATTGAGCTTCGGCTGCCCTTAAACCCTGTGATTTTAGTCCCTGTCATTTAGTGAATTCCACACATTACTCAGCTTCTCCATTGTGTAGCTGGAGGAAATACTCATGCTGTGTCATCTTGAATCGTCAGTGGGCAGTTTTCTCCCTGCTGAGTTTACTTTTTTGTGTAGTTTGAGGTTTCAGGACCAGATTGGGTGTCTGGGTACAAAAACAGTTCAGAAACTGTTTTCTCTCCAGCCCCTTTCAAGGAGTAGCCCCTGAATGGTTTGGGCAAGTGAGTAGGGATGTCCGACGCTCAGGGGAGGGAGGGATTAGATGAGGCTAAGGTCAAGTTCTCACCAGGAAGGTTAAAGAAATCTGAGTTGGTGCTTCTGGGAAGAATGAACAAAATTCTGGGCTTTCTCGCCTACTTGGAATGTAGGCAGCAAACACAGGAGGTGGGGAGACAATGAGGAAACCGTTTGGCTGGAGAATTGGTTCATTAGGGAGCACAGGGTGGACTAAGTTGGAAGGGACCTCGTGGCCTGATTTCATAAAGAGGACGGACTTGGGTGCCCTGCAGAGGGACTGGGTTTTATCCCGGACTCGATGGTGGTGCGGGCACTGCAGTTTTGAAAAGGAAGGGTCATGGTGAAAGCAGGGATGTAGAACAATCACTTTGGAAGTTGCTGGAGGGAGAGACAGGAAGCTGGGAGGCTAGCAAGGCAGCGATTTCATTCATAACAGGTCCGAGGGGCTGAGGCCCCGGCGGGGGAAGTGGCTGTGAAGTAGGAAGCGAGGAGACAAACGCCAGTCACATGGAAGAGTCCACAGAGCCGGACTGTGGTGAAGGCAGGGGAAACAGGACTCGGATGCCTTCCAGCGGCTGCTTTGAAATCATTCAAAGAAAGGAGGTTTTGATTTAGAGGGGAATGTGCAGCTTTTTCTTCTTTAAAGTAAACTTTTAAATTCAAATATAACATCTATCCGTGAAAAGTACACATCCCGTGAGTCGACACCTTGATGAATCTGCACAGTGAACACGTTTGTGCAACCAGCATCCAGGTCGGGACTCTGAGCATAGCCAGCACTCCAGCACCTTTCCCTCTGTGCCCCCTGCCTTTCCCTCTCCCCTTCTGCCGAGGAGACCACCATTCTGACTTCCCATATCTTCAATTACGTTTGTCTATCACTCCATAGTTGTGAAATCCATTTATATGGTTGCATATAGATATAGTTCAATATTACCGTCCCAATATTCCACTCTATAAATTTAGCACAGGGACTTCCCTGGTGGCGCTGTGGTTAAGAATCCACCTGCCAATGCAGGGGACATGGGTTCCATCCCTGGTCCGGGAAGATCCCACATGCCTCGGAGCAAGTAAGCCCGTGCGCCACAACTACTGAGCCTGCTTTCTGCAGCCCGAGAGCCACAACTACTGAAGCCCATGTGCTGCAACTACTGAAACCCGTGTGCCTAAAGCCCGTGCTCTGCAACAAGAGAAGCCACCGCGATGAGAAGCCTGCGCACCGCAATGAAGAGTAGCCCCCGTTCGCCACAACTAGAGAAAGCCCGCGCACAGCAACGAAGACCCAACACGGCCAAAAAAATAATAATAAAAATTAAAAAAAAATAAATTTAGCACAATGCAGTTAGCTCATCTACTGTTGCTCTGTCGACGTCTGAGTTGTTCCCTGTTCAGAGCTATCAGGCCCAGGGCTTTCAGGAGCAGCCTTGTTTGTGTCTTTTGTGCACACAAACACATGACTTGCTGGGTCATAGGGCGTATACGTGTGCAGTTTACATAGATGCTGCCAAACACGTGCTTGGGTTTTGGCAGGTTGAATTTTAAGTGGCAGCTCTAAAACAAGTTGGAAGGTGGCATTAAAGCCGCAGATTAGAGATGAGTTCAAATGTAGTGTCATGAAAGAAAGCCATAGCAACATCTTACTTTGGAGATGCAGCTCAAAGCCACTTTTGTCCTTGAGCAGCATATTGGAGCTGTCAGGCGAGGGGACCACACCCATCCCAGCAAAGAACTGCCAACAGTCCTTTTAGGTTTCCTAGACTCTAAGCTACGAGTATCCCTAGGCCAAGTTTCTTTGCCCACCCCACCACCCGTCACCTCCGGAATATGTGCCAAAAAAAATTTTTTTTAACTTTCTGTTTTTCCTGAAAAGTTGGACTTTTCCCTGGGTTTATGACATGTGCTCCATTGTACTAATCCATTCCTCACAGTTCCATCTCTCAATTTGCATAATTGCTGTAATTTTAACATTTTGGAAATCATGCCGTGGGGGAGGGATGTGAAGAGATCAGACAGTTTCTGCTACAGCTTAGCTGATGACTGACTGATCAGGGTGCCCACAGATCAGTGCAATGACACGGAGAGCTGGGGAGTGCAGAACAATCTCTGGAAGAAACAGGGTCCAGCAGGAGATGTCTTCTGTCTCCAGGGAAGCTTTTGCTTTCAGACCAGAAAAGGAATTTTCAAACTCCTTTGCATCTTAGGGAAAAAAAAAAAACAAGGAGTTGTGTTCTGTACAACTAAATACTTATGTAGCCCAGATGTTAGCTGGAGGCCTCCCTACCCCACAAGAGCTCTGTAAAATTAGCTCAAACCTCCACCAATTCCATGATCCACGAAAGTCAAAATCCCTCCCTAAGATTGCTCCTAAGTCTTGAGGAACCGAAGCTCTCGGGGCCACGTTGTCCTCTAAAGTTTTGTTATCCGAGCTGGATCTGGAGACAGGCAGCATCGACGTCACCTGAGAGCTTGTTATGAATGTGGCCTCAGTTCCAACCCTAAGGTTTAGACCTACTGATTCAGAACCTGCTTTTCCACAAGGTCCCCAGGTAATTTGTGTGCATGGTACAGTTTGAGAAGCCTGGCTATAGGGGAAGAGAAGGGGCTCTGGAGTCGAACAGATCTGGGTTCAAATCCTACCTCTGCCATTTACTGTTAGGTGAGCTTGACCTTGAGCCTGTCACTGAGTTTCAGCCTCCTCCTGAAGGAGAGGGAGGAGCATGATGGTTCCACCCCCAGTGCCACAGCATATGTAATTCACTGGATTGCCAGTCGTGCACAAAGCCTGGCACATGGAGATTCTCCAGAAACATTCTCCCCGCTTCCCAGAATCACCCGGCCCCAGAAGCCGTGGAATGCCTTCATTCTCCCACATCACAAGGCTTCTAGTGGAAATGTTCTGGAGTATGACCCAGAGATGCCCTCTTGCCTGACTTCAGCAAGGCATGCGTTTAAATTGTTCTGGAGATGGTGACAGACGTGCAAAGCTGCTCACACACTCCTGCTTCCCCAGCTAGCTCGTCTTGGTATCTAAGATTGGAGAAGGGACCAAGCTTTTCTTCCCTTAATCTATGGATGGGTTCATCCCAGTACTAGCATCAGCATATGAACGCAAGTTGTCATGCTTCTAATTTCCGCCGTGTTTAAAATGTTCCAATAATATCACATGTTATAGTGAGGCTAGGGGCCTATCCAGAGAGGAGTGCCTAAGGCAGGAGAGGTGAGGCCTTAGAGAATGACTTTGGTCTCTTGGTTCCAGGCAACAGAAACCAAGCTTGAACGAGTTTGTACAAAAGGGGGCTGGCTCATGGTCTCTAAGAAAGGGCTGAGTCCAAAAGCAGATGGGTAACTAGGCCTCAGGAATGATCCAATCTTGGAGCCTCGAATGTTAAGGAACTTTCTCTCCATTGTACGCTCTGCATCTTTTGGTATGTTGGTGTCATTTTCTATTTTTTTAAATTTTTTTTTTATTTTTGCAGTACGCGGGCCTCTCACTGTTGTGGCCTCTCCTGTTGCGGAGCACAGGCTCCGGACGTGCAGGCTCAGAGGCCATGGCTCACGGGCCCAGCCGCTCCGCGGCATGTGGGATCCTCCCGGACCAGGGCACGAACCCATGTGCCCTGCATCGGCAGGCGGACTCTCAACCACTGCGCCACCAGGGAAGCCCTCATTTTCTTTTTTAATTTTGGCTGCACCACTCGGCTTGTGGGATCTTAGTTCCCCAATCAGGTATTGAACCGGGGACCATGGCAGTGAAAGCGCTGAGTCCTAACCACTGGACCACCAGGGAAGTCCCGGTGTCATTTTCACTGAGCCCTGGATTCTACCACATGGTGAGAAACCTGACCACCATTTACAGTCCACATAGTGGGAAACATGTTCTATATCCATGTATGAATAAATATCTATATCTATGTCTATATTTATATCGCTACCTATGACAGTATAAAGTTGTTCTTCAAACCAAAAAATGAAACAAGACTGGCAATTAGAAGTGCAGAGGGCAGCCCTTCCTTTGAGAGAAATCGGTTTACCTTTCATCTGTTCATTTGGGATTTGTCCCCAAGTTGCCCGTGGCTCAGATGTCTCTCAATGCCATTAGAAAGTAACCAACCCAATGAAAGGGTGAAGAATAGTTTGTAAATTTGGGGTTGTGATCTCTTAAAATGAAGAAGGGTGATGGTACTGAGACAACGGCCCCCTGTGCGGTTTAGAGAAAGGAGACCTGGGGAGTTGGCAAAAAGAAAGTTTGGAATTTGAAAGTGACAAAACCAAAAGCTATAATCTCTTCAACTTCAATCAGCGAGAGCAGGACGGATAGTTTGATCCTGACACCTCCAATGGTAACTTATTTTTACTTTTAAAAACATTTTATTTATTTACTTTTTTTTTTTTTTTCCTTTTTGGCTGCGTCGGGTCTTAGTTGCAGCACATGGGATCTTTGTTATGGCCTGCGGGATTTTTCATTGCAGCGCGTGGGCTCTTCATTGCGGTGCACCGGCTTCTCTCTAGCTGCTGCATGTGAGCTTAGTTGCCCCGTGGCATGTGGGATCTTAGTTCCCCGACCAGGGATCGAACCAGCGTCCCCCGCATTGCAAGGCAGATTCTTTACCACTGGACCACCAGGGAAGTCCTGGGAATTTATACTTAAGGAAAAAGAGCACGTAAGGGCTGAAGAGGCAAGTGGACCTTGGGAAGCCATTCCAATATTTGCACTTTTACTAAAATGCAACACTAAATTAGGAGAATGTCAGTAACATTTGGCATACGTCATAATCAGCAATGATAAGTGTTACATAAATAATTCCCATTGATTTTTCCTTACTTGGTAAAAACTTTTCAGGATTTCTTTCCTCCCTGGTTTTAACAAGGTGCTTGTAAATTCATTGTGTTTTGCTGCTGAAAATATGTATATTATGCCAGCACCAATGGCAGTCTTCATACCCTTGACCGTTTAATACCTCTTTGTTTTTGAGGTATTGTTGAATTCTGTCTGCTAGTTCTCACTGAGACTCAAAGATCTTTTCCAGGGAATTCCCTGGTGGTCCAGTGGTTAGGACTCTGCTTTCATTTCGGAGGGCACCGGCTCAATCCCTTGTTGGGGAACTAAGTTCCTGCAATCCGCACAGCACAGCCAAAAAAAAAAAAAAAACAAAAGGTCTTTCCAGGTCTTTTCTCCCAGCAGGTGAAGTCCCTGGGGAATATAGTTAAAATGCAGATTCTGGGACTTCCCTGGTGGCACAGTGGTTAATAATATGCCTGCCAATGCAGGGGACACGGATTTGATCCCTGGTCCGGGAAGATCCCCCATGCTGTGGAGCAACTAAGTTCATGCGCCACAGCTACTGAACCTGCACTCTAGGGCCTGTGAGCCACAACTACTGAGCCCATGTGCCACAACTGCTGAAGCCTGCGTGCCTAGAGCACGTGCTCCGCAACAAGGGAAGCCACTGCAATGAGAAGCCCGTGCACTGCAATGAAGAGTAGCCCCCGCTTGATGCAACTAGAGAAAGCTTGAGCTCAGCAACAAAGACCCAACGCAACCCAAAATAAATAAATTTTAAAAATTAATTCTTGGGCTTCCCTGGTGGTGCAGTGGTTGAGAATCTGCCTGCTAATGCAGGGGCCACGGGTTCGAGCCCTGGTCTGGGAGGATCCCACATGCCGTGGAGCAACTAGGCCCGTGAGCCACAACTACTGAGCCTGCACGTCTGGAGCCTGTGCTCCGCAACAAGAGAGGCTGCGATAGTGAGAGGCCCGCGCACCGCGATGAAGAGTGGCCCCCGCTTGCCACAACTAGAGAAAGCCCTCGCACAGAAACGAAGACCCAACACAGCAAAAATAAATAAATTAATTAATAAACTCCTACCCCCAACATCTTCTTAAAAAAAAAAAAGTAGATTCTGACTCAGCAGGTGTGGAGTGGGGCTGAGATCCAGGTAACACAGGGGCAGCTGGTGCAGGGACCACTCTTTGAGCACCTAGGCAGGGCTCCAGCATGACACTTTCCTTTCCTTAGTCTGCTTTCTCTCTCCCCATCCTTCAGCAGAAGCCTCTACTTCTTTGCCATCTGCTTCAATTCTCTTCCTAGCCCCCACATTCTTGTCTTCTAGTTATCCCCAACAGGGCCATCTTGCTTGAATCAAATTTCACTCAAATTTGACCAAAAGTGTATTCAGGAATAAAGTCAGAACAACTAGAGTTCCTCACCATTGAGAATAAGGAGTGAAGAAGGGAAAGTCTGGGAGTAACTGGACATAGAACACAGCTCTTAGGAAAGGATAGTCAGCAAGAAATAGGTGTGGTCCTAGGGTCAGGGGATCTCAAGTGGTCCAACTGCTTAAGGACTGGGAGGGTCTGAAAAATGAAATTCTGATCGTGTGAGTGTGACTCAGCTTGTGGTATGAACTTCTTGCACTCACCCATAACTGCTCTCTTCTCCTTGGTACTCACTCCCCCCCAACCCCACACAGTTACATGGAGCCAGGTGGCAAGTTCTGGCCATCGGTGTGTGAGTGGAAGTGATGTGCACGTGTCACACCCTGCTGCTGCATTTACCTCCTGGCGTGAGACCCTCAAATGTTCTCCTCCCCCACTTCATTGACGAGAAGGCCACATTGTCTCAGTGGTGCAGAACAGGACGATAAACCTTTGTCAACCTATTTTGCTGAGTCATCACTGGCCCAGTGAACAAGAATTAAACCATTGCTTGTTGTTGCTGTTAGACATGGGTGGCGTTTGTTACTGCAGCAAAAATGGGCTTAGCCTGACTAATACCCGTCACAGTAAGAGAGGAAAGGGAAACTAGTGGGGGGCACAGAAGCTCTCCCTAGGCATAGATTTAGATCAAAGATAAAATGTGGAAGTGGGACGACCTGCAGAAATAGAACTGGGGAGGAGCAGAGCATTGGGGAAATGCTGAACTCATCAGAAGGGGCTTTTTAAGGTTCTGCCTAGATTGTGAGAAAGAATAAGACGAGGAAAAGCTCATTGCATAGAGGAAATGATGTAAAATGGTCAGGGGACAAAGAGGAAGCAAAACCACTCAACTCCTACTTTGATTCCATTTTCCACAGCAGGGGGAATCATCTTTAATCTAAAAAGGATGAAACAAGCGGCACGCAACGGAAATGATGTTTATGACATTAGACCATGAGCTTTGTCTTGCCATCATCTAGCTAACACTGTACTGGCGTAGTGGTCTTACTCAAGAGTATTTGTTGAATGAATGAATGAAGGTATCTGATGGCGTAGGCAAAGAGTGTCTAACTACTGTAATTGGATTCAAGTCTTTGGGCTCAGATGCATTAAATTCCAATGGCTTGAGGGGAAGTGCAGCTGTGAAAGCAGAAGCAGTGTTAGGAATCTTACAGAAATCAAAGGCAGTGGGAAAGGGAGGGGTCACATTAGAAATTAGAAATGGTGAACGTAGCTCTGAGTTCTTTTAATAAAGGGAGAAGAAAAGGGGGAATCTGGAAACTCTCTTAACAATCAATTACTGTTAACTTCTGGTGCCTTTCTAAAAGGGTCTATAAAATTGATGGCTTATGAATAACTGGGAAATAAAATAGATATTACTGAGAGGCTACCTGTGTTTAGAAATTAGAATAGTTTATTTTTATTGAGGGCTTACTTTGTGTCAACCAGTGTACTGTGTGGATTGAGTCAGTGTTCATCATAAGCCATGTGTGGGGTCACCCTTGGTCACCCATTTTTACAGTTGAGGACGTTGGTCATAAAGAAGACCAGGGTCCACAACTGCTCTAACTCCAAAGATAGCACTCTTTTTTTTTTTTTTTTTTGCGGTACGCAGGCCTGTCACTGCTGGGGCCCCTCCCGCCGCGGAGTACAGGCTCCGGACGCGCAGGCTCAGCGGCCATGGCTCACGGGCCCAGCCACTCTGCGGCATGTGGGATCTTCCCGGACCGGGACACGAACCCGTGTCCCCTGCATCGGCAGGCGGACTCTCAACCACTGCGCCACCAGCGAAGCCCGAGGATAGCACTCTTTACCATGTTGCCACCACCCTTCATTTGTCCAAACTCACCTCATTTCCTCGGGCTCCCCATCTGGCAGAGGAGCCTTTGGGGGAGGGGAGAAGACCCGGTAGAGGGTGAAAGTAAGTTAAAGTTTCTCCACCTGTGGCCACGGGGACCACTGTAGATGCTGCGCTAGACCTACTGAATCAGAGAGGCCCAGGAATCGGCGTCTGTATCCAGTCTCCCTCTTGACCAGGATGTTCAGAACTGCTGGAAGAGGATGGGAAAGGCCGTCCTCTCAGATCCATTTGTGTGAAAGGGGAAAAAAGGAAAATACGTTAGCTTCAAGTAGCCAGTTTCCCTCTTGTTGATTATTGTCCGTCTGTTTTCTTCCCTGTAGCCTTTTTCCATTAAGGGAAAAGCATAGGGCTTATTTGCCCAGAGGGAGGAGAGGACAGATACATAGCAGTTCATGGGGCAGGGAAGGAAGAGTGGGTAATTACTGTCAAGCAGAAATGGAGCATAAAAGCCCTTTGGTGCTCAGAGGAGAGAAAGATGGGCAAAAAGGTGAAATGCAAGTGTCCTGCCAGTGGCTCCCCCTCCCTCCCCATCCAAAAATACGACGAGGGTCTAATCCTTGAACAGCATGGCGGAGAGGGGGCAGGTAGACACAGACACGGGTTTGAGAGAATCCCAAAGCCATTTGCAGCTTCCCAGGCCATGACCTGGACAATCCCAAGCCCTTTAAGACTCACCCCTAGTTCCCCAAAGCCAATGACATATTAACATCTGGTCACATATAAGATGTCTAGCAAGTGTTCCAGAAGCCTCAGTGCAGTTCTAAGCTTTAAAAACTTCAGAAGTATACATTTACCGAACGTATCAAAGAGATGTAATACTTTACAGATGCAATGATTTAAATTTCATTTACACTTAAGGGATTTGTGAATTTGGAACAATACATTTTAAAGTTAGAAATTAGAAAAAAAGAGAGAGAGAGAGATTGGTCCTTCCTGCAGCTGGTAAGCATCGACTGAAACAAAAAATTTTAAATGCATTGTTCCAAATTCACAAAACTAAAAAGGTTTAAAGGAAACTTAATTAAAAATTCAGATTATTTTTTGGGGGGAGAGGGGTACCTTTGCAGCATTTATTTACACTTCTGATACGATAAAAGCTTAACACTGCACTAAGACTTTGGGAACACTGTGTCAGAAGGCAGTTTCTCATCTTTCATCCTGAAGTTAGGTTGCAGTCTGTGTCTGGAGGGAGCTACAGGGCTGGTTGCTGTGTGTTGCTTATCAGTGGTCCACCAGGACTCTGAACTTTAAAATTCTATAATTACCGCCAAAGCCTCATACGTATTTGGGCTTTTTGTTTCTCTGGCTTTTTTGTTTTATAAATTTTGGGTTGTTTTGTAACTTCTTATAAGAACTCTGAGTGCTAGGTAAACCTATTCCCGTAGTGAGGCAAAGGACCTTTTGGGTTTGTTTCTTAACCGAGGAAGCTTTAAAAAATACAACGAACCCCTGTCACCCAACTTCTATCTCTATGATCACTTTTCCTTTTTCAGTTTTTTGCTAAAGTGTTCAAAGCTAATCCTAAGTGTGAGATAAGTGTAGTTTTGTTGGGCTTAAGAAGACAGCTTCCACTGGGGAAATAGAATCAAACAGCATAAGGATAATTGGCAGGGAGAGAGAGACAGAGACAGGGACAGAAAGAGCAAGGGAGGGAGAGAGGAAGACGGCAGAGACTGAAATAGAAGAGCATCTAGAATGAGATCACTATATTTATCCCTGTGCTCCTCTCCTGCCCCATTTCCAGTTTTCTCTACTTCCCACCTACTTTGTTCTTTGCTTTGAAACATCAATGACCTGGGTGACCAGAGGCATCTCTAAGCAGAGGGCTTTCTATTAGAGTAAAACAAAAGGGAGTCTGCACCCTTTCCCACCTCCTCTTCCTCCCTCCCTCCTGTCCGCCTCCCCTGCAAGTTCACAGTCTCACTGCCAGTCCTTCAAAGGACTGGGTGGCTTCCTTCTCCTTTTCTGCACAGAAGGAACTTGACTCTTAGTCCTGGAATGCAGCCATTTTTCCTTTGCTAGCAAGGCTTGGGAACACGGAGGGAAAGGAAGGGATAGAGAGAAAGGGATCTGTTACTCCTTAGGGACACCTCACCCTGGAACAGCATTTCCCCCAGACTCTCGTTCTATAAATGTCTAGAATTTTGAGTAATGAAACTAGGATTTCCTCAAATAAAGATCCTCAAATTAGTGTGGGGCATATTCATAATAAATATTAGCCTATTAAAAACTCTGAGATGATTTACAATGATAATAACTTGACTTAACTCTGCCTTATCCACTTTAGTAGCAGAACTTTTTTTAGATTACCTATTAATATCTCATGGGATACTAGCATTGTATAACGTGCAGTTTGGGAAAGGCTGAATGTCCTGAAATTATTCCTTCTAATCTGAAATCACAGGACGGGATATATTGCCTCTCCTAGCTTGTTGAGGGATAGCTCATTCCGTTTGGAGGGTCAGGGGTGATGGAATATCAGCAAAGAGAGTCAGAGCAACTAAGGGGATGGCGGGGTCAGGCTAGAAGGAGAACACATGGTTCCCGAGGGCCATTGTGGCTACTGGCTAATGCCGGCAAAGTTATCAGACAAAACAGAAAGAAGGGGTTACCTGGGTCCTGGGTGGCAGCTCTAGAGCTCATGTAAGATCCTTTAGAGACCTGAGATAGGGCCATGCAGACCATTATTGGTGGTTTAGGGCACAGGCTTCTCAGCAAGGGTGACCTCAGACCTGCTTCTAGAGCAAAGACAACGTCATTCCTGAAAAAGGAATACAAAGACCACCAGCCCAAGGGAGTTACTCATTGGCCCAGGAGTTAGAAAAGCAAAAGGAAAAATAATCCAACATTTATATATGTACGTAATCATTATTTTTACAACAAGCATCATCTTTAAAGAACTATCTCTTTACCTTTGCCAAATGTTTTAAAAGTAAAGCCAATCTCAAAAGACAGCTCAACGTTTAAGTGATTTCATTGCTCACCTTTAGTACTTTCAAAGTATGTCTTTCCCATAGATCTGAACTTTGATTCATCCTCAGAATTTTGTAAACACCACTCTGTTCCTCGCTACATAATTTGTTTTCTTTTAAAAGCCTAGATTCTAAAAAAAAAAAAAAAAGAATAGATAAATAAATAAAGCCTAGATTCTTATAGAAAAATTAAGAAAAAGTTGAAAACCTATTAAACTTTTAATTTTGAAATAATTATAAGTTCACAGGGAGTTGCTAAAATAGTATATAAACTACCGTGTATCCTTCACGCAGCTTCCCCCAATGGTGACATCTTTTATAACTACAGCACAGTATCAAAACAGGACATCAACATTGCTACAATGCTGTTAACTAGACTGCACACCTTATTCAGTCACCAGTTTTTATATGCATTTGTGTGTGTGTGCAGTTCTTTGCAATTTTAGATTAGACTCCAATGTTTTACAAACCCTTTCCTTCCTTTGAGCCCTGTAATCGTTGCTTGAGTTCAGATCTCAGTGTTTCTCGCATGGAGGATTCCAATTATCCCAGCATCCTCTACACTTCCCTGTACTCTCTCTCATCTATCATATACTCTCCTGGCAGAATTATCTTTCCAAACTATAAACCCCATTTATCTCCCTGCTTTAAAGCTTTTAAGAACTCCCCTGTTCTTCCAAAGATGAAATCTAAACTGATTTCTGATTTTGCCCTTGGATGTCTCTCCCTGGCTCCATCTCTCTCTCACTCATAATCTGCACTCCAATCTCACTCCTTGCTGCATTCTCACTAGGTCTGTGCCTTTGCACAGGCTGTTCCTCCATCCTGGAGTGCCCTTCTTGCCTTTGTGCATCTGAAAAATTCCAACTGCTCCATCGAGATTTGCTCAAATGGTACCTCTTTCTGCAAACCTTCCTCTTCTTTGCTCCCATAACTTGCTTTTCTTGCCTCTTAATTCAGCACTTCTTGCATAGCTGTTATACTCATGTAGGCATATGTCAAGAATATATTCAAGCCATAGACTCCTGACTATAAAAAGTGGCTTAAACTAGTGGGGGTTATTTTTTCATAATAAGATATGCAAAAGCAGGCAGTTCACGGATGGGAAGTGCATGCAACAATGTCGTCAGGAATGCGGAGACTTTCTAAATGACTCCACCATCCCCAGAGTCTGGCTGGTCCCCTCTTCCTCACAAGGTGGCTGCTGCGTCTTGCCTACATTCCAGACAGGAAGCAAAAAAGTTCCGTCCAAATCTTTTCATACAATGTCAAACACTTTTCCAGAACGCTGTTCAACAGACTTTTGTTTATATTTCATTGACCTTAACTGTATTACATAGCCATTTCTAGCTAGAAGGAAGGGTAGATGAGTGAGTATTTAGGTCCCCAATCTCTATAGCAGAGGAAGGCAAAGGGAGAAAAGAGTTGGAATTAGGTGTATAGTGAGTCAGCCTACAAAACAGTACCCCCAGTAGACTAAGGACCATCTTCCAGAAGACAGGAATATTCTATTCATTTTTGTCCTGAATCCCTAGTGCCTAGAACAGTATTTGCCCTTGGAATACACTTATTCGAACTCTCACAAGTATTTGAATGAACACATGCATGAAACGTACCAAGGATTAAGGAAAACATTTAAGAGTTGTTATTATTATTTTTAATCAGGCAAAGAAGGTTGTTTCCCATCCAGCAATCTAATGCAATGCAATGCACGGGTATACAGGCACGAAGAGGTAAGGATTTGTGCTATAAGGAAGAGTTCCAGCAGCAGTCAGGGCATAAAGTCTCAGGTCCATTCTCTGCCTTTCTCTGTAGGTTACTGTGTCTTACTAGTGGGAGGAAAAAGGAGGGCAGATTATAGGGCAAAGCCAACAATGTTTTGGAGTATCCAGTGAGGGTTAGAAGCATGGAGGAGGAAGGAGGAGAGTAAACTCAGAGAGGGGGAGCAAACCTAGGAATTGGCATGAAACACTGGAAATTTCTTTCTCTACATTTTAATTCCCTTTCGTTACCCAAGCTCTTCAGTAAAATGAACCTTGCATATACAGCCCTATGAGGTGGTGCTATGGGGGCCGCTGGGGTGAGTCTCTAAGGGAAGGTTGGGGTTCCCACCTCAACCTCCAGAAGGCCAGCATGGCAGTAGTAACACTGCATGGACATGGATAAGCCTGAACTTGCTGGGGCTGGACCAACTGAAGAGAGTTGGTCAGCAGCCAACAGCACTGACAGAAGCAGGACGGTGCACCCTCTGCCCAAAGGATGACTAAGGACCAGACCTGGGACTTATGGCAAACCCTATCATCCCAAAATATACTCAAGAAGGGAGTCTCTGGCATGGGGAGTAGGGGTGGAAAGAAGGATGCTAGAATTCAGCTCTGAATTGTGACCTTCAGCAAGTTATCATCCTTTCTAAACCCCACAGGGCCTATATCCTAGGGTTAGTGTGAGGAGTAGATGAGAAAATACATGAGAGACACTTAGAATATATTTTGTGCTCAATAGTTACAACTACTGTCTTGGAAATATGTTAGAAAGTTCTACTCCTGTTCTTACCTTCATTATAAGCAAGGGGAAACTGAATGAAAAAGGTGTAAAGGTACAGCAAAATACTGCCACAGTACTCTAGGATAGTTCTGTATTAGCCCTTAACATATTATTCAAAAATTATTTTTGTATCAGTTTCCACCACTAAGACCATTATGTGGAGATAGAGGGCTGGCTAAGCCATCTGGTATACCCGATACACACAGCACAGTGCACAGCACACAGAATTGTCCAACAAAAGTTTGTGGAACTGCATTGTCACACAGCTAACCTCTTCACACTGCCTCTCTTACTGTCGTGACCTCTCCCCAACCTCCACCCTCCCTTCTGGCCATTTGGAGTGTCCTGGGAGCCCTGGAGCTGGCGTTTTCATTAAACAAGGACTTCCAAGGGACAACCACCCTTTCCCTTCCTGTCCATTCTTGGGCAAGCCAGAAATTCTCAGTTCACAACAGGAAACCAATAGCTTTGTGCTATCAGAAGACATTTCCTTCACAGCACAAAACGTCTGAGTAATAATTTTGAGCCAGGCTTCACCCATTTCCTGTGGAAGGAGGCAAATTTGCCTATCCCTGTCCTGCAGAGCCCTTACTTTCCAGTCCTGCAGTGATGCAATGCCTTCTGCACTGGGAAGATGGGCCGCTTTTTTCCCTTTGCCACACCACATCCAGCATCCTGTCTAGCAGACTCATTTGGGACGGTTTTTCAACATTCATGCAAAACAGAGTCACTGTGACTAATTTGTCCTGTTGCCTGAGTGTGCTTCATAGGCAGCTTTGGGAGTAAAAACTCCTGGTGTAAAGAAAGTCATCGCTGGGACTTCCCTGGTGGCACAGTGGTTAAGAATCAGCCTGCCAATGGAGGGGACACGGGTTCAAGCCCTGGTCTGGGAAGATACCACATGCCGCGGAGCAACTAAGCCCATGTGCCACAGCTACCGAGCAGGCGCTCTAGAGCCCGAGAGCCACAACTGTGGAGCCTGTGTGCCACAACTACTGAAGCCCGTGCGCCTAGAGCCCATGCTCCTCAACAAGAGAAGCCACTGCAATGAGAAGCCTGCACACCGCAATGAAGAGTAGCCCCCGCTCACGGCAACTAGAGAAAGCCCGCACACAGCAACAAAGACCCAACCCAGCCAAAAATAAATAAATTAAATAAATAAATAATAAAAAAAGAAAAAAGGAAAGAAAGTCATTGCTTTCTCTGAAAGTCAAGATCCAGTTTGGCAACCAGGAATTCACAGATGTTGGAGGCCATAAAACGTCTGTGGAACTGATGCTCAGTAGCTCCCTTATTACTGATTTGGTCTGTAGGGGAAAGTGGCCATTAGACTGTGGGGTAGAAATGAGCTTTGTTCATCCCACTGTCTCGGGGCAGGGGTTAGAGCACCTGGCACAGATGACACTGTATAGTCTAAAACCGCTAAAAGAGAAGACTCTAGTCCTCCTTCGTGATCACATTAGATCTTCTAATATTAAGGCTGGAAGAGTTGAGACATTCTTGTTCAGTTGCCCCCATTTTACAAAAGGGAACACTGAGGCCTGAAAAGGAAGATAACCTCCCCAAAGCTGCAGAGCAAATCAGTGGCCAAACCAGGTTAGAATTCAGGTTTCTTCATTTTCAGGACCATGGCATCCCCAAAGATGAATACTTTGAATCCCTTTCTTCTAATACTGTCTTACAAACTGTCTTATGTGGACACCAGGGCTCACGTACAAGGTAATAGAACTCTGCGTGTTTCTAAAAGGAAAAGCCAGCAGGAGCTCCCAGGTTCTAGAGAGAATTTAGACCAACCTCTTTCTTCCCACATCATCTTAGGCAGGAAGCAAAGGAGCAGTGGTATAGCTCTGGGCTTCTTCTGAGCATCCCTCGCTGGAGATATTTAATGTTTCCTAGGAAGTGCTAATGACAAGGGTAGTTATCAGTGAGCTCACCTGGTAGAGGGTGACCCTGTCAGAAGGCAGTTAAAGCATCCCTCCTTTCCTGATAGCAGTGGTTCACCACACTGATGGGGGCTCAAGTTGGAAAGACAGAGCAGGAGTGTCGAGCAGCCCATTTATCAGTGCTAAAATCAGCATTGGAAACATGTAGCACAGATGGCAAGGATGCAGAACCCGTAGAAATCAGTTGACTTAAAGAAGCACATTGGGCAGTGCAAAAGCCAAGGCTAAAAGTCCATGATAAGTTCCCTGAAGCAAAAAGGGGATGTCTCGGGCTTCCCTGGTGGCGCAGTGGTTGGGAGTCCGCCTGCTGATGCAGGGGACACGGGTTCGTGCCCCGGTCCGGGAAGATCCCACATGCCGCGGAGCGGCTGGGCCCGTGAGCCATGGCTGCTGAGCCTGCGCGTCCGGAGCCTGTACTCCGCAGTGGGAGAGGCCACAGCAGTGAGAGGCCCGCATACCGCCAAAAAAAAAAGGGGGGGGGATGTCCCACACCTGGTGGGACAGTGATGGTGTAGAACGCACAGGCCATCATATGCACTAGATCAGAACCATTCTTCCCAGACTGGTTACAGGGTCTCACCAGTCCCCTAGGGGAAGAAGCTTGTGCCATGGTTGGATATAGGTATGTACATACATTTTCTCTCGTTTTCAATTCATACAGCGGGCCTCACCATTGTCTTTCTTTTTATTTTTTGGCCGCGCTGCGAGGCATGTGGGATCTTAGTTCCCCAACCAGGGATTGAACCTGTGCCCCCTGCAGTGGGCTTCACCATTTTCAACATGTGCTTTTGCCTTTACATAAAGTCCAGAGATAAACGCCCATCCAGGTATTATTATTGATAAATACTTTATCAAGCAGGTTCCCAAGAGGGAACGAATGGAACACTCAAATTTGGATAATTTGAGGAGGATTTGATAAAGGGAGAGATTATATAGGGGTGGAGGTTAGGGGAGTGGTGCAGTGATCTGGGGCTTGTACAGCTCAAAGGGGCAAGGAAAGGGATCAGTCACAGGAATTGGAGGGAGAGGGTCTTACACAGAAGATGCTTTGAGAGGAGCAATGACTTTTGGTCAAGAGACACAGTCAATTGCAGGCAAGTTCAAAGGGAGAAACCTGGAGTACAAATACACTGACCTCACTCTCTTCCTGGGGTCTCCCACTGGCCAAACCCAGCAGGAAGGTAGAGGACCAGGGGGCATATTGATGCAGTGCATACAACTCAGCTTCCTGGGCACAGATGAGGGTGGGGAATGGTGGAGGTCAGATCAGAAGGGCCAACAGGGACTTCCCTGGTGGCACAGTGGGTAAGACTCCATGCTCCCAGTGCAGGGGGCCTGGGTTCGATCCCCGGTCAGGGAACTAGATCCCACATGCATGCCACAATTGAGTTCGCATGCCACAATTAAGGAGCCAACCTACCACAACTAAGGAGCCCATGTGCCACAACTAGGGAGACCTCCTGCCACAACTAAGACCCAGTGCAACTAAAGCAATAAATTAAAAAAAATAAAAATTAAAAAAAAAGCTAACAAGAGGCCTCTGGCATAATCACTTGGACTGGACAGTCTCTAGCTGACACTGGCTATTAGCTGTGACATCTGCCATGCCTACAAGTCTTTTAGCAAGATTTGTGCAAGAAGGATGAGGCCAGACATGTTTCCCTTATTTTCAGTGAGGACCTTGGACCCAAATCCCTCTGTGGACCCTGGGGCCCTGGCAAGCTACCCAGGCCCACATGTGAGCCACAGAACTCTCCTGGCTCCTCTGCTCTAAGCCAGAAGTAAATAAAGGCTGAGTAGCCTCTTTGGCCCCTTTCCCCAAGGCCCACACCCTAATCTTGGCCCTTGATATCCAAGGGTGAGAAGAGGCAAGGCAGAACAAGGAGGAACGTCTCATTAAGGGGAAGAGAGTGTTTCATTTCTTCCTAAAGTTTGGAGCAGCTGGCCTAAGCCGCCCACTGCTGTTCTTTCCTGGGGTGGGACCCCTCCCAGGTGGGAGACAGCCCCAGGCCCGTCACACTCCAGGTGCACCAGAGTCAACTTCTCCAGCGTGGAAAGCCCAAGAGAAAGACCAGGTCATTACAGAAAGTTAAAAAAAAAAAAAAAAGGTTGAGCTAGTTTTATAAATTATAAAAGTAATACATGCTTGTGGTAAAATTTTCGAAATTAAAAATACAGAATGGTCTAAAACAGAAAGAAAACTTTTGCCTCTCCATCCTCCCGTGCCCAAGGCCCACTCACCATCCTCATTTCTTAGAGCTTAAAACTGTCCTAGGTTCTTATGTTTCCTTCTGTAACTTTATATATGATTTAAACATTTTTAAACATTGGCAGGATCATGTTATGCATGCTCTCCTGCATATTGTTTTGTTTCATTTTAGGCACCCGACCAATATCTAGGCTGCTAGAACTATAGTCACTTTCTTTCTTTTTAAATTAATTAATTGATTGATTGATTGATTTTGGCTGCGCTGGGTCTTCGTTGCAGCGCGTGGGCTCTCTAGCTGCGGCGCGCGGGCTTAGTTGCGGTATGTGGGATCTTAGTTCCCTGACCAGGGATCGAACCCAGGCCCCCTGCATTGAGAGCGTGGAGTCTTAACCACTGTGCCACCAGGGAAGTCCCCCTGTAGTCACTTTCCGAAGGTGGTCCAGTCTTGGTGAG
Source organism: Aethalodelphis obliquidens (assembly GCF_003676395.1). Taxonomy (NCBI): domain Eukaryota; kingdom Metazoa; phylum Chordata; class Mammalia; order Artiodactyla; family Delphinidae; genus Aethalodelphis; species Aethalodelphis obliquidens. Next base: position 6,365,661 of record NW_020838009.1, read on the forward strand.
GTCAGGACGGCTGTGGTCCCCACTTCCTCATGTAGTCATCCACTAGCGCCTTCTTCCTCTAGCTGACCTCCGTGGGTCTTTATTCTTTGGAACTGAAGAAGGCCCCATTGATGGGAATTCTTATGAATCTTCCAGCATCAGGTACAATCCATTTGCTTACCGACTCAATCCACAAGCTTGAATGTTTGCTATGGTTCAAACACTCTTCTAGATAAGGGGACTATGGAGTTAAATAAAACATAGTCCCTGCTCTGGGCTTTGTCTGAGGAGGGAACCAGACAAGTACGGGTGACTCTAATCCAGTGTGACAGGTGCCTTGATAGTTGCCCTGAGTGGTCTATCACTATCTTAGTGATAGTGAATAAGATAATATGAAAAACCAGATGTTGGGCACCTTATCTAGGTTGGGGAGGAAATCAAGGAAGGCTTACTGGTAGAGGTGATTCTTTGAGTTTTCTCTTAAAAAAGTAAGTAAGAATCAGCTGCAAGAGGGAAGTGGTGGAAGGGGCAGCCCTGATAAAGGGGTCAGCAGGAGCACAGGCCTGGAAGCAAGAAGCAAACCTCTTGATGTTGGAACATAGTGTGCTAACTCGAAAATAGCAAAAATGAGTTAGAGAGGTAGGCAGGGGCCGGATCACAGTGGATGTTATAGGTCATGGTAAAGAATCTGCATTCTAACTAGTAGGTAACGAGGGAGATATTTAAGGATTTTCTGCAAAATAAATAAATAAAATAAACGTAATGGTCAATATATTAGTCAAGGCAGACTTAGGTTATCTTATAGTAACAAATTAACCCTGACCAAGTCCCAGTGAGGTAACACGACAAAGGTTTACTTTCTCTTCTTGCCACTTGTCCAGAAAAGATCACCTGGGGGCTCTGTGCCATACAGTCACTCAGGGATCTAGGTAAAAAGAGGCACCGCTGTCTCGTAGCAGCACCATTTGGAACATGGTGGTCACATTGACAGGGGAAGAACAACTAGGCTTTTCAGTGCCTGGAGCTGGAGTTGACCCGCATTCCTTTGACTCCCATTTTAAGAATTAAAACTAGTCACATAACGCTGCCCCCTCAACTGCTGAGAAATCACAGAGGAGCAAATGGAACAAGGAGGAGGAGCCACCAATTCTGCCACAAAGAGAATCTGGAATTCCTAAAACACAGTGATCAGAGTGCCTGGAAGATGGATTTCAATGGTTTAAACCCAGCGGGGGAGGAATTTGTGGCAATAACCCAGGAAAAAGATGGCAACGTCCTAAATGAGGGAGGCGGTAGGAGGGATGGAGAAGAAGGGAAGGAATAAGGAAATATTTAGAAGGTACAATTGACAAAACGTGGCATGTGATTTAATGTGCAGAGGTGAAGGAATTGAGGGTGACCTGCGGGTTTCGGTCCTGGGTAACTGGGATGGGAGTGAGGCCATTCCACGATGCTAGGGAACACTGAGAGGGGGCCAGCTGGTGGGAAGATGAGTTCAGTTTTGGGTATGTGGAGTTTGTGGTACCACTGGGATGTCTGGTGAGAGGCGGGCTTTCTAGCAAAATTGGATATATGGTTCCAAAGCTCAGAAGAGAGGTCTGAAGAGGAGCTATCTAGATGTTGGAATCATGAGTATAAGAACTGGTATAGGGACTTCCCTGGTAGTCCAGTGGGTAAGACTCCATGCTCCCAATGCAGGGGGCCTGGGTTTGATCCCTGGTTGGGGAACCAGATCCTGCCTGCATGCCGCAACTAAGCAGTCCACATGCTGTAACTAAAGATCTGGCGTGTCGCAAAGAAGATCCCACGTGCCACAACTAAGACCCGGCACAGCCAAAAAAAGAAAAAAAGAACTGCAATACATGACAGTCGGTGAAAAATACGTACGCACTGAGGATTTACTAAGTTGCTGATCTGCGTACTTTGTATGTATTATTTTATGCAAACTTAAACAATCCTAAAAGGTATGCATTATTATTGTCCTCATTTTAGAGTTGAGGTAACTGAGTCAGAGAGGTTAAGTAGCCTTCGCAAAATCACCCAGCACAGCAGAGCTAGGATTCACACCCTGGCATGTCAAACCCCAGAACTTGGACCCTGGGCTTCCCGAAGGGAAGGAGATTGATCTCGGTTGTAGTTGACAAATAGAGGACAAAGAAAGGCTTTTCAGATTGGGGCAATTGCATCAATAAAGGCCAGGAGCTGGGAAGGAGAGTGGCAGGGGTGGTGAGCTGGGGATGTCTGACTGAGGCTGCAGTTGAAGCTTCTTCTTGATTTTAGGCACATAGCACTGCTTGGCCTGAAACTCTGAACAGGGCCTCCCCTCCTCCAGCCATGGGCTTTTCTCATCATATATTTATAAGGCACGGTTCAACATCTCTATCTTGAGGGCATGTGCCAGGCAGTGTGTTAGGTGTTAGAAATGCAAAGAATGAGGTAAGATACCTAGTCAGGTGTCCTGCCTTGTATTTGAATCTAGATGCCAAAGTTTGTGTTCCCTGCCTCTCATGTAATCGGTTTGAGCCTGCATGGGGGTGTGCTACGTGATACAGTCACCCTCAGTAAAGCGAGTGCTAAGAGCAGGCCAGCTACAAACTCAATGGCTGGCAGTAGACATTCTCTGCAGGACGTATCGGAGGGACTTTTAGGTTTGGAATTAGGAGATGTGGCTCCCACGGGACACCCTTCTCCTCGGTAATCACGTGACCTTGAACAAGTGAGCTAATTTCTCTGCCTCTCTACCTTTGAATTGGGCATAATCGCACTTACCTAAAAAGTACCGTTGTGAGTATTGGATAGGATGGCGTGACAACCAAAGCAGGGTGCAAAGAAGCCAGGGGAATCGGTTAAAGTCGTTGTTCTGCTCTTCTAGTTCCGTACACAGGCCTCATGTGGGCTACTTGAGACCTTTTACTTCTCTGGGTTCTCAAATCAACACTCTGCCCGCCCAGCTGATGGTCATGCCTCCTAGTGCATGTAGAGGTGTGAGTTACAGTTTATACACTTACTGTAGTACCACTGAAAAATTTAACTGGAGACTGTTAAAAAATGATGTTAGAAGACAATTTCGGTGATACAAACAAACTTTATCTAAATTTCGTGAAGCAGTCACCATACGGAAAACTGCAAAATGGGGCGGAGGGTACAAGCTTTTACAGGATAAAGAATAAAGAACAAGGAAGAGAGAAATAGAAAATATCTCATTGGCTGGGGCCACACAGTCCACCTTGTTCGGGATGAGAAGGAAGAAGGAAATAAGCAAACAGTCCAGAGCTGGCTTGGCGTCTGGGGACTGGCTGACTGGATAGCCTGCGTTTCTGGTCAAGCGGAGCATTTACAGGGACACGGAAGTCACCTAACTTTCGGTTTGCTGAAGTGGCACCCCAGGCAGGAGCGGCTCCAGCTTGGTGATAGAAATTTATTTCAACAAGGTGATGCTCAGAGCCTGCCACGATTTACCCAGAATCACATGTCCAGGAAGTAGACCAGGACTAAGCCCCCATCTGTCTGATGTCCAGCCTTTTTGAAAACAATTGAGGTATAGTTGATGTACAATTGACGTCTAGCCTTATCCTTTCTATGCCTCATCTACCTTGGCTTGCAAGTCCTCAGTTTCTTTTTCCTTTTCAGAGACAAATGTGTTCTGCTGGCTCTAAATTTCATCTCCCCTTGCTAACCCAGATCTGCTGAGTAAGTCTTCAAACTCCTTGGTCAGATATTCAAGACCTTTCAAACATCTACCCTCAATTGCCCTTTCTCCCACCATCCCCTGCTATTTCCAGGTACACACCCTCTTCTTTCAGGCTCAGTTCTCGGTATATCCAGGGACAGTGGCCAAGGCTGGCTTCCAAGGTGGCCCCTGGTGCTGGGATGGTATGTTCCCTGCCAGTGACCTTCAGGGAAGAGCTGTGTGCATGGGCTGCCCATGTCAACTGCCCACAACCTGGGCTAGTGACCATTTTCATCTCAGAATAGAGAGGCATGTACTCCAGGCAGCTTTGCAGACCACCCATGGGAACGTGAGACAGTCTCTGAGGACCCTCTGGCAGCTCAGCCAGAGGACAGGGTTGGCGTAAGCTCTGGACTAAGATTCAGGAGTGTCCCTCAGATTTGTTTATAGTGCAGCAGAATAACAGAGCTGACAGGCCCCTCAGACTCTCTTGGTCCGACGTCCTTATTTTGTTTTTGGCAAAAAGGAAAACCAGAGAAGTAAGAGCCTGTTGTTTTTCAAAAGTTATTTTTGAAAGTCCTTTTATTTTTGCATTTATGAAATTGATCCTATTTGGAAATGACCTTCCTGGCCCATACCTGCCTTGGTGTTTTGTGTCAGTTAATTCCTTGGGACGTTGAAACTCTTTTCTGATCTCAGAGTCTGGAGACAGACAATTTGGTCTAGACACAGCTGCATTGTCTCTGTGGGAAGCTGAACTCAGTTCTCTCTACCCTGAGGCTTATGTTCTGGCTCCGTTAGCAGCCTTTACCATCGCCAGGGTCTTCAGCTGTCTTTGGTCAGGTGAATCCTTACATGTGAGCACCTCCTAACAAGCCATCGAAGGAAGATCCTTCATGAAAACAAGTTGGGCAAATGAAGTGTTTAACTAATAACTAAACAGAACCTGTTTTTCTCGGACATTTCTCCATAAAGAATTTAAAAAGGACACCGATCTGACAAACGCTCCTGTAGCAATGCCTCTTTGGGGGTATGTGCATCTCTATTCTGAGATGAAAACGGTCACTGTCACAGGTTGTGGGCAGTTTACAGGGGCAGCCCATCCCCACAACCCTTTCTGAAGGGTACTGGCAGAGAATCCACGAGGACAGCCAGTGGAGAACAAGATAGCTTTTAGAATAAATAGCTTATTTTTAGGATAAATAGCTTAATTAAAGTTTGACTTTCAAATACATTTATTGCCTTTCAGGAGGTGAGAAATTTAAGGTACCTCTTAAAGACCCGAGAAACCCATCTTCCTGTCGTTCCCTGTGAATCTAGTCCATGGAGCATGGATTAGCAGATGCCCTATTTTCCATTTCAGCAGGTACTTGAATTTGATGCCTGGTTATGCTTTTTCTTTAAATAGATGAGTTTTTAAAAGATTGGCTAAATTATTAAACAGGATTTAAAACATTACATCTGGTACTGTCCCCATATTGTTTTCTGGTGGTAGACTGTCAAGGAGAAACCATGATACAATTTACACAAATTTGCTTTGAAGACAAACTAGCCAATAAGAAGTATGCATCTCTTGGAGTTTGATGGGAGATTCTCTGGATGGGCTCCATCAGAGGCTCTGTGATTACAATGCAGGGTTTGTCCCTGCCCCCGAGCTCCTAACATATGTGGTGTTGGCCAGAAGGCCTGCAAAGGAGGCACCTGCCAACTGAGTTTCTTTTCTGTGAAAATGAAAAGGGAAACAAGTGCTCTTGTCAAGCAGACACGCTTATTACTGATGCCAGTAAGTAGGGGTTAAAGGGGGGTTAGCTGTCTGGACAATAAACAGTATAAGATCATGTCAGAATGTAATAGTTTTGAGGAAAGGCCAAGCAGATAATAGGAATAATGGTGTTGCTTTAAGATTGTTTATAACCTCTCTTAGTTTTTTTTTTTAATGACAGGAAAGTAGAAAATAAAAAGTATGGCTTTAGACATACCCCCCCACACACAAACAAACTCACAACGAATAACAAATAAAAATCTCGGAACAGATGGAAGAGTGTGGAGTATGTGCAAAGGTCCAGGGCTGGAGGTAACATTGTGAGTTTGAGGGAGTGAGATTGAGGCTGGAGTCTCGCTCAAGATAAGCCTGGTGGGGCTGACAGACCACACTATGGCAGCATCTTATAGACCATGGTAAGACGTTTGAGTTTTATCTTGGACCAATGGGAAGCCTTTGAAGAGGTACCAAGCAGGCTGCATATCGGTGTAAAACAATCAGAATTTTCAAAATTTGCATTTTGAAAAGATGTCTCTGGCTGCAGAATGGGGAATGGACTAGGGATTGGAGGGGTGGGGGAACAAGAGAGGATACATGAAGTACCATTTAGAGGGACTTCCCTGGCGGTCAAGTGGTTAGGACTCCGCACGTCCACTGCAGGGGACATGGGTTCAATCCTTGGTTAGGACACTAAGATCCTGCACGCCATGCCCCAGAAAAGAACCATTTAGAGGCTCCTGAAACATTCCAGCCAGAGGTCATGCTGGTCTGGCTCAGGAAGACATGGTGTGAATTACTTAATCTGTTCCTTGCAGCTGGATTCTTTGGTTGTTTCCATTTATTTTGTCTTGCTTTTGCCTTGTTCTCTGTTGTAACCGACTGCAAAACCGACATGAGCATTCTTACACACATATCTTGGTAATCTTTGGTCTGTGTAATAGTAGGGCAGATTCCTAGCTGCAGGACATGTATGTGTTTCACAAATAAGTGAAATGTGGTAGCTATTGCAAAAGCGCCATTCCAAAATGTTGCATCAATTTACGCACTTGCGATAGGAGTACCAGTGTTCTCACACCCTTGCTAGCATTTGTATTTTCCCCAATCTGAAGGATGAAAAGTGGCATCTCTTTTAAAACATTTTCCTTTTTTAAAAAAAATGACAAATGAGGCTGAACACTTTTGTATGCTAATTTGGTCATTTGTATCTATTTTCCTGTGAAGTATCTCTTCACACCCTTTGCCTTTTCAGTCAGATTGATGAGCTTTTTAAAAATTGATTTGCGGGCTTCCCCAGTGGCGCAGTGGTTGGGAGTCCGCCTGCCGATGCAGGGGACGCGGGTTCGTGCCCCGGTCCGGGAGGATCCCGCATGCCGCGGAGCGGCTGGGCCCGTGGGCCATGGCCGCTGAGCCTGCGCGTCCGGAGCCTGTGCTCTGCAGCGGGAGAGGCCACAGCGGTGAGAGGCCCGCATAACGCAAAAAAAAAAAAATTGATTTGCATTCATACTTCATAAATGAAAAAAAATTAGTCTCTATTTCATATGTGCTCCAAATATTTCACCCAGTTTGTTATATATTTTGTTTTATTGGTAATTTTTCTTTTTGTTATATGAAAAGTCACACATTTTTACAAAATGATATGAACCAGTTTATTTTTTTCTTTCTTTATGGCTCTGGACTTAGTAGGTGTTCATCACTTCGAGACTATAAGACAATTCCCAATACTTTATTTTAAATCTTATGGTTTATTTTTTGCTTAGAGCTTTGATCTGTGAATTATTTATTTTGATATAAAGAGTAAAGTAGGGATTCAGCTTAATTCTCCCCAAAGACTTAGTTATCTCTACAATATTTTTTGAATAATTTCTAATTTCCCCATTAATTTGAAATACCAATTTTATTGTAAATTAAATTCTATGTGTAAAGTCTATTTATGAGCCATTTGTTCTAGTTTTTAGTAAAAAACAAATATATATATATATTATCATAGCTTGATAATATATCTTAGGGATAGTTCTTTCCCTTCCCTCTACCAGTCTGTTACTCTTCTTTTTCAGAGATTACCTGGGTTATTCTGCATGAATATTTTTCCAGATACATTTTACTTCTTAAGTTTCGAAATAATCTTTTTGATATTGCATTTGGAAACTCATGACCACAGATGTAGCTCTAAGAAAAGAATAGAAATTTTCAATCAAAGAGCAAGATGTGTCTTTCCATTTACTTGTATTTTATTTCATTATATAGGTTCTGCACAGTTCCTGGCTAGTTTATTACCAGGTACTTTATCTTTTTAGCTGGTATTGTACATGGGAGATTTTCTCCCATTATAGTTTATTATTGGTTATTATTTCCACAGAAAACTACTAATTTTTATGTCTCAATTGTGTAACTAGTCATCGAATTCTATTTTTTAAAGAAATATTTATTTATTTGGCTGCATCGGGTCTTAGTTGTGGCATGTGGGATCTTCTGTTGTGGCACGTGGGCTCTTTGTTGCAACGTGGGCTTCTCTCTAGTTGTGGTGCACGGGCTCCAGAGTACGCAGGCTCAGTAGCTGCAGTGCGCAGGCTTAGTTGCCCTGCGGCATGTGGGATCTTAGTTCCTCAACCAGGGATCGAGCCTGCATCCCCTGCATTGGAAGGTGGACTCTTAACCGCTGGACCACCAGGGAAGTCCCATCAAATTCTATTTTTTAAAATTAATTTTCTTATTAAGATATGGTTCACATACTACAAAATTCACCCTTTTAAAGTATATAATTAATTCAGTACACTTTAATATGCATAAAGTTGTGCAACTATCACCACGATCTAATTCCAGAACATTTTCATCACTCCAGAATGAAACTCAGTATGCATTAGCTGTCACTCCACACCCACCCTTCCAACCTCCCCAACCCCCGGCAACCACTAATCTACTTTCTGTCTCTATGTCTGTGCTGGACATAATAGAATCATACAACATGTGACCCTTTTAAAAAAATTTTTTTAACATCTTTATTGGAGTATAATTGCTTTACAATGGTGTGTTAGTTTCTGCTTTATAACAAAGTGAATCATCTATACATATATGTATATCCCCATATCCCCTTCCTCTTGCGTCTCCCTCCCACCCTCCCTATCCCACCCCTCTAGGTGGTCACGAAGCACTGAGCTGATCTCCCTGTGCTATGCGGCTGCTTCCACTAGCTATCTGTTTTACATTTGGTAGTGTATATAGGTCCATGCGACTCTCTCACTTCGTCCCAGCTTACCCTTCCCCCTCCCCATGTCCTCAAGTCCATTCTCTACGTCTGCATCTTTATTCTTGTCCTGCCCCTAGGTTCTTCAGAATCTTTTTTCTTTTGGTTTCCATATATATGTGTTAGCATACGGTATTTGTTTTTCTCTCTCTGACTTACTTCACTCTGTATGACAGACTCTAGGTCCATCCACCTCACTAAAAGTAACTCAATTTCATTTCTTTTTATGGCTGAATAATATTCCATTGTATATATGTGCCACATCTTCTTTATCCATTCATCTGTTGATGGACACTTAGGTTGCTTCCGTGTCCTGGGTATTGTAAATAGAGCTGCAATGATCATTGTGGTACATGACTCTTTTTGAATTATGGTTTTCTCGGAGTATATGCCCAGTAGTGGGATTGCTGGGTCGTATGGTAGTTCTATTTTTAGTTTTTTAAGGAACCTCCATACTGTTCTCCATAGTGGCTGTATCAATTTACATTCCCACCAACAGTGCAAGAGGGTTCCCTTTTCTCCACACCCTCTCCAGCATTTATTGTTTGTAGATTTTTTGATGATGGCCATTCTGACTGGTGTGAGGTGATACCTCACTGTAGTTTTGATTTGCATTTCTCTAGTGATTAGTGACAACATGTGACCTTTTGTGTCTGGCTTCTTTCACTTAGCGTAATATTTTCGAGGTTCATCCATGTTGTGGCATAAATCAGTATTTCATTCCTTTTTGATGACTGAATAAATAGTCGTAAACAGACCGAATAATAGTCTGTTGTGTGGATTGACCCCTTTGTTTATCCATTCATCTGTTGAAGGAAATTTGGATCGTTCTCACTTTTTAGCTATTATGAATGGCACTGCTATGAAGATCTGTGTTCAGGTTTTTGTGTGGACATGTGTTTTCATTTCTCTTCGGTACATACCTAGGAGTGGAATTGCTGGATCTTCTAGTAACTCTGAGTTTCACTTTTTGAGGAACTGCCAAACTGGTTTCCAAAGTGGCTGCACCATTTTCCAGTCCCACCAGCAGTGTATGAAGGTTCCAGTTTTCCACATTTTTGCCATCACTTTTTATTGCCTGTCTTTTTGACTAGAGTGGGTGTGACATGGCATCTCATTGTGGTTTTGATTCTCATTTCTGTAATGACTAATAATGTTGAATATCTTTTCATGTACTTAACTGCTATTTGTAGAAGTGTCTATTCAGATCCTTTGCCCAGTTTTTAATTGGGTTATTTGTCATTTTGTTATTGAGTTTAAGAGTTCAGGGCTTCCCTGGTGGCGCAGTGGTTGAGAGTCCACCTGCCGATGCAGGAGACGTGGGTTCGTGCCCCGGTCCGGGAAGATCCCGCATGCCACGGAGCGGCTGGGCCCGTGAGCCATGGCCGCTGAGCCTGCGCGTCCGGAGCCTGTGCTCCGCCACGGGAGAGGCCACAACAGTGAGAGGCCCGCATACCGCAAAAAAAAAAAAGAGTTCTTTATATATAATAGATACAAGTCCCTTACTAGATATAGCATTTACAATACATACATGTGTCCCAAGCTAAGTCAACTAGAATCCATCTTGGAACTTTCCTACTAAAACTGTGGGGCGAGACATTCTTTCTTTTTTTGCTACTCACCAACTTAATTAATTTATTTTGGCCACGCCATGCCTTTCAGGATCTTAGTTCCCTCACCAGGGATTGAACCCGGGCCCTTGGCAGTGAAAGTGTGGAGTCCTAACCATGGGACCTCCAGAGAATTCCCTCTTACAAACTTTAAATATGAATTAAGTGAGAGCTTCTTGCAGTCATCTTTTCTAGCTACAAGGAGAAACCCACATGTAGTTGGAGAGAATGAGGCCGACATGAAGAGAGTAGAGGTAAGTCATGGCAAACTAGTCAGTTCTGACCTGTTTAAGCTCTGGTTTCCAGCCAGGCCTAAAGCAAAGATACACCTGGACTTTTCACATATGTGAGTCAATTAAAAAAAAAATTCCTTTTATGTTTTTTTCTTATGATACTGAGTTGGGTTTTATCTCTTGCAATCAAAAGTCCCAAGCAGTCTAGGAAATCTAAGCATTTCTGTTCTACTAAGGGTTATTTTTGTTTTAAAAAATCAAGAACGTATATTGGAGTGTGTCAAGTGCCTATTGGGGTAGTCTTATGCTTTCTCTCCTTTGATCTGTTAATATAATGTATTATATTAATAGATTTCCTAATACTGACTAGATATTTATTCCAAGGATGGGTCCACTTGGTCATTTAAAATTATTCTTCTAATGTACTGCTAAAACATATTTGCTGATTTAAAAAAAATACTTTGGGCTTCCCTGGTGGCGCAGTGGTTGAGAGTCTGCCTGCTGATGCAGGGGACACGGGTTCGTGCCCCGGTCCAGGAAGATCCCACATACCGCGGAGCGGCTGCATCCGTGAGCCATGGCTGCTGAGCCTGCGTGTCCAGAGCCTGTGCTCCTCAACGGGAGAAGCCACAGCAGTGAGAGGCCCGCGTACCGCAAAAAAAAAAAAAAAAAACTTTAAGTCAATATCTGTAAGTACAGTTTGTCAATGGGGAGGGATTGGAAAACTGATGGATCATGATTCACATCCAAGTGGCTGAAAAATTTTGTTTGTCCTGTTAATATTTCAAAATCGGGGGGTTATGCATAAAAATCCAGCTCTTCTTGAAAAACCAGGTCGATTCTGTGAACCTGAGTCTCTGTATGGAAAAGACTGTCTGGGGATTGGAGTGGTGGCCACCTTAAAAGTGGACATCCTCTCCAATCCCTGCAGGACCCAGCACTCACAAGTGTGCGCTCCGTATTTTCAGGCAGTCAGTGTCACACATTTCAGTCACCTGTCTGGTCTGTGAAGTCATTTGAATTTGTGACTCCTCCGTTTTCTTTTTTTTCTGTCCTTTTCAGGTATTCATGGCTCTGGAACGGAATGATGTGTTCTTTGGAAGGGTGACAGAATTCACCTGTGCAAATATGGGGCGTTGGTGCTTATTATTAGTGCCTCTTTTATTCTTTCCAGAACTTTTTCCCCTTCCCAAATTGTCTGAGCCTCTTGGCCTACCCATCATAGCTCCAGTCAGAGAATAGCTCACTGTGTGTCCTCTGGCTCTCTGTGGCCTGAGGGCACAACGTGGGGAGGGAGATGTCAGCTTGTGGGCAGCCTTGCCCCAAGGCCTGGACTTGACTTTGATCTGAAATGTTCACTGGACCTTTCCAGGGCTCACTCAGCAAGCAGGAGGGTGTGCATCTCTTTCCTGGCGGTGGGAGACCCATCTTTGACCTTCACGTCATTTTCCCACCTCAGCTCTGTGCCTGGAGACTGTTTTGGCAGCCTTAGACCTCTTTCCAGCTCCACTGGCTGCCCAGGTGGTAAGTCAGGGCTCCTACTGGCAAGGGTTTTGCACATTTTCCCCAGGCTATGCAATCACTGGCTTAGGTGAACTTCACTCCAAGTTGGAGGATATTAGTGAGAATTCTCAAGCTTCTCTGCAACCCACCCAGCTTTCTCTCTTTCCCACCAGCTTGGAAGGCAGAGGAGAGAAGTTGGAATTTATGCCTAATTGCTCCAGCATCTTCCATTTTTTTCCCTTTGTCATCATTTTTGGAAGTTTGAGGTTTCCAAAGTTAAGGAAACTGAGTTTGTGGAAGTTAGTATAAAGGCAACAAATGATCATAAATGCTCTTCATGGCAGAGTTGCTCCCTGCATTGGTCTGGAATCAGTGAAGGAACGTTGACTTGTAATCTATAGCGATGACTTTTAGTCATCCTGTAACCACCTGAAACAATTTGTTTAGATAAAACAAATTGTCCAGACAAAGTGTTTTGTAAAAAAATGACTCAATTGTATAGATTCATGCCTGCTTGAGAAAGGACTCATGAGTCTCTGAGGATGGAACAGAGATGAAGGAATCTTGGATATTCACGAGATTGGACCCAGATCTTATGCTTCTTGTGGCCACTATAGCCAGAAAGTACAGTTCAGGGACCGGTGACTGTATAAACATGGGCTGTGACTGCAGGGAATTGTAGTGGACATCCACTGCTTTTGTCTGTTCAGCCCTTTTCTTCGTCGTATGCTAACAGAACTTGACCTCCTGCCCAAAAAGCTGGACACATGATCCAAGCCAGGGAAAACACAGTCCTCTTATGGGATTTTTCAAATGGGATCTGGAAGAGAGAAGCCTGATTTTCAGAGTGCTGTGGTCAATGTGAAAAGTGAATCAGAAGGGAATGAAACCAACATGAGAAGCCACGAGAGGAGAAAAAGAGTTCAGGGTTCCACTGATTTCTGAAGCTGGCTCCACCCTGCCTTTCCCATGATTTGACTATTGACTTGATAGATTCCAACTTTACTAAGCTCATTTGAATTGGGTTTGGAGAATCTGCAGAGACCTGACTAATGGACTGCTCCTTGGGGACAGATGTGAGGGGTTGCATGTAATCCCAGATTTTTACATTGACTCCACACCTCTGAGTCCTAAAGGATTTAAGTCATTGCTTTGTCGTGGAAGATGTTAGAACAGATTCTCTGAGTTAGAATTTCAATGTGACTCCTATGGCTTTAGTGAGCATGGTTTTTATTTTTGGTATCTGAATTTAAAAACTGGTAATTCAGGTGGATGCTTGAGAGAACAAGGGAGCAGATGAAGGAAGGATTCATTCAGAGTTCCCTTGCAGAGGAGGATCCCGACATGTATGAGGGGTTGGCGGTATGACGATGCTGTGACTAGCAAGAGCGCTGAGGAGCTAGTCTGCTTCTCCTCAAAGCCTTTGCAAACCATCCATGGGGATCCAAGCCAGTCCTGGTCCTCGTGCTTGGTTGAGGAATCCCTCAAGGTCACTCGGGCTTGATCACCTTGCCTTTGTTTCCTTGCCATGTGTATCTTTACTTGCTATTCCCCTAGATCTTAAGCCATGGGGACGGTAGAAGCTCATTTATTGAGCTTGTCACCAACAGCACCGAGTCACGTGACTGGGCAGGGAAGTGTGGATGTGGTACCACCTGGCAAATACCGTTTTTTGGGTTTTTTTTGGGCGTGGCATGTGGGAACTTAGTGCCCTGACCAGGGATCGAACCCGCGTCCCCTGTATTGGAAGCGTGGCGTCTTAACCACTGCACCGCCAGGGAAGTCCCACAAATACCCTTTTACTAGAGGGGATCTGGGAAGAGATTTCTTCCACTGCCCGATTCTCCTGACCCAGGAGTGGCATATGACCCTTTAGCTATTGGTAGGGAAGTAGTCATTAACCGGTAGGATAGTCTAACCAATTTGGGGAAGGTAGAGTCATGCAGTCCCTCTTCTTTATTATTTGCATTTTTAAAAAGTTTTTATTTATTTATTTACTTATTTTATGTATTTATTTTTGGCCGCATTGGGTCTTTGTTGTGCGCCGGCTTTTTCCTAGTTGCGGCGAGCAGGGGCTACTCTTCGTTGCGGTGCGCGGGCCTCTCGTTGCGGTGGCTTCTCTTGTTGCAGAGCACGGGCTCTAGGCACGCGGGCTTCAGTAGTTGTGGCACTCGGGGCCTAGCTGTTCCGCGGCATGTGGGATCTTCCCGGACCAGGGCTCGAACTCATGTCTCCTGCATTGGCAGGCAGATTCTTAACCACTGCGCCACCAGGGAAGTCCCTATTATTTATATTTATTTCTACCTTATCTCGTTCTAAAAATACGCAGTAAAAATAGTAACAGACACCATGTTTGAACATCCACTATATGCTAGGCCCTTTATATGTATATTACTACTCCTCATTATGGTCTTGAAGAGTTGTTTTGCAGTTGAAGAAACTGAGGCTGCAAAGTGTGAAAGCTTACCCAAAGTCTCATTGTAGGAAGTGACAGAGCAGGGATTTGAACTCAAGTGGTCTGATTCCTAATCAGTGTTCTTTGTACTCATCCAATGGTTGTCTCCTTTGGGGAGCTTTCAAATAACCCCAGTGCTGGGGCCCCACCCCAGACCAATACAACAGATTCTCTGGGAGGTGGGAGCAGGCACTGTTAGGTTTTTCAAGCTCTCCAGATGATTCCAGTGGGCTAGCTGGGTGGAGAGCCATTGTGTTATGCCATGCTATCCTCCCTCACTGCCCTTTCCAGTTTCTCAGAGTCATCCTCATCTTTTCTCTTTTCCTCATACCCCACATCCAACCCCTGAGCATGTCCTGTTGGCCTTACCTTCAAACGTGTGCCTAGAATTGCATCCTGCCCGCAGTTTCCACTGCTACCCTCCCATATGCATCTTCTAGCTGGACCATTCCATTGCCTCCTCTCTGATCTTCCTGCTTTTGTCTTTGCCTTCCTCCAGGCCATTGTCAACACAACAGCCAGAATGGTTCTTGTAATATATGTCAGATCATGCCATTCCTTGCTCAAAACCCTCTGATGGCTCCCTTCTCTTCAGAGTAAAACCCAAAGTCTTTTCCAGAGGCTACAACATCCTTTCTGATCCAGCTCGGCTACTCTCTGACCTCAAGTCCTACCAATTCTCCTCCTTATTTCCCTGCAGCTAAATTGGATTCTTAGCTGGTGCTGAAGTACACCAACTGTTTTCTGTGATAGCGCCTTTGCACTTATTCTTTCCTCTGCTCAGATCAGTCTTCCTCCAGATAGCCTTGATGCTCCCTGATTCAGTCCTCTCGTGCCTTTGCTCAGATGTCCCTTATCCAAGAGGCCTTCCTAGACCACCCACCTAGGATAGTTGCCTCTTACCACCTCCTTCACTCTGCATCCCCTCCCCCTTCCTCATGACACCTGACACTACCTAATGCATCTATTATTATTTTTTGCTCTGACTTTCCTCACTAGAATGTCAGTTCCATGAAAGCAAGGACTTGGTTTTGCCCATTGGCCCATCCCCAGCCCCTGAAAGTGTGCCTGTTCAATGAATATTTGTAGAACGAATGAAAAAAAATAGAATGCAACATTTTCTAATGCAAGAAATTAGAAGAGGAAATAAGACTAAGAAAAGGAAAATAAAGCTGTGGGTGAAGATATTGTCCAGAATATGTTCCTTATATCTTGTATACTTTGCTCAAAGGTGGAATGCAAATTTGACTTTTGGTCTCATAATCAACCAATGCAAAAAGGAAAACAGCATTAAATATCCTTAAGAAACCCAGAAGGCTACCCAGGTGGACCCCAGATATTCCTAATACTAAGATCTAAGACAAATGACCAATGCAATCCTCATCAAAGGCTACAGTATGAGAAAGTGGACAATAGACATCCAATAAATACAGGGAACTTCACACATTCTCTGAGCTAGAATTTCAGTGTGCCTCCTGTTGCTTGTTTGAGGGAAATGCTCTACTTGTTGTTGACAGCACTGAGAGATTTACATTAAATCTTTATCTAGCTTTTTCTAGCTGCTATTTTTTCAAGATTCCCATGATATCCAGGCCTTTGTCCAATTAATCACCAAGCCCTTCTGAGCATCATGACGATGGCCCTATCTTACTGCCAGCGGATCTTGGATCCTCCCCAGCGTGACCAACTGTCCTGGTTTTTCTGAAACAGAAGGGGTTACGGAGAGGTGGGACTTTGGTGCTAAACCCAGAAAGCCCGGGCAAACTGGGACACGTTGGCCAGCCTGCCTCTTTGTCTCCAGACTGTTTTCTGTGTTCTTCTCTTGAGGAATTCACAGAGTTAAAGAGTGGGTTACTTTGATCTCTGTGATGCGAGGTATGTGATGTAGGTAGGCAGAGTTGTTGTTTTCTTTCTCTGACCTAGAAATAAATAAAAAGAGCAGAGTTTGAAATGTGGGATAACATTCCAGAACTCATGATCAAGAGTCCAAGGAAGGCGGGCTTCCCTGGTGGCGCAGTGGTTGAGAGTCCGCCTGCCGATGCAGGGGACACGGGTTCGTGCCCCGGTCCGGGAAGATCCCACGTGCCGCGGAGCGGCTGGGCCCGTGAGCCATGGCCGCTGAGCCTGCGCGTCCGGAGCCTGTGCTCCGCAACGGGAGAGGCCACAACAGTGAGAGGCCCGCGTACAGCCAAAAAAAAGAGAAATAAAAGAGTTCAGGGAAGTGGGTAAACTGAAGGGATTATCAGGAAGGTTTGAGGTGCAAAAGCCTAGAGGTCTGCTCCAGTTAAGGAAGACGTACAGCGCGTGGTGACCGGCCAGCAGGGGAGAAACAGGGATTTAGGAAGCCAAGGAGGAGAGAACACAGGCCCCAGAAAAAGGGGCCACCAGTCGGTTGTTGGTGGCCAGCTGGGGAGCTCTGGGGAAGGAAGCAAGCCTCTGTTTGAGGGCCTCCAGGCCATGGAGACATTGCCTTTCTTCCAGCTGTGAACACAGATCAGCTCAGAGAGGCCTGTCTTTTTGTCTTTCTTTTAGTCGAAATATAATTGACATAGAACATGATGTAAGTTTAAGGTATACAACATGTTGACTTGATTCGTTTAGTTATATGCAACATGCTTAGCTTTAGCTATCCCCTCCATCACTTTATATCATTCTCGTTTCTTTTTTTTTTTTTTTTTTTTGCGGTACGCGGGCCTCTCACCGCTGTGGCCTCTCCCGTTGCGGAGCACAGGCTCCGGACGCGCAGGCTCAGCGGCCGTGGCTCACGGGCCCAGCCGCTCCGCGGCATGTGGGATCTTCCCGGACCGGGGCACGAACCCGTGCCCCCTGCATCGGCAGGCGGACTCCCAACCACTGCGCCACCTGGGAAGCCCTATCGTTTCTTTTTTTGTGGTGAGAATGATTCAGATCTAGTCTCTTAGGAACTTTGAAGTTTATAGTAGTCTGTTGACTATAATCTCTATGCTGTGCATTAGCTCTCTGGGACTTATCTATTAGTTGAAAGTTTGTGACCTTAAACACCATCTCCCCCTCCGCCCTCGACGCCCCTCTCCCCACCTCGCAGCTCCTGGTAACCACGCTTCTAGTCTCTGCTTCTCTGAGTTTGGCTTTTTTAGATTCCACATATAAATGAGATCATACAGTATTTGCCTTTCTCTTCCCGACTTATCTAACTCAGCATAATGCCCTCGAGGTCCATCTGTTTTGTTGCAAATGGCAAGGTTTCCTCCTTTCTCAGGGCTGAATGATATTCCATAGTATATACACAGCACATTTTCTTTATTTACTCATCCAACTGATGGACACTTAGGTTGCTTCCATGTCTTGGCAGGATGGGCAGAGAGGGAAAAACTGGGCTGTGAGTCATTCTCAAGAAGCCCCAGCCAACCCCACAGAGGGCTCTGAAGCTAGGGGGACCCTTCAGAGTTGTGAGTTGGGGTCAGTGACATACCTCTGCATCTAATAGTCATCGGATATGAGGAGCCCGAGGAAGGGAGTATGGCCTTGGACAAGGCAGCTGTCATCAGCAGAGCCTCTTTCAGAAGAGGGCTGACCACTGGCAGCATGTCCAGCAGCTGGGGGACTCAGTCCATCTGTCTTTAAGGGGCATCTGGGCTGCCTGTCTCAGCGTCCACTGCTTATCTTGTTATTTTTACTTTTCTTGTTAGTTGTCTTTTTATTTTACTGCCTAGAGGATCAAGCACTTTCTGCAATTTTCAGGGGGAACTGTGCCACGGATGGCTCTCTCCTCCAGCCCCTGCTCATCCAGGCTTGGGGTGTTTGTATGTCCGCTGCAGATTTGATCCTCTTCCATCCTGGGAGTGCTTTCTCACAGGTTCAACACAATTTGGCCCTATCTGAACTGTAGATTGCAAGAAAAAAAAAAAAAGGGGGCATTATTGGCATGTAAATTAATTGACTCATTCGTTTGTTCCTTCATAAATATTTATTGAGCACCTACAGTGTGCCCAGGCATGGTTCCAAGAGTTGCAGATACAGTACTCAAAACTTACATTCTAGAGGGAAAGGCAGACAGCAAATGAACACACAAATATACAATATAGTGATAGATAAGGATCCATTAAGTGGGAAAAAAGTCAAATCAGGTTAAAGAGAGAACGGGGGAAGTAAGGAAGGGAATATTATTTTAAATAGGGACCTTTTCTGATAAAGTGACATTTAAGCAGAGACCAGAAGGAAATGAAGGTGTAATAAGTTTGAGTCTCTGGGATAAGAGAGTTCTAGGCAGAGGACGCAGCATAGGCAAAGGTCCTGAAAGCTTGGCATGTTCAAGGAGCGACAGAAACATCAGTATGGCTGGAGTGGAGGGAGGGAGGGATGGAGGGAGGCATAGCAGGAGATTAGGTCACACAGGTAGCCAGGGTCAGATCGGGTGGGGCCCCACAGATTCTCATAAGAAGTTTTGTTTTTCACCCTGATCAGGATGTGAGCCATCGCTGAGTTTGAGGATGCAAGTGAGACGATCTGACATGGGTTTTAGAAGGAGTGGAACATAGGGGGACCAGACTGGAGGCAGGGATGGCAGTCCAGGAAGACAGGAGACCCATCTGGGATGACGAGTGCATCACCTATAGAGCCCCAGGGCTGGATAGTCAGTATCGACTAGAGAGTCAGTATCGGTGGTAAAGGGGTTGGGACTGAGCCCTACAGCTCTCCAGCGCGTAGAGGCTTGATTCACTGGATGGAATGCTGCTAAGAGCTCACCTTTCCCAAGGTAACTGCTGATGTGGTATTTCCCAGATTAAAGCAATGTTTTTTGTCATTTCATTGAAATTTGGAGGAGTAGGAAAATTAAACACAAACTCAAATCTTGTTTTTTTTTTTTTCTCATTAGTTGTCTGTTTTATACATAGTAGTACACATATGTCAATCCCAATCTCCCAGTTCATCCCACGCCCCACTTCCTCTCTTGGTATCCATACGTTTGTTCTCTATGGCTGTGTCTCTATTTCTGCTTTGCAAATAAGATCCTCTATACCATTTTTCTAGATTCCACATATATGCGTTAATATACAGTATTTGTTTTTCTCTTTCTGGCTTACTTCACTCTGTATGACAGTCTCTAGGTCCATCCACATCTCTGCCAATGACAAAATTTCCTTCCTTTTTATGGCTGAGTAATATTCCATTGTGTATATGTACCACATCTTTATTCATTCCTTGGTCTTTCTTTTTATTGAAGTATAGTCAATTTACAAGGTTAGTTTCTGTGTACAGCATTAGTTTCTGTGTACAGCAGAGTGATTCAGTTGTACATATATATGTTCTTTTTCATATTCTTCTCCATTATGGTTTATTACAGGATATTGAATATATTTCCCTGCGCCATACAGTAGGACCTTGTTGTTTATCCATCCTATATGTAATAGTTTGCATCTGCTAATCCCAAACTCCCAGTCCATCCTCCCCCATCCGCCCCCCCCCTTGGCAACCGCAGTCAAATCTTGGTCTTGACTGGGATGGTTAAATAAGATTGAAATGAATTGAATTACTTATTTTGAAGAAGGAGGTCAACGTACTGGGCTTTTCTTCTTTTCTTCAGACCCTTCCAAGGATTCTACATGTCGGTTTCAAGGCTAGTCCCTCCCACAGCAATGCCTGCCTTTCCATTTGGGGCGTTTACAGACTCTACCATTCCTTCATCCTTCTGGCTGCACTTGTTCATGGCATGGCTGTTTTCCTTTGCTGCGAACTACCTGTGTTCACTAACTCTGTTGTCCTCATCTTCACATCCCTCATGGCTGGAGGCCAGTTTCCCGTCCTCTGTGGACTCTCATTTTCTGTGAAACGTAAAATTTTCTATTCCTGAACATAATTTTTGACTTTATTAAAATACTGTCTAATCCAGTTTTTGGCAGAGGACTCTCTGGGCTGTATTTATTGGCAATATTATTATCTACTTAAGCAAAGGAGAAAGAAATCAGAGTTATTTAATGAGGTCCAAAGCCAAGGCAGTCCCTGGAGTTCCCTTTGGTCTCTGCCTTTTCAAATTACAATCGAAACTATTATTGTGTGTAGAGAGAAACAGAACACAGGATCCCTTTGAAGAAGGGAATTGCTGTGTTTCTTTTGGGATGTTCATCAGCGTCTGTCATGTGGGAGTCAAGAGCTCCCCTGTGTCCTGTCAGGTGTTAAGTTCAGCCCCTGAAGTATTTGGAAGAGTTTGTCTCTGTTTGGAAGCCATAACCAGCCTAACTCATCCTAAGTCTGGGGCCAAGAGTCACGTTTCTCCAGACCACCCCTCCTACAAGATTTCTTTGCAAAGAAGTGTTCCCATAAGGTTCAATTTATTCTGTTTGGTCAAACTGCGTAGTTCCCCGGCAAGTTAAGAAAGGGGGAGAACAGAGCTTCAGGACATGCATGGGGAAATTATAACATTAGACTTTGGGAAAGTGACTGAAACCCTCCGTATACATATACATATACGTTACTTTATATTTTTGTAAAGCTCACCAGTGCTCTCCTGCCCTCACATTAGGAAATATATTGGTGTCCATTTAAGACAAAAACTGTCTGCCTTCTTGGAGAGTGAGTGGCATGTTTCATAAGAAGTCATGATTGGGACTTCCCTGGTGGTCCAGAGGTAAAGGATCTGCCTCCCAACGCAGGGGACGCGGGTTCAATCCCTGGTTGGGATACTAAGATCCCACATGCCGCAGGGCAACTAAGCCCGCGCGCCACAACTACTGAGCTGGCGCGCCTCAAATAGAGAGAGAAAACCCGCACGCCACAGCTAGAGAGAAGCCCACGCACTGCAAAGAAGGGCCCGCACGCCTCAACGAAGATCCTGCATGCCACAACTAAGACCCGACGCAGCCATAAAAAAAAAAAGAAGTGATGATTTCTTTGGAGCAAACACCTTGATGAGATGAGGTGGAGTACTTGGCACATAGTAGATGCTCAATAAAATGTTTGCTGACTCAACGGAAAGAAGCGGGGGATGTGAAGAACTCTTGGGGAAGGCCCTGATTGACTTCTCATAATTTAGGATCTGGGAGCTCAAGCCATTCAACTTGAATATCAGAGGAACGAGGGACCCAGAAAAGTTGGAAAAGACTGGAATTGGAAACCTTTGGCTTACATTCATTTTAGAGATATGAAAGCTAAGCTCAGAGAAATGAAATGATCTGCCTAAAATTATTATGAAATTTGAGTAGGAGCGATAGGGCCTGACCCAAATCGCCCTTCTCTGAGTTTTGTCCTGATTATTTATTGCACAGGTGGTCACATTTTGTCTGTCCCTTCCTAGGCTCTAACTACTTTTTTTTCTTTTCCATTATGGTTTATCACAGGATATGGAATATAGTTCCCTGTGCTACACAGTAGGACCTTGTTGTTTATCCATCCTATATATAATAGTTTGCATCTGCTAATCCCAAACTCTCAATCCATCACTCCCCCACCCCCTTCCCCCTCAACAACCACAAGTCTGTTCTCCATGTCTGTGTGTCTGTTTCTGTTTTGTATACGTTCATTTGTGTTGTAGTTTAGATTCCACTTATAATGATATCATATGGTATTTGTCTTTCTCTTTCTGACCTGTTTCACTCAGTATGATCATCTCGAAGTCCATCCATGTTGCTGCAAATGGCGTTATTTCATTCTTTTCTATGGCTGAGTAGTATTCTATTGTATATATGTACCACATCTTCTTTATCCATTTATCTGTCGATGGGCATTTAGGTTGTTTCCATGTGTGGCTATTGTAAATAGTGCTGCTATGAACACAGGGGTGCATGTATCTTTTTGAATTATAGTTTTGTCGGGATACATGTCCAGGAATGGAATTGCTGGCTCATACGGCAACTCTATTTTTAGTTTTTTGAGGAGCCACCATATTGTTCTCCTTAGTGGCTGCGCCAGTTTGAATTCCCACCGACAGTGTAGGAGGGTCTAACCATTTCTTTTGGGGCCATAGTGTCACTTAATTGAAGAGTAAAAGGAAATGGAACCATGCGGTGGGTTCCAAAGTGACTGAACTATTGTGAAGGCTCTGTTCTCCAAGAAAACTGTATGTTTTAGAAGGGAGTAAGGTATCAATAAAGTCAAGTGACCATGGATTGCCCAATGATCTATTTCAAGGGGACTCTTGGCATGAAATATAGATCCACACCAGCCCCTGCTGTGGTTCATTCGTCTCCCTAATAGTCTCTCAGTCTCAGTGACTGTTAGTGAATAATAGGTGTTATTTTCATGCCTGGTAAGTGATTCCACCAGATCTCAGCGCCATGTCCTACCAGGAGAAAGGGACCAACGTGCTTCTCAAAAAGTACATTCACTGGGGCAGTGGATAAGAAATGAGAGGAGTGAAAGTTAGCTGTGATTAGGAAGTTGCTCAGAGATATGGCCCAGAAATTCTAAGGATGTAAGGATGTTGACTTGTGCAGGTGTCCCATTAGCCTCTGGCTGGGTTCTTGCTGGGTGAGGGAGCAGAGGAGGCAGACGCTTGGACTGGTACCGATTTGGGGCTCAGCAGTTCCTGATGAGCGAGCCGGCTGTGTGGCTGAGGACAGGGCTCCAGCAGACTAAGGAAACAGGTGACGCCTAGTGGGAGCTCTCGGGGCCTCACGGTCTTGGTGGGAGAGCTGGTGGGAGAGTGGGGAGAGCTCAAGAGGAGGGAGAGAGTGGCCAGGATTCAACCTGAGAGAAAAGAGACAAAGTCGGCAAAAGGGAGCAATTGAAGGGTGGGATGCTGGAGGGTGGGCACCGGAGAAGAGGCAAGAGGGAGGGATGGGGAGACTGGCACAGAGAGCGAGGAATTCTGAAGTGGAAGAGGGGAGACGGTTGGAACGCTGCCAGATGGAACCCCGTGGTGGATGCGTTCAGATGGCAGGACGGCCAGGCAGCACCGTGGGACCACCCAGCCAGGCACTGGCCAGTGTTCAGATCCGCAGTGTATCCAGACAGCACTGTGGATTTCAGCGGCTTTTCCCATACCCTGAGGTAGCCTGAGCGGGGTGCAGAGAATAAACGTGGTTAGAAGGTCAGGGACGCTGGGACAAGATGGCAACAGGGTCCGTTTGCAGGGGCTTTTCGTACGTGGTGCAGCCACCCCTACCATGTCTGGTCTTCCTCTAGGGCCTGTTCTTTGTATTGACAGAGATGAGCATGGAGGAGGCTCCAGAGACTTTTTTTTTTTTTTTGGACTTGCCGAGCGGCACGTGGGATGTCAGTTCCCCGACCAGGGATTGGACCCACACCCACTGCAGTGGAAACGTGGGGTCTTAACCACTCGACTGCCAGGGAAGTCCCTCCAGAGACTCTGAAGATCGAGTACCCAAGGAACAGCTATGGCCAAGCTGGGTGATTCTTGTTCTCCAGACCTTTTGGCCAGTCATCAAACTCTCAGGAATAAAAAGATCACGGACTCCAACGGGCCTCCTTTAATGGATTTTTTTTTTTTTTAGGAGAGGATCAGATGCTTCACACAGCAAGAAAGAATGCTTAAGGTTGTTTGCAGGTGGAAAGAGATTTGCATTGGGACACTTAAGGGCACTCTTACAGAAACATTCACACACGTTATGTTCCACCACGTTTTTGTTTGATGCTGATGTGGCGTCTGAGGAGGGTTTCCTGCATCATCAGGTTTCCCAGGTGTCCTGTGAGTGTTACCCTTCAGCTTTGCAGGGCTACTCTTTTTTTTTTTGGCGGTACGCGGGCCTCTCACTGTTGTGGCCTCTCCCGTTGCGGAGCACAGGCTCTGGACGTGCAGGCTCAGCGGCCATGGCTCACGGGCCCAGCTGCTCCGCGGCATGTGGGATCTTCCCGGACCGGGGCACGAACCTGTGTCCCCTGCATCGGCAGGCGGACTCTCAACCGCTGCACCACCAGGGAAGCCCAGGGCTACTCTGTAATGTGCTATCTGTCTTAGTTTGGGTTCCAGCAGAAGTCGATCCCGAGACAAGGATTTTGGTGCGGGCATTTTACTTGGGAGGTGAAGAGAGGGACGTGGGGAAGTGAAACCGTGAAGGGAAGAAAGCCAGTGAAAGGTGCTTTCTCAAGCCCATTGCCACCAAGAATGACCAAGACTGAATCCAGCAGGAGACTCTGGAAGCTAATGTAGAAACACACCTCAGAGTTATCCCCTCTACCAGGGGCGAGGGAGCTGGGGTGTTTATGCCCTGGCTCTCCTCACTCATTAGTTGAGGGTTATCTGAGGGGCAGGAGGGTGTACATGAATTCCCCTTGTTCTTCCATGCTGCTGCCATGTTGGTCACAAAGGCCGCAGTGACGAGAGAAAGCCCCTAGGCGAAAAATGCAGGGCTGGTACTTGGAAGTCAGCAGGTGGTATCCACGGAAGTGGTTAGGGTGAAGGTCCCACCAACCTCTGCTAGAATAGCCAAAGAAAATAGTTGCACCTTCCTTTCCCACAGGCTGTGGGGAGTCCTGTGGGAAAGTCTCGAGACCCTGGGGAGTCTCGAGGGTCCTGGCTGGGAGCGGGGATTTGTATCCCGTCAGTCACTTCTCACACCTGATGTACTTTCATGACTCTGTTTGCCAAGTCTCCTGCAATGGGTGTTGTAGCTGCTGTTTTTGATTCGCTTTATCAGACTTATGGGACAGCTCCTTCCGCTGCATCCTTCAAGCCACGGATGACACCTGTGTCTACAAGAGCCATTCACAAAAGATGTGGGGATAATAGATGGGATCAGAGGACAGCACAGAAGAAGCAGTAACTGCCCCACCATGCCCCCGCGCCCCAGACCTCCCCACAACCATTTAACCCTCTAGATTCTGGACCGCTAGCTCCTAGCCGGGATCAATTCTCCTCAGGGATGGTTCTCTATCTTTCCTCTTCTCTACAGCTTGGGGCCCCCATAGGCCCTGTCTCCTGCCTGAGGGAACACCCCCAAATTCCTGTCAGTAGGTTATGCAGCTCAGTTTCTTTCTAGGCTCACCTTTCGTAGCTGAAGAAGACCCATCAAAGTGTTTTTATAAACAACAAGAATCACCTTCTCCTTCTAAAACACATAAACAAAAATGGCTGAGATCGCAGCTGGCTTTTAAGTACAAATGCGAAAAGACGTCGTCACCATCCTTCAGAGGCTACAGACCAAGGCCAGGAAGAGACACACGCCATATAGGAATGGCCGCTAAAACAGAGGTATGTGCAAATTCATTTGGAGTTAGAAGACCGAGTTCTGAGACGTAGGTCTGCTTCTTGCTAATCTGGAAACCCTGGAGAAGTCATGCACCTTCTTTGAGACTGGGGAAAGTCTTTGCCAGAGAGGCGAAAGTTTATGCTTGACAGCTGACAGGATAGGACCTGGAAAGCAGGTGTACCAAGGACTGGTTCACCGCCCCTTTCACTGGACCATGTGGCCTCTCACTGCTTGGACGTTCAAGAGAGCTCCAAAAGGAGGAAGAGATCATTGCATGTCTGAACTTCCCACTATATATGGAAGGCTTATGTATGATAAAAGTTAAAAGCACCAGTTTTCTTAAGCACCATTTTTTATGACTATCACTCTGATGAATAAACCAGAGACTTGTTAGAGAAACCCTTTTCCACTAACTGGGGAACTCATTAGACCAAAGATAATAGCGACAGCTCTGTGCCAGCACATCTGTGGGATGTGGAAGAGAACAGAGAAACCTGTTAGAAGGATGATTCTTGTCCCACAGCAGATTTCCTAATCTGTTTCTCCTAATTCTTCAAGCTTACGAATAATTCACCCAACAGTCTGAACTTGCTGTAGAGACAATTTTTTCAAAACCTCCACTCTTTGCCTTCAATGGCTCTATGACAAATTTCTCATTCCTTTTCCTTAGTGGCCTATCAGGCAGATCTGATGCTTTGGTATAAAACTTCATGATCACATTAAATTGAATGCCCACTCCTCTCCTTGCCCAGCCTGGCTCCAGCCTGAGGGACCTGGAGTGGATGGGATTGGGCTTCTCTTTTACACACCTCTGCTCCCTCTTTGGGGTCACCTTCTCCTCCAGTGCATTGAGGATTGATGCTACTAGGGCCGTCTCTCTGTTGATGGCTGTTTCTCCATCATGGCTGTCTGGGTAGCAGGTGCTCAGTGATGGCTCCTCTGTGGGGCCCATGTGTGAGTCTTGTGGAAGGTCCTTTTGGAAGGGGCCTCTGACCTTCACAATCCCCTGATGTAGGAGATCCATTCTGGCCCGGCCCGACCTCTGTTTACTCCCCTAAGCTCCGACCTTGATGATCTATCCAGAGATTCCCGCTGATGACGTTCTCCTGTCTGCTGGCCATCCCTTCTGAATGACATACAAGCAAGAAGACAGTCTTGACTGCTTTTGTTGTGTCTACCCCTCTATGGGAAATCCATGTATCCTTGACCCTCCAGATTGTGGGAATTCGAACGGCCACTCCCCACCCACTTTCCATCTGCCATTCCTCTTCAGTTCTCTTTCCCTCCCACTCCAATAGGCCTGGAAGCATGTCACCACCACTCTGACTAAGCAACCATTCAATGGGAAGAAGATGTTAATTTCCGCCTTTTCAAGCCCCCCAGGCACTACGTGTAGTGCTCTGGGGCCGCCCAACATCTGGCACTGGGAGTGGAAAACCCCCAGAACTTCCCAAAGAGTTCGGTGACTTCTGATTCCAACCAATTTTCCAGTTTCCTTCCCTGTCTCCTGGTCGTTGTCTGCTTGATAGATAGAGTGGGGGGAGGGTGGGTGATGGGACCCAGCTTCCTCTTAGTCATCTCTGCAGGGGGGATGATAATTATTTGAATTGCAAACTATGTTTTTCCTCAGCAGAATTTCTCAGTTGCAATAAAAATAAAGTTCCACGGAACATCCTACTACAATTAAGGTAATTAAACATTCTCACTATATCAAACAAATGTATGAATTAATTCAGAGTAATGCACCGACGAAGCAAACGAAGCCTCAGCCTCAGGTGCTCTTCCTCCCATGGACCCCTTCCAAGGCCCTAGGAGGAGCCCTGGAAATGTGTTCGCCTGGTCGTATGTGTTGACACAATTTAAGCAAATGTGACATTTTTAACCAAATTTGGGTAGAACGACTGTCTCTTTCCACTTTATCTTCCTCTCTATTCATTTCCCCTTGTGTCACCTGGTGTTGGAGTGACAGGTCTACTTGGGATCTGTAATTGACTTAGAGATACATCTAGTTTGGGTTTGGTGGGATACATTTTTGTGATTCACAGCCCTTCCAAGTAGAGTTAAATCGGTTGCTCCCCATCCTGTGTAGAAGAATGGCTTTTAGGAACACTCATTGTCTGATTCATCAGCACCATGTTGTCACCAAGTGTAGGGCCAGGGGTTGCACCCCATGTGAATATGCCCTACAGCCACCAGCACAGGACGTATCTGGGTATCAGTAGAGAAACAAAGTTTGAAATACACTCAGACTCGGCCCAGATTGTTTTCCATATGCAACTGTAAAATACAGTCAATTCCAAGGGATCTGCCCAAATCAGGAAAATAAATTCCGGTTTAAACTTATGATAAAAGCAGCATCAATTAATGAAGATGAATTTTTCTCATATACAAAAGAAACTGGACCAAGAGGTTTTCCCAAATTTTACAATTCTAAAACTCTATGTGATATTGCTTGCTTTATTTATTTATTTATTTATTTATGGCTGTGTTGGGTCTTCCTTGCTGCGCGCGGGCTTTTCTCTAGTTGTGGCGAGCGGGGGCAACTCTTCTTTTTGGTGTGTGGGCTTATCATTGCAGTGGCTTCTCTTGTTGTGGAGCACGGGCTCTAGGCGCAAGGGCTTCAGTAGCTGTGGCATGTGGTCTCAGTAGTTGTGGCGCACGGGGCTTAGTTGCTGCGCGGCATGTGGGATCCTCCCAGACCAGGGCTCGAACCTGTGTCCCCTGCATTGGCAGGCGGACTCTCAACCACTGCGCCACCAGGGAAGCCCTGATATTGCTAATAATGGGCTGTGAAGCTGAAAAAAACTTTTATAACCCATTAACAGTAATAAACAATTTTGATCAGCCATGCCAGAGGAAAGACTGAATTTGTTTTCTATTCTTGCTACAGAAAAGGATACTGAAAATGGTCATCATATGAAGAAGATACCAAAGAGCATGCAGCCAAAGACGTAGGGAAAAAAGTATTAAAGAGGGGTGTCAGGCAGTTAATGAGTGAAAACTGTTATTTTTTTCAGCGTTGTGAATTTGTTGCATTTTTGCCCTTTAAACAATGATGATTTGTTTTGATTCCCACTCTTCCCCCCATTTGAAAAGGTCACTTTCATATCTAGTTTTGTTTTGGTGATTTCATATTCTTTCTCTTTTTTTTTTTTTTTTTTTTGCGGTACGCGGGCCTCTCACTGTTGTGGCCCCTCCCGTTGCGGAGCACAGGCTCCGGACGCACAGGCTCAGCGGCCATGGCTCACGGGCCCAGCCGCTCCTCGGCATGTGGGATCTTCCCGGACCGGGGCACGAACCCGCGTCCCCTGCATCGGCAGGTGGACTCTCAACCACTGCGCCACCAGGGAAGCCCCATATTCTTTCTCTTAATGATGGTTCCTTAATTTTAGCTTCAGGTGTCACGAGCCTGGATCAACCTTGGTTATCGACTATGTGTTTGGTGTTGCAAGACATTGCTGGAGGTGCCAGACTTGGTCCTTGCATACAAGCGTTTTACAGTCTTGTTAAAATAGTCGTTTTCCATGTCTGAAGAGTCTTATAGTGAAATGGAGTCTCCTCCTTGCTACAGGTAGGAGTATTGTTGGTTGGAACTCTTTCAGCTTTGACGCAAAACACTGCCTAATCTTTGACCTACACTCCTGGAAATTATCCTAAACAAATAATTTGTAAGGAGAAGAAGCTCCACCTTCATCATTGTTTTACTATGTAAAATCCGTGAGGCATCTTAAATATCCAACCTTCATGGAATTATTTAGAAAATGATGGTGCCTGCATCTTCATCTTCTCTTCCAAGTTGGGCAATCAACTTGGAAAAAATGCTTATACAGTTGTCCCATATATATCCTCAGGGGATTGGTTCCAGGATCCCTGTGGATACCAAAATCCACAGATAATTAAATCCCTTATATAAAATGTCATAGGGACTTCCCTGGTGGTGCAGTGGTTAAGAATCTGCCTGCCAATGCAGGGAACACGGGTTTGATCCCTGGCTGGGGGAGATCCCACATGGCGCGGAGTAACTAAGCCCACTTGTCACAACTACTGAGCCTGTGCTATAGAGCCCGCAAGCCACAACTACTGAGCCCGCATGCCACAACTACTGAAACCCCTGTGCCTAGAGTCTGTGCTCCACAACAAGAGAAGCCACTGTAATGAGAAGCCTGCACACTGCAAAGAACAGTAGCCCCTGCTCGCCACAACTGGAGAAAGCCCGCGCACAGCAACGAAGACCCAACGCAGCCAAAAAAAAAAAAAAAGTCATAGTAGTTGCATATCACCTAGGTACATCCTCCCATATACTTTAATACCTAATACAATGGTACATCCTCCCATATACTTTAATACCTAACACAATATAAACGCTAGGTAAATGATTGTAAATACAATATAAACGCTAGGTAAATGGTTGTAAATACAATGTAAACGCTAGGTAAATGGTTGTGAATACAATATAAACGCTAGGTAAATGGTTGTAAATACAATGTAAACGCTAGGTAAATGGTTGTGAATGCAATGTAAACGCTAG
>NW_020838009.1:6395774-6428991 GCF_003676395.1 Aethalodelphis obliquidens
TAAATGGTTGTGAATGCAATGTAAACGCTAGGTAAATGGTTGTGAATACAATATAAACCCTAGGTAAATGGTTGTAAATACAATGTAAACGCTAGGTAAATGGTTGTAAATACAATATAAACGTTAGGTAAATGGTTGTAAATACAATATAAACACTAGGTAAATGGTTGTAAATACAATGTAAACGCTAGGTAAATGGTTGTAAATACAATGTAAATGCTATGTAAATAGTTGCCAGCACAGGGCAAAATCAAGTTTTGCTCTTTGGACCTTTCTGGAATTTTTTTCTTTTCAAGTATTTTCGATCCTTGGCTGGTTGAATCTGCAGATGCGAAACCCGTGGATACGGAGGACTGACTGTATCCCATATTGAATAAACATATATTATGAAATGATTTGCACACCGTGACAACAATGTGTGAGAACGTCTGCGTTCGGACAGTGACTGGAAGGGAACAGGAGAGCGGTTGTTACATCAAAGTGCTAGGACTATGGGGGATTTTGTTTTCTCTTTGCTTTTTCTTCAGTGCAGGCATGCTGTTTTTTACATTCGTTTTCCAAGGGAAGAGAATCCAAATGCCCCGGGTGCCTGCTGTCTGGGCTCTTCCCATTTGACTTGTTCTTTCCTCTGCACATTCTGATCTCCCCAACCATGCCCACAGGAGCACACTCGTGTGCACACACACACACATACACACACATTCTAATACACACTCACATGCACTTTCTAGCCACTTTAGTCTCTCCAGGCCCTGGCATCTACAGTGCTGGCTCCAGAAATTAAAAAACCCCTCACACCTACCCTCCCACCCTGCAAGGGCTGACTTTTCTGGCCTGAGCTGAACTGTGTCCTACTGGGCATGGCCCAGGTCTTCCCAGAACAATGAGAATGCAGGCTGCCTTTCAGGAGTTGCCCCTACTTCCATTATTGTTCTTCCAGAAACTTCTGCCTAACTCTGCCTCATTGCCCACATAGCACCTGTACATGCTAGAAATGCTTTTCTGTGTCTAAGTTTCTAGAAGGCTCCATTCATTTCTTCAGGTTACTAGAAAGGTGACCGGCATATCTGGTATCATCCCAGCATATACCTTAAAATGATGGCTTCATAGCTGGAGGGAAATCAGCTAAAAACATACCTTGCTGCTTGCTTGCTGGGTGACCCGGGCAAATCACTTCCCCTCAGTTTCTTCTTTTGAAACATGGAAAGAGCTGGGCCAGACAATTTGTAATATTCCTTCCGGCTCCGATTCCATCACTTACGACCCGTGAATACTTCCTATTAGTTCCGTTTTGGGATCAGCTGCCACGCTGTGCCACGTGATGACGGATGACCCTCCGGAGAAGGTTTCGGATGCTGTCGGGACAGCAGTTTGGGGCAGATCGGGGGAGTGTGTATTCCTGCCTCATAAAGTGTGTGGCTCCAGGGCAGCCATTTGCTATACAAGGAGTTATTCTTCATTTTGTTTCCTGAGTGCAGAGCAGAGTAACAAAGCTAGAGTTCTGCTTGTGGATAAAAGTCACATGCTTAATGGAACAGCTCAGGGCTCTTGTGATGAAGGGGCAGACTTCAGGATGGAGGCAGGGATGGTGAGACAGGGAAAGGAGACTCCTCTTCCTCTTACTGAGCAATGAAGAGAACCCAAAGCGTGAAATCAGGGAGCCTATGGGAAAACTGTTAAAGATATTGGGGAAGATGAGGGCTTAGTGAAACTTGCAGTCGATGAAAGGGTGCCTTTTGCTGATGCGATTATGATTCTAGAAACAACATGGAAGATTTTCTTTAAGGAACTGACTTTTCCTTTATTTTGTGGTCAGTACAGTCCATTGAGCTGGGTACACAAAGTCAGCCTCTGACAGAGACAAAAGAAAAGGTGGTGAGAGGGGCCTCAGGGAGAACGCAATTGTGATTACCTGAAAGGTGGGCACCCAGGTGATGGGACAGTTGAGGGCGAGTCTGGGACAGCCTACCGTTAAATGACATTGGACAACTTCAGTAGGTGATATTTCCCCCCTCTGGAAAACCCAAAATGAACTTTTTGGCCAACCCAATATTTAAGTTGAGGGCAGGTCTTGATCACGGCTCTTAAGAGGATCTGTCTTGGCTCAGGACCAGGAAGGCAAGTACCCTGGTTTATGGGAAAGGAGGAGCCAATGCTTTGGGAGAACTTATCTCTCCTTCTTCCCCAGATGGAGTCAATGTAGCTTATTGATTAATTTATTTATTAGTCTTTTTTATTGTATGTATTTAAAAAATATTTATTTATTTAGTTGGTTGCACTGGGTCTTACTTACGGCAGGTGGGCTCCTTAGTTGTAGCATGCAGCTTCCCCAGTTGTGGCACGTGAACTCTTAGTTGCGGCATACATGTGGGATCCAGTTCCCTGACCAGGGATCGAACCTGGGCCCCCTGCATTGGGAGTGCAGAGTCTTATCTACTGTGCCACCAGGGAAGTCCCTATTTATTAGTCTTTATTGAGCCAG
Organism: Aethalodelphis obliquidens; assembly: GCF_003676395.1. Taxonomy (NCBI): domain Eukaryota; kingdom Metazoa; phylum Chordata; class Mammalia; order Artiodactyla; family Delphinidae; genus Aethalodelphis; species Aethalodelphis obliquidens. The sequence goes on from NW_020838009.1 coordinate 6,398,257, forward strand.
GCCTTATGCTGAATGTTGGGGATATAGAAATGAAGTGTCTTTCAAGAAGCTCTTGAGAACACTGTGAGAATTCTGTGAGGTCATAGCATGAGGTACATGCAAGAAGGTAAGGCAAGACTCATTGTCCCTGAGGGGAGAGACAGCACAAGTGAGCCCAGGTGAGCCCAGATGAGCCCAGGTGAGAGATGCCCCCAAGGAGGTACCACTTGCTAATGCACACATGCTTTCCACTGGGGACAACGGAGTTGCCCAGGACACACACATGACAAGACTCAAGAACAGGACCAGTCACTGGTAGAATTAAAATTCAAACCCAGGTTGGTATGTAGCAGTTATGACATGCTACACGTTCAATGCTAAATTTTTCAGAATGGATGTAGAAAATCCCTGCCCAGTGAGCTCACAAAATTAAATTTAAGGAGCTTTCACATGAGTTACTCGCACTATCGACCAAATGTTCAACAGCTTCACTGGGGAGAAAGCGTGAAGAAATGGGCTTGTGTTCTAATGAGAAAAGCATTCAGGTTAACTGTAGGATGAAGACTCATTATTAAGTAACTAGAAGGTTTGCAGACTTTGTTCCAGGAGATCTGGGAGGATGGAATAAAGAACTCTCAGGGGTACCAGCCTCACTTGTGGCAGGAAACTAGATTAAATGGCTTCTAACTTGACAGTTTAACAGGGACCACTGTGGCCTTGAGTTCCTTTTCCACATTGTGGGCTCAGGAGATGGAGGTCCATGAATTAAGGGTCTTTGCCACTGAGCCCCAAAAGATGAGGTCTGGACAAGAGTAGTACAACGGAAACCACCTACTGAAGGGCCTGCAATAAGCTGGGGTTGGTTAGAATCTTCTCTGTCTCCCAGACACCACGGTGCCATCTGTTTGAAGTTAAGAACCAGAAAACTAAGCTATGATGATAGAAATCAGAATTGAGGTGAGGACTCGGGGCATGCATTGGAAGTGGGGAGGGGGCACGTGATGGAATTTTCTGGGACCGAGGACGTGTTCTTTATCTCCATGGGGATATACATGCTTTTCAAATTCATCAAATCATACGCACAAGAGGTGTGCATTTCACTGTAGGTAAATGTTACCTCATTAAAAAGATACAGGGCTTCCCTGGTGGCGCAGTGGTTGAGAGTCCGCCTGCCGATGCGGGGTACACGGGTTCGTGCCCCGGTCCGGGAAGATCCCACATGCCGCGGAGCGGCTGGGCCCGTGAGCCATGGCCGCTGAGCCTGCGCGTCCGGAGCCTGTGCTCCGCAACGGGAGAGGCCACAACAGTAAGAGGCCCGCGTACCAAAAAAAGAAAAAAAAAAAGATACAGCATTAGTAGGGAAAATTATTTTAAAATATGCCTGATGACTCATACCTCAAAAGGGAAAGAATATATCCTCAGGCTACATCCCTAACCTTGAGAGGGTCACAAGACAGGTAACACACACGACCAGATGCCAGTGACCCTGGGCCGATGCCCTGGCTCTGGGGGCCATTCACTGTGGATAGCTGTGCTTCTCTCTCTTTGCCTCTGCCCTTGTTTATAAACGAAGGGAATTTTACGAGGAGGTGGCTAAGCTCCGACCATCTGAGACTTCCTGTCCCCACTTTCTGAGACAGAGGCTAGGCTGGATGAGCCATGGGTGTAACCTGATTTGGTGATTCCTGTGATCTGAATCTCTTCCACATGTCTGGTCAGCCCAGTGCAGGGAGCCGGGAGAGCAATCTGATACCTCCAGGAAGTCCAGTGTTCCCTTGTTGCTAAAATTAGAACCAGGCTGCAGCTCAGATCAAGGCCATTCCTTTCCCAGCCCCTCGGTGAGCTAACACTTCTCCCTCGCCCTGAGCCGCACAAATGCCTCATAATTAGAGCACATCATGTGAGCGCCAGATGACCCAGTGCCCGGGAGAAAGCAAGCAGCCAGGGAGTTCTAGCCTCGCAGAGACCCTTATAGACGATTAGGAGAGGAGTAGGCGGAACGAGAAAAGAGAAAGAGGGAAAGAAGACAAAAACCATACTTATCCCTTTGCTGCTGCGCTGTGTGTACGTCCCGGCTTCCCCAAAGACAGCAGTGCATCCTTCTTTTTTTTTTTTTTTAAGAAAAAAACTCAAAAAATGAAATTATGATCTTTCCTGATCATGCATTTCAGTTGCTGGCCTCTATCTGTGTGCCAGCCAGGAGCAGGTGACCAGGCCGGGCTTGAATCCTAGCTTTGTTATAGATTAACCAGGATTTGAGCAACTTACTTAATTGTTTGTACCTCTGTTTCTTCATCAGCACCACAGAGAAATCTAACTCAAAGGGTATTGGGGGGAGGGAACGAAGTGAAATATATGAGAGCACGTTGGACGTTCTTGGGTAGACTGACTGAACCCAAGTCTAGCTGGAAACGTTCGTAGATGACTTTCTGGTCTGGCTGGTCTTGGATTCGGCCTCAGGGGATCTTACTTCATCGTAAACTGCTCTAAGGGTAGTTTCTTTATTCCATATTTTCCCAATCATCCCCTAGGTTCGCATACGGAGAGCAGCACCGAGGGTACCTCTGAACGGTACCTTTCTGGTTGACCACGAAATGATGACAAGCAGCTTCTTAAGAGCTGCTTAACTTACCTTGGCCCTGTGGTACCCAAGCTCTCAGTGCCATTTCCTCTACAGTGAGAGGGGCTACATCTGGCCCGCAGAGTTGTTGTGGAGATGAGAGGCAGTCTCTATGGAAACCGCCTAAGAGTGGTGGGCACAGAGTAGATGCTTAAGATGATAGTCATTTAACTGGATGAGTTATTAAGGGTGTTGTTTATTTTTTAGAAAACATTTAAGCAATTGATTCATTTGCTGCTCTGGACTTTTCAGCTGAATGAAAACATAATCTAATTTCTTTTGGGGAAACACACGTTGCAGTTTTGTACTTGACTGCCAAGCCGTTCAGACCCACGACACCACTCTTACCGTTGCTGCCGTCAGCAGTGGTAATGACAATGGCAATGATGAGAATGCGAGTTCGAGGTCCGCACTAAGTTCTAGCTTCGGGCTCAACCGGCATCGCATCTTCAACCTTATCAACCAGACACTGTTGACTACGATGGAATCAGAACTGCCCTGGCGTGGCGACCGAACGTCCACAGCAGGGCTACCTGGGATAAAGCTACAACACATACACGGGAAGGGGAATACAAAATTACTTTTTCTTCTGGGCATCCTGGTGGTCCCCTCCTTGGACCTTTCCATGCTCTGTCTCTGAGCTCTCCTTTTCCATGACAGCTACCAATAAGGACCACAGGAAGTCTGTCTTTCCCAACCCCGTGATGTCTGTGGTGGTCTGAGGTGACCACGGGGTCTCGATTCTCAGGTTTCACTGGAGGCAAATATACTGAGAGACCTGCCCTTCTTCTCATCCAGGAGTGCCTTCAGAGAGAAGGGTCCAGGCCTCTGGAGTCACGTGAGTGACAGGGACTAAGCCCACCTTTCGGGAGGTTCTCTAGCTGCAGTAAGCACAAAAAGGAAAGAAAAAAGATAGAGACCGTTCCTTCTAGACGTACAAGTCGCAACCTGAAAACCCTAGTGTTATCTCAGCAGTGGACTCACGGTGAGGCACTGCTGTTCCTCAGGTGCATATGAGGCCCCAGAAAGCAAATACTCCCCTCTTTATGTGGAGATAAAGCAGCCAACTTAGGCCTGAAGATGCTTAGAATTTTCTCTGTGGCAGCCACAGATGGGAGCACTTAGATTTTAGTTTCTCCGGGCCTCAGTTCCTCCCATACAAAGTACATAAGGAGGTGAGTTGACATGGTCAACTGCCACCTCTCTTTCCCGCCTGTGAAACTCACAGATGGACACCCCAATGCTCCCAGCCTCGCCTAAGGCAGGAAGTAGGCATCGGTGTCTGCCATGTTGGTGGTCTCTCATTTAGTTGTTCCCTGGGGCTGGGTCCTGGTGTTACTGTCCTTTTCTTTCTCCAGGTCTCTTTTGTTGCCTTTCATGACATCTGTGTGGCTCCTAGATTTCTCTCGAGTCTCGTTTTTGTTTTTTGTTTTTTTTTGCGGTATGCGGGCCTCTCACTGTTGTGGCCTCTCCCGTTGCGGAGCACAGGCTCCGGACGCGCAGGCTCAGCGGCCATGGCTCACGGGCCCAGCCGCTCCGCGGCATGTGGGATCTTCCCGGACCGGGGCACGAACTCGCGTCCCCTGCATCAGCAGGCGGACTCTCAACCACTGCACCACCAGGGAAGCCCTCGAGTCTCCTTTGAGGCTAACCAGGGCTGGGCATGCCCTCGCCATGAACAGTGGGTCCCTTAACTTCATCCACGGAGGGACACATACTGTGTGCTTGAACACAGAGCCCTGCCCACTCAGTGCATACCAGCCCCTCTGGAGTCTGCCCCCTGAGGAAGGGGTGGGTTTCTTGTCTGAACTCCTGGCTCACTCCCTGCTTCTACCAGCCTTGAGCTGTTGCAAGCTGGCCACCAAGTTCTTTAAGATGGATCTAGATGGGGTCTTTGAGATCTGATATTAAACGGACTCATACCAACTTTTCTTTTCTCTCGGTTCTCAGAACTTCTACAAATGTAGGGAAAGCCCTGGATATGGGCCACGCTAACTCATTTTTCTTGCAGAAATCCCTTCTCTCTTTGAACTGCATTTGAACACACGAATTGTCCATCGGAGGACATTTGTGTCCTTTTGCAAAAAGCCAGTTGGAGCTGTTGCTCCTTGGGTTACCTCATGTCTGTTACATAAGGACTCACTTGATAAATTTCTCCTTGAACGTGGTGCCAGGAAAAATTTCTCTTTCCAATCTGATTCCAAAGCTTTTGTACAATGCAAACTACACGAGCCAGCGCGTTTCCCCTTTCATCCAGGAAACTCAGAGATAAATCCAGCAATCAACTGCAGTAAACAAGTCATCCCAGGTGCCTTGAAACACATCGTTCTCTTTTACTCTAGCTTTTGCTTTGAGTTTTCTGTTTCTAAAGTTTCCTTAGATCCTTTGGGGAAATAACGAGGTGTAAATGTCCCCTCAATAAATCCATGCATACACACACGTGTACCTGACACAGATGTACCCCACCCCCCATCCCTTTCTTACCATCACCATGCCAGGTCCTGGGAGTGCAGTGATGAAATGGTGCCTCCTGTGAATTGCTAACAGTTGGTCTATTGGGAAGATAAGCAGATGGACAGAGAACTTGAAGGTAAGGCAGAATAGGGTCAGCGCTGACATCAAGGGACGAAGAAAAGGCTGGAGGTGTTCTGAAGAAGAGAGAGTGACTCCAGAAAAAGACACCAGGATGGGAGAAGGCTTCTGGAAGGGAGGGCGTTTCAGCTAGATTGGGAATGATGGAAAGGATTTCAAAGGCATAGATAGAGAAGGAAGAACATTTCTGACTGAGCGAACAGTTTCAGCAAAGACCGGGATAGGAAAAAAGAAATTGCACCTCCTACATTTGGCAAAAACGTCAGGAATCTAGTTCAGTTGGCAGGTGAGACCCATGAAGGAGGCAGTGGGAGGGAAGGATGATATTCTTTTACAGTGATATGTACTTTGCAATGGATAACCAAAATTTGGCTTCAATATATCCTTTTTTTTTAAAGTTTCACCTCTGGAAATACAGGAGGAGGGGTTCGGAGGGCCAGGCTCGTGAAGCTTACCTTGGACATAAGAACCAAAGTTTTGTTGTTTTTTTTCCTTAAGGGGTGGGTGGGGGTGTTGATCAGGAGGAAAAGGAGGGGCCCGTGAGTGTAAATTACAGCAGCGGTTCCCTTAACAACGCCTGCAGATGGGTGAGTTTCCGCGCAGCCTGGGTTCTCGGTTCCTTTTCTGTTGCTGAAGAGGAACCATGAGGGAGTGAGGGATAAGCGGTGATGTTTATCTTTCCAGCTCTGAAATTTCAAATGCTGGAATCCCCCAGGGTTGGGAAGAGTGGGTGTGGTCACTTCCCACCATTGCTGAAGGCGGGGAGATGAAGCCACTCCGCTGGGGAAGAGGGGGTGTGATTTCCTCCCAAATAGGAAATTTATCTCCCGAACGGGAGGCTGCAGAGAGTCATCAAGGACTTATCTCCAGAAGCAGATGACCAGAGAGGAGCCCTGCCCAATCCTTTACCCCAAAGGGAATGAGTTAGCCAGAGGAGGGAGAGTGAGGGTCACCAGCTGAGGACCAGTGACATGGTCACCACTTTCATTTGTGTTTAAAGAAGAATTCTTCCTGCCAGACTCTTCCAGGACCCTCAGCAGGATCCCGGCGCCCCTCTCGAGATACTCGATTACATTGGAAGTGGAGGATGAAGGTCACTTCGGTAATTGAGAGCAAAGGGAAATTTTAGTCCTTTCTTCCCACTGAGTCCAGAATTCTGGGACAATCATCTCAGGTCTTAGAAATCATGCTCTGTAGATCCCAAAAGCTCCACAAGTAGCCTGATCTGCGTGGCTGCGGAGATGAAGCATCCTCTCCCTCTCAGCACCCTTAGAACATTACTATGGGGGGGTTTCCCTGGTGGCGCAGTGGTTAAGAATCTGCCTGCCAGTGCAGGGGACACGGGTTCGAGCCCTGATCCGGGAAGATCCCACATGCTGCGGAGCAACTAAGCCCGTGTGCCACAACTACTGAGCCTGTGAGCCACAACTGCTGAGCCCACGTGCCACAACTACTGAAGCCCTTGCACCTAGAGGCAGTGCTTCTCAACAAGAGAAGCCACGGCAATGAGAAGCCTGCGCACCACAACGAAGAGTAGCCCCTGCTCGCCGCAACTAGAGAAAGCCCGCGCGCAGCAACGAAGACCCAATGCAGCCCCAAATAAATAAATAAATAAGTAAATTTAAAAAACAAAACAAAACATCACAATGGGAAGGAAGTCCCATCCTTTTTGATAGAGGAGGAAACTGAAGGCCAGAGGGGCTAAATGTATGTTAAGTCAAACTTATTCATGATACCATTTCAAAAATCCTTACTTTAAAAAATCTATTTTATTAGACATAAAGGTATGTCTCCTGCCCTCCTCATGTCTGTCATATTTCTAATTTTTTTCCTTTTGTTTGTACAAGTAATACACTTCTCTGCATCCATGTTGTCATCTATGAAATGGGGGTGATCTTTACCTCCTAGATCTGTGAGTTTCAACTAAATAAGACAACACACACAGGTAAAGCATTTAAAACAGTTCTCGAACATTCAACGAAAGTTGTCACAGGGGAGAAAATTTCCATTTTTAATTTCTTTCACCTCTGCCTGCCTCCCAGGTTTTTGGTATAGTCTGGGATTTTTGACTATGAAAAACAAAAATTAAAGTTTAATGTTTATAATTATTAAGTATTTCTTCTTCAAGAATGATGTAGTAACAGGACATTATTTTGTCACTCTATTCACTATAATTATTTCATCTTAGTTCTATGCTTAACTTATTTTATGCTTATATAATACATATTTTTTCAGTGTTCATATAATAAGTCCCTTTATAAAACAGCCTCCCTATTATTGAGTTCTTTAACTTGACTTATAGCCCAACTGCATAATATTTTTCAGGAAAGTTACCTAAGAGGCATATTCTGAACTGATACATACCTTGGAATGCCTTTCTGTTGCTTTAAATCATGAACAACAACTTTCTGGGTTTTGAAATCTTGCTTTCCAGACTTTTCTCTGCTCAGAGTTTTATTGACCCAGTAGACGAGGAGTTTCAGGACAGCTCCCTTTTTATTCCTTTGCCTACAAAGTTTTATATGCCTAGATGATTATAGACATCTTCCTTTACCCTTGAATTAAAAAGAAAATGTCTCCACCTTTTCTTTCTTAGGAGTTCTCCTTCTTACCAAAAAGAGGTTTAAGTTGACCAGGTATTTTCTCCCCAGATATGCATTTGTGATCCCCCTGGGCCCCCAGTTGATTTGTCCTGAATGTGGATGGCTCTTTTTTTTCCCACGGTGGAGGGCTGGCTGGTCACGTCTGTGTTACAAGTTCAAGGATTTGGCCACTACCTTGGATGGCTAGAGGATGGAGTTTAGGAAATCCTTAGATCTGTGTGCTTTGTTTTTCGTAATGCTACTTTACTGGAGCAAAGTTTCCATATCAAGTTTCTGATCCATTCACTCTTCCTTTTGTGAACCGGTCCAGCCAGGGCTGGGAGCCAATATATTGACAGCCAATAGTTAACAGCCTGCCCTGACCAATCAGAAAGAAGCAGGTCGTACAGTGGCAGAGGCCTAGGGACCGCCTCTTATGCTAAGTATTTATCCTTAATTGTTGAATAAGGGTGGTGAGGGTGATGTTTGGGTGGCCTGGTTGGGGTGGGGGGAGGGACGGTCTGGGGAAGCCACTGCAGCAGAGGGACCCTAAGGCAGTTTGGGGTTAACAGCTATTTGCCAATCAGTATGGAAGTGAATCAATATGATAAAGCTGGTATAGCGATGCCAGTCCATGCCCAACCCCTAGTGTCAGGGATGACTCCTTTGGTCTGTTCCCCAAGGTTCTCCATCAGTGCCTCTGCTTACTTGGGGTCCTTCTGGCAGGGATGCTTTGCAATGCTTCTTGAATCCCAGCAGCATCTTCCAAAGCTCAGAGTAAGGACAGACGATGACGGGACATTCTCCAGGAACCTAAGCATGTGCCTGAACCGAGCCCATCACACTGCAGCCTGTACCCCTGCTCTCCTCCGTGATAAAAGGTATAGCTCTGAGGGTAGTTTGGGGGATGGCAAGGACCATCTGGATATTGAAGGGAGATTGGCATTTAACCGTTACTGAATCTCATCCTACCCTAAACTGAGCCAGAGAATGGCTCTGTCACACCGCAGCCAAACTGTCAGGAGAATGGTGCCAGGAATTACATATGTATTCGACAAAAATAAATCCTCACCCAGGGAGAGGGTCAGGAAAATAGTGGCCATAATCTTGGCACCTAAGCTTTGGGGTGAAGGTTGGGTCAGAGAAGGTGCTGGGACTTGGGCCATGGCCAAGTTCTCTAGGCCAGTTCCTGCACAAGACCTTTTGCAGGAAACATGGGAGGAGATGGTCTCTGCAGAGTATTACATAAACCCAATATGGGGGACTTCCCTGGTGGCGCAGTGGTTAAGAATCCTCCTGCCAATGCAGGGGATATGGGTTCGAGCCCTGGTCTGGGAAGATCCCACATGCCACGGAGCAGCTAAGCGCGTGCGCCACAACTACTGAGCCTGTGCTCTACAGCCTGCGAGCCACAACTACTGCAGCCTGTGTGCCTAGAGCCTGTGCTCCGCATCGAAGAGAAGCCATCACAATGAGAAGCACGCACCGCAACAAAGAGTAGCCCCCGCTCGCCGCAGCTAGAGAAAGCTCGCGCACGGCAACGAAGACCCAATGCAGCCAGAAAATAAATAAATACATTGATTTTAAAAAACGTTAAAAAAAAAACCCCAATATGGAATTGGCCCCCAGAAATTCTGTAGGCATTTGGTTTGCTTCTGGAGAAGGCAGGCTGCTGTCTTTGGCAGGCGAACCCAAAGGGACACTGGTTTAGCATGCAGGTACTCCAAGACCCAGGGCTGATAGGCTAGGACATGTGATGGGGTAAGGGATGCAGGTGGTGTTGGATTCTTAAATTGGGTATTAACTTAGGAGGGAAGAATTGGGATCTCTGAGACTGAGGAAATGCTGTAGGCATGGAACAGGCCAAGGGTTGAGAATAAAGGGGGATATTCCTGAGAGTTTGCCAGACAGGCCCTCAGAGAGTGCCTGGGTTGAAGGACCCAAAATCTCAGTTCACCGCAGGACCGGTAGCTGGAGGAAGGGAAGACAGAGGAAGCGTGTCCTGGTGACGGCGATGGTGATGTTACAACAGGCAACGTTCATTGAGCGCTTAGTGTGAGCCTGGTTCTATTCAAATCCATTGACTCACTTGTCGGAATGAGTGGACAAAAAGATAGTGTTACTATCCCCATTTTATAGATGAGAAAATAGAGGCATAGAGGGAGGCCGAAACCTGCTCAAAGTCACCACACAAATACGTGATGGAGTTGGTTGTCAAGTCCTTTTCTTCTGGTGAAGAATGGGCGACTCCTAATCCAGTAATAGACATCAGGCATTTTTCTGCAAAGCAGAGAAAACAGTAGAATTTAGTATGAAAAACGGGGATTGGCTCAATCAGGTACTGCCAGGGGGCATCCAGAGACAGGAGCTCATAGCCAACTCCCTCCCCCAGCTCTTTATTCTCTCACGAAGGCAGTGCATCTAGGGGGCCAGAAAGCTGTGGCAGGGGCATGGGGCAGCGGACACGGCTTCGTGGACGTTAATCCAGTTTTTCTGGCAACTGAACAGAGGCAGGCTGAAGTGCTGTGGCTACTTTCAAGACAGGGGATTCGGAACCCCTTAGTGGAGCAGGTAGGATTGAAATGAGGTTCAAGGTCACCCACAGTGAGGTACACCTATATTTTGTGACCAGTGTGGAAGAAATGGCCTGGGTTGTCCTCCTGAAACCCCTCAGAGAATCTCTCCTCTTGTCTCCACTTGTGTGGACAAGTCATGCCTTTTAGGAAAGAGTTGCAGGTCAAGGGCTCTGGCTGGCTGGAGTCATAGGCCGTGAGGTCCAGCTCTGCCCAGCTGCTCCAGATTCCTCTCACAGAGCAGCTGTCCGGGGAGCCTAAACCCTTCCCACTGGGGTAAGCAAGGCCATGGGCAATGACCCAAGAACAGATGGAGATGCTTGCCAGGCAGAGCCGGACTGTAGGTCATTTCCGACTCATTCTGTAGGAGGTCATTGGTCCATGTTCCCCGAGAAGAACTTACCGGGAAGGTGTACGTTGGTGAATCTAGAATTTCTGGACAAGTTGTGAGAGTGAGAGAAAGAGTGCACAGGTTGTGTATGGGCTTGGTAGGAGGAGCTGAGTACTCCTCTCTGGAAATACTGGACATGCTGTTATTGCCAACGGGCTGTGGAGTTGGGATCAGCCCAGCTGCCAATTCCTGCTTCCAGTGCCAGCTAGGGTGTGAGGTCAGAGCAGAGTTGAGGACAATGGGAAATGGTTCCCTCTGTTCCCTCCTTGGGGGTGGGGTGAGGAAATGGGTTTAGAGAGCCTGAGCCTGAGCCGTGGAAAGTCTCAAGGCATGGAAGGAGACATACAAAGGGAAGCTGGGACCTACAGGGAAGGTGTTTTCTCCCACAGGTGGGCCTTAAGCTGTGCCAAAGGGATGCAACCCATGAGTTACGAGGCACACTTTTGACCATCTATGGAAGGTCCTAGAATGATTGCTTTTGGAGATCACACACTGAGGGGCCATATAAAGGAATTCTTTCCAAATGCCTTATATTGAAGTCTTACACTTTTCCAGTCTGGAAGTTTGGAAAAGTTAAATCCACTCACCGTGCCCCCCAGTCGTGGGCTAGAGAGGAGCTGATGATTTTTAGTGTTAGGTTGAAGGGCGGGGTGTATTAGCTGTTGAATCCAAGCGCGCTTGGGCATGTAGACTGGCCAGAGGGCTACTCACCAGGAAGGACGCAGTGGGATCAGGGCCTTCCACCAGCCCACAGGGGGGTCGGGAAGAGGGGCATGACCCACTTCTTCCCTTGACATCCAAACATCATCAAGGAGTCACTAAATTTACAAGAGGGTTAGAGTTGTTGGATTCTTTTTTCCCTAACACAGGGCAGAACTGAGAAGGCAAGCTCAGGGGACCCATAAGAGTTTTCAGACATCCCTCTAAGCTTCTGTGTGCATAGATAGTGTCATACTGTATATGACGTTACTAGTTTGCAATTTACGTGGTGGATTAGTTTCTTACAACTGCTGTAACAGATCTTCATAAACTCTGTGGCTACAGGAGAAGTGTTTTGCCCCACCGTTCTGGAGAAGCCTGAAATCAAGGTGTTGGCGGGGTTGCTTCCTTCCGGAAGGTCCAAGGGAGAATCTGCTCCGTGTCTTTCTTCTAGATTCTGGTTGTTTCCGAAAATCCTTGGTTTCCCTTGTCTTGTAGATTCATCACTTCAATCTCTGTCTCCATCTTCACATAGTGTTTTCCCTGTGTGTCTGGATCCAAATTTCTCTCTTATAAAAATACCAGTCATTGGGCCCCATTTTGTAGTCTACTGGAACACAGTTCAAGTGTTTCTTGGAACTGTGTCTCCTGGCCTCCAGTCCTAACAACCCCCCCAAAACTCATTTTTTGGCCTCAAAACAACCCCACAAACAAACAAACAAAAGCAAACACTGGTCATTAGATTAGGACCCTCCCTAATCTAGTATAACCTCTTTTAAACTTGATTACATCTGCATAGACCCTATTTCTAAATAACGTCATACTCATAGGTACCAGGTAAACATGAATTTTGGGGGGACAACATTCAACCTAGTACACATGGGCACCTCTTCATGTAAATAAATATAGATACTTATTATTATTAAAATATTTATTTATTTATTTGGCTGTGCCAGGTCTTAGTTGCGGCATGCAGGATCTTTTAGTTGTGGCCTGGGGGATCTTTTAGTTGCAGCATGCAAACCCTTAGTTGCAGCATCTGGGATCTAGTTCCCTGGCCAGGGACTGAACCCAGGCCCCCTGCATTGGGAGCGTGGAGTCTTAACCGCTGGACACCAGGGAAGTCCCACTCATTATTATTTTTAAGGGCAGTATAATATTTCACTGGAGTTACGTATCATCATTTACTTAAACCAATCTCCTAAGGATTGACATCTAGGTTATATTATTTTTCTTTTTGACTATTTTCAGCATCTATTTGATATACACTCTTATGCATAGATCTACACTTGTATAGTTATTTTTCTTAGAGAAATATTGTAAATAGGTTTGGTGATCAAAGCGCATGCACTTTTATTATCTTGCCATCGCTCCTTTTTATAACATTTTTATCTTGACATCTCTTGACCGAGATTCTCACGGAGATAGCCCCAGCAGTGGATGAGAGGGACCGTAGGCTGTGGGAACTTTGCTCTTACACATGGAGTGTGGGAGCCTCCAGAGCATTCCGTGGCCTCACTGGAAGCTCATTTCAATGCCACAAAAACTTCTGTATCTGACACACAGCAGGCACTTCATCAATGTTTATCAAATGAACATGGGTATTTATGGAAAACAGACATTGTCCAGGGAAAAACTAATAGACTTTTTTGAGTGCTGCATTGGTAGAGAGAGGACATTTCTGTATGTTCGACAGTGAGTTTTCTTTGGGAACCAAACACACGGGGAGGATGGGAGAGCAGATGCCTCGGGAGGCAGGGGCCGGGTCCTGTTCTGGCACTGTTGTCATGGTGGGGCCTGTAACCGGCATCTGTGGGGATGCTCTGTAAAGAGAAGAGCTCCTGCTGTAAGATGTGTTCTGACTTCCTTTCACAACGCGGGGGTCTCACTGGGGCGGCAGTGGCCAGCCCCCATCTAGGGCTCAGCGTGGTTTTCAGACTGGATTGGGTCACAATCTCTCCATCTGCTCGGCCTGTCCCAGGGCACCCAGGTTACAGGAATGGAGACATGCATTGACCAAACAAACACCAGCCACCTTCTGCCCCCAGAGCTGGGTGGAAGGAGTGTGTCTTGGTTTGTGGGTGTGGGGAGAGGGCCTACTGTGAGCCTGGGAAGACATCATGGGTCTTCAGGAGGTGAGAAAGCAGTGAGCACAGGACGGGTACTCCGGAAGCTGGCTGGCAGAAGTGAAGGAAAACAATTCACCTGGGACAAACAGGAGAGGGCTTCTTGCCCACCCCTAAGATTCAGAGCACGCGCTGAGTAGGAGAAGAAAGAATCTTATCAATCAGGCCATGATGCTGGTGGGGAAACTGAGGCCTGCCTGATGCCCCAGGGATCTCATTTCAGGGTTCACGTGAGATCTGGGTGGACAGTCATTCAAAGACAGTAGCAGACAGGAGATGGCCAAGTCCGTGTGCAACCAGTCTCTGTGTTGAGTGGGTGTAGCTGGGTATTTTCTGTAAATAACATTTATGACTGTAACTAAGGGTAAGCGTGCTTGTGCTGGACTGTACTGAAGATGGTCCCAAGGGAGCAGGGAAGGGGGAATATGTAACCGAACAATTCTGGGATCCACTTGTGCTTTTGGACACCTCTGTATCAGGCATTGTGCTAAGTGCTAAGGATACACCAATGAAACAAAAAGCCACCGTCCTCGTGGAGCTTACACACTGGTTCAAATTGCCCATTGCCAGTAAAAACTTCAATCACAGCAATTTGCAGAGAAAATACAAAGTGCGTTGAGAGCCAGGAGAGGGGTAACTGGCTTTGTCCAGTCTGGGGATGTTGTTGAGGGAGATGACCTTTGGGATGGACTTGATGAATGAGTAGAGATTACATGGGGAAGAAGTGTCTTGAGTAAGGAAATTCAAATAGAGGAAACATCAAGGGCAATAAAAACATCCTGTTGGGAAGCCTCAAATATTTTGATACTCTTAGAACATACTGTAAAACAATATTATTTACAGGAGGGGAAGCTGAGACTATTATAAGTAGACAGTGATTTAATAGGCTTTTGACATTTGAGTGGTTCTTAACCTCAATGTTTATCACTTCTAGGGAGATGCATTGTAATTTCTAGAAACCCAACTTAACAACTCCCTTTGGGAACAAAGACCCACTCGTAAACTGGGGTCTACAAGGGATCTCCTGCCTTGAGTCCATAGTTTCCTCGTTATGGACAAAAAGCTGTACCCAGGATGTGCCACACGAGGGCGCAATTGCCCAGTTAGCGAATCCAACTCACCTCCAAAGAAAGGTCAGAAAAGACCTTGTCCTCACAAGCTCTTCTGGCTGACAAACTACCAATGAGCACGAGCAGTGGACCACAGTGATTATATAAAAGCTGCCAACATCTGCTGAGTGAGGTGCTTGGAGGAGTTCGAGCAGAGAGTTGGCTCCCATTCTTGGTCCTAACTTCTCGAACCACTGAGACCTTTTATCCACTAGTCCTGCTGTTGGGACACAGATCAGAGCTTTAGCAGGTGTGGATTACCCCTGGGCCAGAGTGTCTTCAGAGGATTTTCTTTTTTTATTATTGCAAAAAATTTCATGCTCATTATAGAAAAGAAAACGAAAACAAGCATTCTCATATGGAGAGCCTGATGCAGGGACTTCCCTGGTGATCCAGTGGCTAAGTCTCCACGCTCCCAGTGCAGGGGGCCCGGGTTCGAACCCTGGTCAGGGAACTAAGGTCCCACATGCCATAACTAAGAGTTCAAATGCTGCAAATAAAAGATCCCACCTGCCGCAACTAAGACCCGGAGCAGCCAAATAAATATTTTTTTTAAAAAAAGGGCTTCCCTGGTGGTGCAGTGGTTGAGAGTCTGCCTGCCGATGCAGGGGACACGGGTTCGTGCCCCGGTCCGGGAAGATCCCACATGCCGCAGAGCGGCTGGGCCCGTGAGCCATGGCCGCTGAGCCTGCGCGTCCGGAGCCTGTGCTCCACAACGGGAGAGACCACAACAGTGAGAGGCCCACGTACAGAAAAAAAAAAAAAAAAAAAGGAACCTGATGCCCCCTCCATATCAGCTATGTATATATATGTGTATAGATTATATATGTACAGATTATGTAGATTATACATGTGTATGATTTTATATGATAGTATATATTGTATTATATACAGCATGTATGCATATTTTACTTATAGATGTACAAATAGATCGTCATGCATGTTTATAAAGTACATTATTTTTCCTATGAATAGAATAAAAATACACATTTTAAACGTAAAACGGACATCTTACATTATAAACTCTTGTAATCTCATTTTAATTTACCATGTTATGAACATCTCCCAAATCATTAAATATTGCTCTTATATCATGATTTTTAATAGTCGCATAGCCTTCCAAAACATACATGGCTCTGTAATTTACCGAAACAACCCATTATGTTGGATACTTTGCAATTTTTTCCTGTTAATATACACATCTCCTTGGTATAATATCTTTAAAGTGGAATTTACAGATATCTAGTACATTTATTTCTAAGGCTTTTGATGATGTAATGCAAAATCGCCTTCCAGAATCATTGTTGCAGTTTTCTTTCTCAACAGCAGCAGATGAGAGGGCTTCCCAGAAATTCTCAGGGTATTTATCAGATTTCGATAAACAGAATCACCCTACCCTAGTTGAAGCTACAGTTTAGTGCAGCTCACAGAAGGCCCTAGAAGAATATTTGAAGGAGAAATTCAACAACTCAAGGATTGAGGTGTGTGTAATTTCTCTCCCCATTTCTTAGAGGGTGTGCTAGTTGTATGATCCAGGTAGCACTGAATTTGGAGGCCGTGGGTCCAGGGCTCTACCCGGGCCATGCACTGGCACTGCCTCTGTGCTCCTGGGCAGTTCAGACCACCCTAGTGGCCCACAGAGCTCACCCTAAGAGAAGGGAGAATGATACCTTTATAGGTAATTAACTCCTCATATGGAATTTTTCTACCACACAGAGCCATAATATTAAACATTACCACCTTTACTGTCTATTTGGGAATTGCGTACTGAAGACATGCTTCATCTCCCAGCTTCTTACTTGGAAACTTAGCGTCTAACAGAAGAAATTAGTAGGAGTCCTGGAGTCACTAGCTGTGTGACCTTAGCCATTTCTCTTCCCCTGGCTGGCTCTTTGTTTCCCCATTTGTAAAATGAAATATCCCTTGAACTTTAAACTTGTGAATCTTGCAAACAGAAAACTCCTTGATCAAGCCACTCCTGATGTCGGTCTTTCCAGTTCAATAAGCAGCAGTAGCTACTGACTGCTTTCTCTGTCCTGGACACTCTCATTTATGCCTCCCAATAACCATATGAAGTGGGTTTTATTATTTCCTCATTTTACAGATGGAGAAACTGACTCACAGAGAGGTCGTGACTTTACCTGAAGGTCACACAGCCTGCCAGTGGCTAGTTCTGGGATTTGAACTAGGAATGTTTGACTCCAGAGCTTGTGTTTTAAACCACAGGGATAGCCATAGAACATAGAATTATTTTCCAACTTCCTGTAGTGGTAATACTCAAATAAAATATTGTTTGGAAAGCGGTGTAACACCTGGGGATGCTATGAAAATACAAGGCCCTATTTTTCTCTGTTTTCTCTCCTTTCTTTCTTCCTCCTCTCTTCCGCATGCTTGTGGTAGCTTTTAGTTCTGGCTCGGATGCTAACTTGGGTATTCCCCATAACCTCTCTGTGCTTCCGTTTCCTCATTTGTGAATCGAAGGGACATTCTATCTTTTCCCGTCACATTAAAGGAACTGGAAACGCTGACCGCTTGGGGAAATGTGTCTTTGCATTGACACCCTCCAGAATTCCCTGGAACTTGTTCATTTCTCCACTGTGTCCTAGGGTACTGTTAAGTGTTTGCATGGTTGCCTTGCTTTCAGAACACATTTGTAATTACTGGCTTTCATATCGCAAAAGAATAGGTGAAATGGACCCAAATGGATTTATCCTTGTTGCATTCTAAGTCTTGCCTTCAATGTGTAAAATGCTTCTATGTATATCTTTCTGGAGCGATAAAGGCCAGAGCTTTCTTTTGACCAGAAAGACAAGATTAACGGGTCAGTGGTAAAAAGATGAGTGGTCCCTCGGATGGGGACCTGTGAGGGCTGAAAAGTAGAAAAAGCCCTGGACCGAGAGGAAAGTGGCATCGATCCCAGCCCCTGCTTTTCTTCCTGAAGAACTCCTGGCACTGAGTCCCGCTCTGTAAGCCTCACTTTCATCACCTGTAAAGTCAGGCATGAGACAAAATAGATCAGCTGTTTTCAAACTAGTCTCTGTAGACGCTCGGTGTCCTCCAGGGGGACAGGGTGGACATTTGGGGCTCATCATTTGAGTCTCTCTGTTTTAGGTAATTCAGTTCTGTGTTGCTTTGGTTGGAAAAGGGGGCTCTCCTACTTTAAAAAGGGGGAAAGAGTTTGAAATGAATTTCTGGTACTTTTAAAACAGAATGACACTCCTAGAACCTAAACATCCTCCTTGTGCTTTGAGATCTAGAAGAGACAGCTGGCAGCCTTGCTTCCATGCCTGTGGAAAGTGCAGAGTCCTGCCCAGGGAGCTTCTTCTCTCCTGGTCACCGCTTCCCCTGGGTGCTGGTGCTTCTCCAGACTTCCCCGCCCCGATGGGGAAGAAACCGGTTTTCTTCTTGCTCTCTTAGGCAGGCCATTTGGCTTTTCCTATCTCCTGCCGCCAAATCCTGCCCTTGGCATTTCCAAACCCACCAGGGAGAGGAGTAGAACAGAAGGGCTTCCTCTTCAGAGGGTACACCCTCCTCAGAAGTCAGGATTGTAAACAGAAGGAAATTTCTTCTGCTTCCAGGACTTAAGAGTACATGCAAGCCTGTCACCCAAGAGGTCAGCCTAGATGGAGGGGGACGGCCGGTTTTCTGCAAGATTGCCAAGGGCAATAAAGAGGGACTGAGAGACTTTAGTCCCACAGGTTTGCCCCTGGGGTGAAGGCTGGCTTCTGGTGCTTGTGTCTGGACAGGGAGAATTACAAGTGCATTGTGGGTGGTCTTTTCCCCAGGGGTCTGGTGCAACCAGAAGGGAAAACGAGAGGTGGAGACACTTTTCTGGTCACACGCCACCCTGTGGTCTTTGGAGAGGATAGAATAAATGACGCACTAACAAAATGATGATGTATTATAGTTCGATCAGGACTTTCAGTAGCCTGCCTACTTGTCCAAGGATGGTTATTTGCTGACATCCTTTCGGAGAAGTGTTTCCCGCACTGACCCTCTGGCACCAGGCCTCCCATGTGTACTTATTTGTTCAGAATTGTGTCCTCCTTTTGACTCTCCACGAAGGCAGGGCCCATGATTTCCTTATTTATCCCTGAGCACAGTGCTTGGGGCTCGGTGACTCTTGGCTGGGTGAACAATGGATTCTCCCACTGCACGGTCGTTTCCCAAGAGCTCACCGTCCTGCCTTGAGCTATTTTATCATTCCTTTCTACCTCTCTACTTAGGCACACCCATCACTTCTCCCCAGGCTGTCTCCTAACTGGGACCCCTGCCCCCTACTTGGCCCATCTGCCTGAATGCACAGCCTATAGTCCGAGCAAACTTCCAAAGCTCGACCCCGCCCTTTGTCAATTTCCTCTTCGGAAACTTTCATGGGTCTCTTTGACTTAAAGAAGAAAATCCAGAGCCCTCGCCTCTGTACCACAGGTCACCCCCCACCATCTTCTCCCCACTTACGTTCATTACTGTGTGCCCCTTTCCGGACCCTAGAGATTCCAGCTTCTTTGCCCTGCTACATCCTGTTTCCTCTGTCTGTCAAGTGCTTACCTTGATTCTTTTATCTACATGTCCAAATCCTACCCGTTTTACATAGTGTTATATCATTTGAGCCGCACAAAATCTCTTAAAAATTATTTTTGCGAGATGATTCTTGTTTTTAAAAATTAATTTATTTTATGTATTTATTTTTGGCTGCGTTGGGTCTTCGTTGCTGCACGCGGGCTTTCTCTAGTTGCAGCGAGCGGGGGCTACTCTTTGTTGCGGTGCGCGGGCTTCTCACTGCGGTGGCGTCTCTTGTTGCGGAGCACGGGCTCTAGGTGCGCGGGCTTCAGTAGTTGTGGCGTGTGGGCTCGGTAGTTGTGGCACACAGGCTTAGCTGCTCCGCGGCATGTGGGATCTTCCCAGACCAGGGCTCAAACCCGTGTCCCCTGCATTGGCAGGAGGATTCTTAACCACTGTACCACCAGGGAAGCCCCAAGATGATTCTTTTTAAAAAGTATTCCACAGTGAACTTAGCTTGGGCAATGCCGTATGTATCATCTTTCTGTGCGTTTATAGAGAGCGCCGAGACATTCAAGGCTCTGAGAAGGACTGCAGTAAGGATGCCTATTTAACCCAGCCTTTCTCAAACTGATCTACAACAGAACTCTTTCCCTCTCCACAGCTGTAAACATACACAGGGTATTTTGGAAATGCTTCCTAGAGAGTTAGCTCTAAAATTATCCTTAACTCGTTTTTATTGATGAAGATGCTGAGGTTCGGAGACAAAAATGGTTGCATAAGCTGAGTGAAAGGAACTTCAATCCCATTTTTTTCCTTTAGGACACTTACAATGTTTCTTCTCCCATGAGAACTTGAAAACTTATTTTCTGCAGCCTGGAAGTTACTTGCTTCTAAGATTATAACTCTCATTTCTCTTTCTCAATATCTGAATTTTATCCTAAAAGTTCTAAAAATGATCTTTTCTCTTCTAAAAATGATCCTGTCCAAGTATTTCTTTGGCTTTTGTTTTCCTGACAGATGTTTCACAAGTAAGTAACAAAAGGCTCCAATTAACTTTTTCCAAGAGCCTCATCAAATGATGAAAGAAAAGTAGTAAATGAGTGTTCCAGTATATACCTGGTTTATGTCAAAATTATAATAATTCTAAAAGGGAGGGAATGGTGTCCTAATTTAAACAGATATTTATTGCTACACCATGAACTGAGTACATTACTCAGAGTCTAGCAATGTATGTGTGCATTTCTGTTTTACTATTAGCTTTGAGCAGTTTTGAAGAATATAAATTTAAAATACTCTATAATTGCAATAAAATAAAGATTTCATAATTTTTCAAAAATAAAAGTAAAAATTAGTAAAAATCTGTTTCAAAAAACTCCTTGTGTGTTTGTTTATAATTTTGTTATTATCACCTGGCTTTTAAATCCACCTGTGTTGTAAGTTGTGAGATGCTTCTTTATGTTACTTTATCATATTAAGATTTATTTAGGGGGTCAGGGGACCTTGTGCATGTTCAGGGCTATACCCCCTGAAGAGTGACATCAGAGGGCTGCACCCCGTTGGGGAATAGACCTTACCTAACAAGTCTAGCCAAAGTCACGAAGCAGATACACAAGTGGATAAGCAAACAACAACAGGCACTGAGGGTGGGGAATCAGTACCCAGGGTTCCTACAATATGTTATCTAAAATGTTCAGGTTTCAACAAAAAATTTTGAGACCTGCAAATGAACAGGAGCATGTGATCCAGCCACAGGGAGAATAACAGGCTTTGAGAGGGCTCAAATGTTGGACTTGGTAGACAAAGACTTCAAAGCAATTATTATAAACATGTTCAACGAACTAAGAGAAACCAAGGTTAATGAATTTAAGGAAGGTATGATGACAATGCCTCCTCAGATATAGAATATCAATAGAGAAGTGATAAAAAGAAAGAGGTAAGTGGAGATTCTGGAGTTGAGAAGTATCATAACCAAAATGAAAAATTCACCAGATAGATGGCATAGTAGGTTTGAGCTGGCAGAAGAAGAAATAAGCAAACTTGAAGATTAAATCAATAGAAATTTTATGCAATTTGAAGAACAGAGAGAAAAAAGAAGGAAGAAAAGTGAATATGGCCTTACAGAAACAAGGACATTATTAAGTGCACCAACAATAAGGAGTTCTGGAAGAAGAGGAAAGAGAGAAAGGGAGCAGAATAATATTCAAAGAAAGAATGGCAAATCCCAAATTCTATTTAAACAAAACAGTGATCTACCCATCCAAGAAGCTCAACAAATTCCAAATAGGATAACTGCAAAGAGAGTGCCTCTCAGACCATGGTCAAAATGATGAAAGACAAAGAGAACATCTGGAAAGCAGCAAGGGGCTGTACAACACACTTAGTAGACAAACAAGGGAACCCCAATAAGATTAATCATTGACTTCTTATTAGAGACAATGGAAGCCAGAAGGCAGAAGGAGGGCATATCTGAAGTGTTAAAAGAAAAAACTGTAACCAAGAGTCTTATACCCAGTAAAACTATCTTACAAGGTTGAAGGTGAAATGGGCAGACAGGTAAAAACTGAGAGAATGTGTTGTTAGCAGACCTGCTTTACAAGAAATACCAACAGAGACTCTTCAGGTGGAAAGCAAGTAATACCAGGCTGTAATTGGTATCCACATGAAAAAATAAAGATAATTATGTATGTAATCTACAAAAGAGTATAATTGCACATTTTTAGTCCTGACTGATTTAAGAAGCAATTGCATAAAGCAACATGTATGTAATTGTATTGTTGATCCTGTAACATATAGAAGTGTACAATACTTGACCATAATAGCACAAAGAAAATAGGTGAGAGCAAAGCTGTCTTGGTGTAAGGACTTAAGCAAATAACCGAATCATTAGAACCTTAATAAATCATATGGAGACGAAAGTTGCCTTATCATACTCCCAATTTTACAGGGAATATGGAAACAAAGAGAAAAAACATGGACTTTGCAGTCAGAAAATCTGAGTTAAGTCCTTGCTTTGAGCAACTGTTAGCAGTTTGAACTTGGATAAGCCACTAGCATCTTTGAGTCTCAGTTACTTGATTTATCAAGTGCAGTTAGTGGTATAATATCTGACCTGCCTTCTTTGTCCCATTTATCCTTTTGAAGGATCCTAGCATGTGGTGCTGTACTGAAAAAGCTCATGGATTCACCAATGTGTGAGAATATTCCTAGTTGTATCCCAAGCTGCAGCCTGCCAGCTCAAATCCAAGTTCATCTCCAAAGTCCCCCTTCCCTCAGTCACCACCCACAGATCTCCTTACTCTCATTCTCACCATCCCCCAAGGCAGAAATGAATCTTTCTTTACGTGCCTGTGACCCTTCATTGGCACATCCTTAATTGCACTCATTCCATTCTCTCTGACGTAATTTGTTTTCATGAACTCTCTTCTCTTGTAGGTTGCTGAAGGGAAGAAAGGTCCCTGTGTCTTTCATTTCTGTCCTCTCTTAGTAGACACTAAGTAAAGGTGAATTACTGAATGCATTCAATCAGCATCAAGCCCTGGGGAGTCCTGCAGTACCTGTTTACCCTTCCTACTCATAAAATTATATTTTGTTTAAAAGATGTTGGCTCCGGCATATTCCGGTTTTATCAAGACTTCTTGCAAATCATAGGCTTGTCCTTGCACTTGGTATCTGGGGGAGGAAGGAGGAATGCTGTAAAGTCTGTGGAAATAAGAACCGCCTCAGAAGCATATAAACACAAATAGACTGGCATGACATATTTCTTACTTTGGAGGCAGTGAAAATTTTGAGTAATTTTCTCTTCCACCTTCTTTCTATATTATTTTGGTTTCCAGATTTCTACATTGAGCTTGTATTATGATTAGGATGAAATGGCTGCTGGCTGATAATAAAAGTAGGCTGCAAGCAAGCTATGCTTCCATTTCAAAGCTCCTCTTTGCTGCCCCCCAAAGCAAGGGATACTCTACTTAAAAGCAATTTTCGTTTAGATTCTAAAAGAAAAAAAAAGTTAAAAATTTCTCTGTAGCGGGCATTTAGGACAGTGAGGTCTGTAGGCTCGAGTTTTTTCTCTTGCCTGCTTTGCAATTAAACTCGAGAAAAACCTAAGAGGGGAAGTGAGGCGCAGGGTCGGGGGGCGGAGGTGGGGCGGTGACAGCCCCTGGGATGGGGCCGCACCAGAGCCCAGCGCAACCCGTGTGTCGTCACTTATTGGCTAGCAGGGTCCCGGACCTTGGCCAATCGCAGGGGGCCGGGTCGTCATGGCGACGGGGAGGCCAACACAGGCGCTGTGCCCCGGAAGCTTGTTTGTGGGAGAGCAGGGGACGATGGCTCAGAACCTGTACGGTCCAGGAGTCCGGATGGGCAACTGGAACGAGGACGTCTACCTGGAGGAGGTACGGAGGCAGTGGCCGGGCACGGCCCGCCCACTGCCCGGGGACTCACCCGCCTGGCCTAAGTTCGGGCCCCTACTTAGAGCATCCCAAGCCTCCTTTCGCACCCAGCACACACCCAATGTCCCTAAAATCCCAACTCCCTCTGAACGCCCTAAGAATCTCACTGGCTGACCCGCAGGTCTCACGCCCTTCTACTCTTTACGCGCGTCTCTTGGCCTCCCAAACTCTCAAGGCTCCTGCCTGTGTCTCTCCCTTAGTCTAGAGCCCCACGAAATTCCCTGTGTTCCGCAGAGACTTACAGTCTCCGAAGCTGCGGTCCAGGTGAGCAGGTAGACTGTAAGCAGAAATACTGTCCCCATCCCCCACCTTGTCCCACATCCCCTCCTGAGTGTCCCCGTAGCATCCCTTTTACTGACCTCATACTCATTGCCCTGAATTGTCCTATGGCGGTCTTAACAAGACCCTGGGCCATCCTTTTATGGAACTAGTTGGGTGGGGAGACACTTTCGGTGTCCATCATCATACAACTCGCAGAGACCTCAGTAGGAGGGGATATATGACCTCCAAATGTTACTCATCATTGTCACTGGTTGGAGTAATTATAGGTGATGTTTCTTTTTTGTGTCTTTCTCATTTTTCTAAACATTCCACAATGAAATAAAAAATAAAGTAATGCTAAAAAGAAGTCCCCCATTCCCATCATGCTTTACATTTCTTTTTACGTTCTCAAAGTTTGCACAACTTGTCGTGCTTTGGACCTAAAAGTTCTGAGTATCTCTATTATTCAGGACTATTGCTGACCCTTTGGGTTTCATTCATTTTTTTCTTTAACCAGGAGCTCATGAAAGACTTCTTAGCAAAGAAGGACAAGGGACAACTTCTCATACAGAGAAACAGAAGACTGAAAGAGAATCTTCTGAGACCGGTAATTTTAAATTCAAGCGTTGTTTTCAAAAGTCTGTCAAATTAAATGTGAGAATGTGTTAAGCAAGCAGAAATTCCATAAGTGAGTTGTCGTTTGGAAAATACCAATTCTTCCCTTTAGATAACCACAACGTTTAAAATTCCCTAAGATCTTAGAAACATGAGACGTTTGCTATTAATTTTGTTCACCTGCATTTTCCAAATTAAGAAATGGATAGATTGATACATGCACGTGTAAAATGCCCTTTAGTTGGTGCTCAAGAAGGTTTCTAGGAATGTTGAATACATTGATAATGGAATCAACCCATGAAATTTTTCATCAGCTTTATTTTACTTCGTTTGGGATTATCAGGGGCATTGATTTGGTACATTGGGAGCAGATTGGTGGCAGGAAAAGGAAGAAGAAAGATTTCAGGAAATTCAAGTCAATCCCTTCTTAAAATAGGGTACATCTGCAGTGGCCTCGGTGCTGGCTGTGAAGGAATCGCGTGGTTTATCTGAAAAACTCCTATTTAAATTGTAGATGCAGCTTTCGATATCTGAAGACGGATACATTCGCTATGGCGACAAAGTGATGCTCGTGAACCCTGACCACCCTGAGACAGAAGCTGATCTGTTTCTGGGCGGGGACCTGAGCTTGTGTATGACTCCAGATGAAATTAAAGCCCATCTGAGGGACGCATTAGAGGTGCCCTGCGGCCTGAGCGCAGCTCAAACCAAGATCCCGGTTGGCAGAAACACTTTCACTGTTTTGTGGTAAAGATACCTTAATTTTAGGCTCATTTTCATCAGAAATATCTGTTTTCACTTGCAGTTTAAGGATGCCCTGGGCTTAGAGCAGTGCTGATTGGAGGCAAAGGTTATGTGAATATTCTCTGTGATTCTCATCTTGCTTTCGTATCTTGAGAATGGCCCCTTGACAATCCTGTTACCTTAAACATCAGGATAATGGGTAATTTGATTTCAGTTCACATCAGGATAATGGATAATTTGAATTCAATTCAAAATGCTTAATTCAAAAGTATTGCATCCAGGGAATTAAATTCAGACTCTGCCCAGAAGCCAAGTGGGTTTTCCTAATAACATTTCATGAGGCTTTGAGCTCATTTGAGTGCTTTCATTGTTTTTAATGCTACTCTATTATTTCTACATCAGAAATGTATAGTTAAATGCAAGGTAGCAGTCCATGGGGATTTGCTGTTTTAAAATTAATTGTCCACTAAGAATGTACTTGAAATTTTGGAATTGAGCATTTAAATCCTTAGAGAATAGATACGTAATTACAATTAAAAGTCATTGCTTTCAGTTTGTTACTAAACTATGATAGCAAGTTTATATGACAGGGATATAACTAGTCCTTTAAGTCTTTAGAGTTTTTGAATACACATAATTTATGTGAAAACAGCTAAAAATTGATCACAGTTTCTGTTTCCTGGAAGATTAAGAGGGAAGAGTGTATTAAATGTCTACAAATTTGTTACCTTGCTTCTCTCTAAAGTTGTCAGTGTATGGGGATGTCATATATAGAATAGGGAATATAGTCAGTAATATCATAATAATTTTAAATGGCAACAGATGGTAAGTAGATTTATTGTGATCATCTCCTAACGTGTATAAATATCAAATCATGATGTATACACTTAAAACTAAATATAACGTTATATATCAATTGTACTTCAATTAAAAAAAGATGTCCATGGACTTGGACCAATTCATTAGCGTAGGACAGTATGACTTTCTCAGTCCACCCTAGGCTCACAAAGTGGGAACACTGTGTGTTCCGAGTGTGTTGGAAGACAGTGAGTAAGGTGCTAGCAAGACTTGGAGGCCAAAAGAAAAGACCTTTTTGGTAAGTGACTTATTTCAGTCATGGTACATGAATAGACATTACTAAGAAAATTATAAACCAAAGTGCATACACAAAAAATAGAGCTGGAGAATGATCCTAATACGGAGAATTTACATTATATTAATTCTCCACTGACAGTGCAGCTGGAGAGGTCATTGGTCAGTTCCTTAGATACGGGCAGAACTTTCGCCTCGGGATAGCAGGAGGATTTGCAGGCAGAATGGTAAGTCGTAATACTGCACGTCTACTTTGGACCAGTCATTTTTGTTTCCATGTGGGCTAATGGCTACTTACTGAAGTGGACAGAGAACTCTATGGGCATGGGCTCCATCTCTGGCCTCATTATGGTGTCAGCCTGCAGCTTTTCCAAGGCATTCTGGGGCCAGTTCTTTCCTTCTAACCTCACGAATTACAAAAATACATCCTTAAAAGCTAAAGAGTAAGGGGGAAAAAAAACCCTCTTTGCAATGCAGCTGGTAAAAAGCAAAAATTGATACCACCTCCACTTGTAAGTTAAATGATCAGATTATGTAATATTCTGACAGCTGTTTAATGTCACCAATGCTAACACATTTGCATAAATCGGGGAGCACAAGTCTTTGATCTTTACCTCTACCTTGGGAATCAGGCAGTGTAATAGAACCAGATACATATGGATTTGAATTCCAGCTGAGATGCATACCTAAGGGCTGGGACTTTGGCTAAGTTATTTAACCTTTTTGAATCTTTCTATAAAATGGAGATTAGTTACTTACTACGTGTTTAAGAGCTTCACATATGTTAACTCATTTATTCCCCCCAACAAGTCTTTAAGGTAGGGACTGTTTTACCCCTGTTTTACTGATGGAGAAACCGAGGCACAGCCAGTTAAGTGACTTCGCTCCAAGTCACTTGGCTACTAAGGGGGAGAGCTGGTATCATATATAACATTTTTCACTGAATCAAAGATTCCGTTATTGTATGATGTGGCATCGTCATCACCAGCAGCATCTTTATTATTTTCATACTTCCAAGAAATCAATGCTGGCAGATAAATTCTGACGCGCCATGGACGGTAAGCTGCAGCCTGATTTTAAATGTGAAACTTAGAGGAAATACCCAGTTGTTGAAAGAGGAAGTCAATCATCACTCTCTCATCCAGAGAGTAGCCCTACTAACATTTTAGCTTATTTTATAAAGGGAAAATCTTAAAATATAGGGAAAATTACAAGCATTACAACCTTTAGATATTATTTTTTTTCTTTTCTTCTTTTGTTTCTCTCTTTCTTTTTATTTACCTTCTTTTCCCACCCCTCCCTTCCATCTCTGCTCTCCTTCTCTTTCCCCTAAATCATCTGTTCTTTGCCTGTTTGTTGACTTGGGCTTAAATATCTCCTCTTCCACAGATTATAAAAGTTTGCCACGTTTGTTGCTAGTATTTCCTCTCATTTGTTAACTTGGCTTTTAAATTGTAGTTGTTCTCATCTATTTTTAAGTAAAATCTATCAGTGCTTTTCTCTGTAATTCCTTCCATTGCTCAGAGCCTTTGAAGTCTGCTCCAAAGATATGATAAAAAGAATAACTTGTATTAATTTTATTAATTTTTAGATGTCTAAACTTGAACTGTTGCTTAAGTTTATTCTTTCATCCACTTGGGATTTATTTTGATAGAGGCCTTGAGGTGAACATCTAAATTTCCCCCAAATGACTAGTCAGTCATATCTGTGTTATTTCTTGAATAATTATTCCTTTCTTCACTGCCACATGCTGCATGCATTAAATTATTATACGTGCCTTTCTATTTGGATCCTTTGAACTGGAGTTGTTTATTTTTATTCCAGGTCACTCTGATGACTTGTAGGACTAGTTCTTTATCATTACACTTCTTTGTCTGAATTATGTTAGGAATTAATCTTTCAGTCAAATGTAGTAATAATTTTTTTAAGTGCCTCTGCCCCTTTCGGGGGGGGGATCTCTTGGTATTTTGATTGGCATTGTAAAATTAAGCAAGCTCACATTTTTAGTAGCTTTACAATATTTGTCCTTCTGAGATGTCTCTCTGTTTCTTCAATTATTCTTTTCTATCTCTCAGTAAAGTTTTGTGCTTTCCTTCACATGGACCTGACACTGATCTCGTCAAGGTTATTCCTTGGTATCTTCTATTTTGGAAGCTATTGAAGGTAGGTCCTTTTGACAGTTGCAGCAAAAATTGAAGATAGACATTGATTTTTATACTCACCTTGGATGAAATCACTGACTCTTATGAATTCAGGTTGATTCTCCTAGGACTTCTAGGTAGACAGTCAGCTCATCTTCAAATTATGACAATTTTATCTCTTCTCAAATTCTTATACCTCTTATTTCTGTTTCTTGTCTTTGAATTAGCAAGCTCTTTCAGGGTATTTATGAAAATCCTGTTGATGGTGGCCTTGTAGAGGCCTGATTTTTGTTCCTGATTTTCTTATTGTTTTTCTTTATATGAACGAGGCAACGTTTGTGGTTTGAGATAGACATTATTTTCCATTTAGTCTGAATGGCATTGTCATCCGCCCCATCAGCCGGGCCAAAGCCGCAGTGTATCTTGCACCCATCTTCCCTTCCCACCCACATCCAGCTCCGGCTATTGTCAGGTCCCATGGCTCTTCCTTCACAGTGCAGTTCGGCCCGTCTTTGCACTCCCAGTGCTGGTACCTCAGTCCACGCCCCCATAGCTTCGTCCCTTTAGTCTATCCTGACTTCATCTCATACTGGCAGCGTGCTGTCAGGTCAATCTTTTAAAAGCTCAGCTTTGCCCACCTTGCGCCTCCATTGAAAAGTCAGTAGCGGTGCTCCCATTGCCCTCTGCATGAAGTGCTGCTGTTCACTGTGGCATTTGAAGCCCTCTGTAATATGTCCCTACCCTGCCTGTCCACGCTCATCCTCTCGGGCTCCCTGATACCACATCACCTCCTCCTCGGAGTCTTTCCTGACCCCCTGGGAGAGCATGTGTTCCCATCTCTCCCCTCCCGTAGCTCTTTGCACCCCTGCTGGATGCCATACCTTACAGATGTTTCCAATTTCTATGCTTAGTCATCCCTCCTGTTAGTTGGAAAGCTTCTTGAGGGCAGTACGTCATGTCTGCCTTCCCCAGAGCGCTTCATGACATAGCTTTGTATAGAAAAGGTGTTTAATGAAAACCGATCAAGATATGCAGAAACGACCTCCAGGTGCAGGGCGAAGGCGAATCAGTAAACGGCTAACGAGGAACTAACATTATGGACCTTTCAGCAAGATGGGGTGCTCCTTGGCGAAGTTATAGGCAACCAGAGAGCTGACATAAGTTCCAAGTGTGGACGTCAATTCCAGAGGGGCCGAGGCCCCCTTTGAGGCTCACGTATGAATATCAGCTGTGCTGGTATTGGTTTTAAGAGCACTTCACTTCATGCAATAAGTTTCATGCAACATTATTTATAATGAATAAAATATTGCTCCAGGCCTGATGTCCTGAAAAAGAGGAGGAGTCAGAATGGGAGAAAATATTTGCAAACAAAGCAACAGACAAAGGATTAATCTCCAAAATATACAAGCAGCTCGTACAGCTCAATATCAAAAAAACAAACAACCCAATCCAAAAATGGGCAGACGACCTAAATAGACATTTCTCCAAGGAAGATATACAGATGGCCAAGAGGCACATGAAAAGATGCTCAACATCACTAATTATCAGAGAAATGCAAATCAAAACTACAGTGAGGTATCACCTCACACCAGTTAGAATGGGCATCATCAAAAAGTCTACAAACAATAAATGCTGGAGAGGGTGTGGTGAAAAGGGAACCCTCCTGCACTGTTGGTGGGAATGTAAATTGGTACAGCCACTATGGAGAACAGTATGGAGGTTCCTTAAAAAACTAAAAATAGGACTACCATATGACCCAGCAATCCCACTACTGGGCATAAACCCTGAGAAAACCATAATTCAAAAAGAGTCATGTACCACAATGTTCACTGCAGCTCTATTTACAATAGCCAAGACATGGAAGCAACCTAAGTGTCCATCGACAGATGAATGGATAAAGAAGATGTGGCACATATATACAATGGAATATTACTCAGCCATAAAAAGGAACGAAATTGAATTATTTGTAGTGAGGTGGATGGACCTAGAGTCTGTCATACAGAGTGAAGTAAGTCAGAAAGAGAAAAACAAATACCGTATGCTAACACATATATATGGAATCTAAAAAAAAAAAAAAGGTTCTGAAGAATGTAGGGGCAGGACAGGAATAAAGACAAAGACATAGAGAATGGACTTGAGGACATGGGGAGGGGGAAGGGGAAGCTGGGACGAAGTGAGAGAGTGGCATGGACATATACACCACCAAACGTAAAATAGATAGCTAGTGGGAAGCAGCCGCATAGCACAGGGAGATCAGCTC